>NC_087515.1:35658167-35971432 GCF_963921805.1 Phalacrocorax carbo | reverse complement strand
TTCACAGAGAGACATCTTCTAAAAGGATAATAAATGCATGACAAGGGTAATTCAGTCACTGCTAATAGATAATGTCAGGGATATAGAGAAACATATGTCATTCTAATGTATGTATACTGTTTAACATATGAAATTAAAAAGTGTCACAAAGTCAAGTGTGTGTAGCAGTAAATCTGGAGGAGAAAGATGAAGGTTGGGGATATATGAAAGTCAAGTCTCTCTCCACCATTAGTTATAGTCTATCAGTGCCATTTCCTGAGAGCTTCTGAAGAAAAGCCTCAGAAGGTAAGGGAGCAGCTGGGGCATTTACTGCAGAGCAGGGCTCAGTTTGAATATCAACAACAGTATCCAAATGCACAGCATAAAATCTTTTTTTGTGATCTGCATCACACTTAGAAAATCATTTGTGTGACTCCTTGTTGTGAACCTCTAGATCATGGTGAGCAGGATTGATATGTGGTGCAGAAAATGAAAGGCAGAGAACAAAGATGGTGCTGGTGAGAAACAGATGAGAGGGGAACAGCAGATAATGAAGAGGAACACAGCAGATAGGAGGCTTTAGATCATTTAAGGGATAATAGATGAGAAAGATAGCTCACTGCAGATAAGTGTGGAATAATGATGACTTTGATGAATCCTTTTCACTCCAGGCTCTGTGTTTCACAAAACAGCACTTGAAAAAAAAACCCCAAAACTGGGAGTCAAAAGGCATAGCTATGTGCGCCATTAATGAATAACGAACAGGAGGAAGATGAATCCCTGCATGCAAAATGGTACTGCTGGTGGTGCAATCTTGATCCAGGGTACTCAGGAGTGGGGTAAAACAAAAAGGAAGAAAGAAGGGTGGGGTGTGTGTGTGGGGTGTGTATGTATGTGTGTGAGCCCAAAAGGCAAAATAAAATGTTTATCTAACAAAAAAATGAGGAGTCTGGAATAGTGCGCTTGCATATGCGGACTTTTGATGTCAGGATAACATACAGAAGTGAATTGGTCCTAAAAGGGTTTCTTTCAGTTTATTAATGGTTGCATCTGGAAGCGGTGATATTACGTGTCTTTAGAAGGTAGGTTTTTTTACTATAATTCTCTGTTGGGGTGGGGAGAGAAGTCTCAGAAACTAGAGGAGGGGCAGGTAACACTAACACCGATGACCCAGTTTTCCCTTTGCTGATGGCAGGAGTGCAGGGATCCCAGCTGCACCTGTCTGGTTATGTCCCTCTTGCTGATACATGCCAGGAAGAGTGCATGGTGATATATATATATTTTTTTTTATTTTTTTTTTTTTCTCCAAAAGTGAAGTCCTTTGCTCCCTGTGGGGATTTCACATTGCAGCATATAGTGTGTGATGTTATGGAAGCAGGACTGCTGGATGTTTTTCTTGCCGGAAGACAGGGAACTTTTGGGATTTGTATTCTAGCAGTGGCACATCTATATGTGCCAAAATCCTAACTTTTTGCTTTGTGTGTTGCTGTGAGGAATGTGCTTCCTGCAATAGTCACTACTTTTTCTGAGGCTTTGCAGGGATACAGGGTAGAATTTCTCCCTTGGCTGTGGAAGCCAGCATAACTTGCAAAGTTCCCAAATGGCTTAAAGCATTATACGCTCAGCCCAGACTAAGGCTGACAAGGTTCCTAGATTTGTGGTCTGTGTCAGGGAGCACTTTTGTTTGACATTAATTTATTTGGGGGAAGAAAGGGATTAACACAAATCACCAAGAGTTGAACAAGATGATGTGGCTGGAGTTTTTTCTTTTTTTTAAGAAAATTTTTTAGCCAATTTTATTTCCCCTGGAAACAACAAATATTCACGGAGAAATATCAAAATTTCTGACCTTTACTTCAATTTAGAGTGCAGAGTTTTGTTCCAAATTACTGGAATTTTCAGAGAAATGAAAATTCCAGGTTTCATGGAGTGGTCTTGCTGTTTTCCATCAGCTGAGCTCATGGCAAACCCTGTGGTTTCCCAGCAGTCCTTGCAGCCCCCTCTCTATTACTTCCCCTTTCCTTTCTGTTTTGGTGGTGCTCTAACAATTCCTACCACTATCTAGTAAGAGATTCCTGCTTTTCCTCCCTTTGTCTCTGCAGCCTCAATTCCTGCATATTCAAGCCTCCTATGCCCTCACAGATGATATGAGCTGACCTTGTCCCAGTTGGAACTGAAGCTTGTTTGGCTGTGCTCATACCCCTGCCATTTTCTCCTGTTGCTATTTTTCTCAGTTTTTTTCCCATCCGAAATTACATGGTTTGTCAATATGTTAAGCTCCTTTGGAAAAATGCTGAGGATTTGTTAAACTGATCATGGTGCTGTGGAATAATAAGTCAGTATGGCTGCGCACATGTCCATTGCCAGTGTGAGCTAAACCATATTAAGCACTATTAATTTGATTGCATGTCTGAGAGTAGAAATGACTCATCTTTGCAAACATCCAGGGTGGTTTAGGATGCAATTGCTTCTAGGGCATCTTAAAACCATTTGCTGGTTACTCCTAGTCCTGTCATATTAGAACTGGCTGATCTTTATGACTCTTCCCATCTTTTTCAGGGCAAAGCCAGCTGCTTTAGCTTAACCTCCAATTACACAGACTGAGTTAAACTTGACACCTTTGAATGAAGTAGGTTAAAGTACAATCACACTTCACAGAATCACAGAATGGTAGGGGTTGGAAGGGACCTCTGGGGATCATCTTGTCCAACCCCCCTGCTTGAGCAGGTACACCTAGAGCAGGGGGCACAGGAACGTGTCCAGGCAGGATTTCAATAATTCCAGAGAAGGAGACTCCACAACCTCTCTGGGCAGCCTGTTCCATTGCTCTGTCACCCTCTCAGTAAAGAAGTTCTTCCTCATATTCAGGTGGAACTTCCTGTGTTCCAACTTGTGCCCATTGCCCCATGTCTTGTCGTTGGGCACCACTGGAAAGAGTCCGGCCCATCCCCTTGACACCCGCCCTTCAGATATTTATAAGCACTAAGATCCCCCCTCAGTCTTCTCCAGGCTGAACAAACGCAAGTCTCTCAGCCTTTTTTCATAAGAGAGATGCTCCAGTCCCCTGATCATCTTCGTAGCTCTCCACTGCGCTCTCTCCAGGATTTCCCAGTAGTCTTTCTTGAACTGGGGAGCCCAGAACTGTATGCAGTACTCCAGAGGTGGCCTCACTAGGGC
The DNA here is from genome assembly GCF_963921805.1 of Phalacrocorax carbo. NCBI lineage: Eukaryota > Metazoa > Chordata > Aves > Suliformes > Phalacrocoracidae > Phalacrocorax > Phalacrocorax carbo. The sequence continues at coordinate 35,968,276 of NC_087515.1, read as the reverse complement.
AGAGTAGAGGGGGAGGATAACCTCCCTTGACCTGCTGGCCACAATCCTTTTAATGCAGCCCAGGATACTGTAGGCCTCCTTGGCCACAAGGGCACAGTGCTGGCTCAGGGTCAGCCTGCTGTCCACCAGCGCTCCCAGGTCCTTCTCAGCACAGCTGCTTTCCAGCAGGTCAGCCCCCAGCCTGTACTGGTGCATGGGGTTGTTCCTCCCCAGGTGCAAGACCTTGCACTTGCTTTTGTTGAATTTCACGAGATTCCCCTCAGCCAATTTCTCCAGCCTGTCCAGGTCTTTTTGGATGGCAGCACAGCCTTCTGGTATATCAGCCACTCCTGCCCGTTTTGTCTCATCAGCAAACTTGCTGAGGGATATTTTTTTTTTTTTTTAATGTCTCCCTGTATGGATAAGTGGTAGCATTCGATGCTTAGATAACGCTTTGATGACTTGCTGCTCTGTGCTTAGACTTGAAGCCCAGATGTAAAATTTAAAGTATTTATCTGAAAAAGAAATAGCAAGATGGATGTTGAGTGTCTTTACATTTCGAAGTCACTGAATGTGTGACCGGTAATGCTGCTGCACTTAGCTCTGGGGTTGCTGAATATTTCTGCTTGGTGGCAGATTAAAGTTCAAAGCTGAAGCAGAAGAAGGGATTGTGTCTTTGCCCTGCGTGGAAGCTTAATGATGATAAAACTTCCCCATCTCCAACTGAAACAAATGAATTTACTTGGTAACTGTAGGAGCAGGCTCTGGAGATGTGTGATACAGGCTGGGAAGATTTGAAGCCCCATGCCATTTAGTTAAAAGTTTAGAACACTACACCAAAGTGCTGCCATTTGATCATTTTAGGGCTCTCTCTTGAAGTGTAGATACTTTGTTCTTTATTCCTGTGATGTTTTCCACAGTGGTGGTATTTTAACTTTGGGGACTGCAGTGCCTGCAGGTGTTCTGGAACATTTGACACTGACTTGAAGGATTCAAGGTAACATGGCTTGAGTACTTGTCAAGATTGTGTGTGCTTTTGTGGCAAAAGCTCTGAATCTCTTCTGAGTGTGGCTACAAATCGTTTCTGGCCAGACAAGCATTAGTAAAACCTCCATCGCCATATTTTGGAAGTTAGAGGTATTTTACCATTTTACATCTAGGTTTGGTTGTTATTTTCTATAAAGCTGAATTACTGACTGAAAGCAAAGAACATGGAATCAAATATATATCAAAATTGATGTGCTAGAAATCAAACATTTTTTCCAGACTCATAATGCCAGTGCAAAAGAAAACCTTTCTGTGGTTTAGTTCAGGTGATAAGTGGAGCTATAAAAGTAAAATATCCCATCTTTTCAGCCCAGGATTTGCAAATCATGTGATGATAGAGAGTGCTTTTGTGGTTTGCTTGCTAGCCTCCATTTGCATTGAGCCCCAGGCCTGCCTATGTGACTTTGTGTTGGTGTGAATCACTTCACATCTATATATTTTAGCCCATATCATTGCACATATGTTGAGAGACTCTTGGAAGTTTTACAGAATACTTTGAGGTTTAGATTGTAAGAAGTATTAGAAAAATACAGTTAATTATAACACTGGCTTATTATGTATGTAGTTAAATTTCTGTAATATCAAATGATGTAGACATAAGCTTTTTGTCTAATACAAATACACATGTTTGAGTAGAATGATGTATCATTATTGTGCTATACAAATTAGGAATGATAGTTTTAACAAACCTTAGTTCAACCAACCACAGTTCAGTTGATGCATAGATGCATATTAAAAATAATAAAATTAAGATTAAATGTTCCCTATCCTACAAATGATCTTGAAACCTCCTAGTTTGTTAATGGCAACTGCTGCTTTTAAGGGTATCAGAGCACAGGGAACCAAACTGAAAGGTTTTAGTATGCCTTTGTGCATCTGAGCTATATGAGAGATGATGTGACTTCAAAAGATACTTCTGTACAGCTGCTAAAAGAACGATGTGCATTTGTCTGAATCATTCTGGTGTAGTGACTGAGCAAGAATACTTCCCCAAGAGACTGAATTGAAAGAAGAAAATATTTAGTTCTGTGTAAACAAGAAAAGCTTAGCCAAGGTCTGAGTGAAGTAAGAGAGGGACTCTTCAAGATAGCAATAGAGAAAACTGTTTCATCTCTAGCAAAACTCCAACTTAATATAATTTAAAAGAAGGAGGTGTGCTTACTGACTTTCGGTAGGGTCTTTATCAATAATTGGGTTGACAGAGAACATGTTTGCATGTATTGAGATTGCAGGTCATATTTCCAGGCATTTTAAATTAAATAAGTGCAGTCCTTTCTCTTGCATTTTTCTCTCTCTTTATAAAAATTCCATCCATATCTGTATATCTTCCATCTTTCACGAAGGCACTGATTTTTAAGGAAGGTCTAGACAGCTAGCTGAAAAAAAGAAGCCTAGCTAAGGTGTTGTGAGGAAGAAGAAGACAGCAATTGAGCAGATCACTTCTCTCTGTGGTGAAGAAAATACTGCAGCAGAGAAACTTAAGCTTTCTGTTCATGGTCCAAATAAAATCCATTTCCTTCTCCATTGGAGGCTAGATTCAAGGCTGTCTGGTGACATTCAAGAAGAGTTGCCTACACCACTGTAGGAGCTATGTATATCAAGTAGCCCTGCATCCACACTAGCATTTTTCCCATTTACATTTTTTAAAGTTAAAAATTGATTTCTTGGGGTGTCTCTGTGTGTGTGTACCTGTGTATGTACACTCACTTTTATTAGACTAACCTTAGGCCTTCATACCATAAAGTTTTGGCTTTAAGCATGTATTGGTCCTCCATTCCTTCCCTGTCCTGTTGAATTAATATTGGTATGTGCAGTCTGTTTTCCTAGGTCATGCAATATTAACGTAGAGCCCTTCCATCTTCAGCTTGTTCCCTCTTGCTATCACCCTTGCTTAATATATATTATTTGTGCGGAATGCTCCTGGTTCATAGGTGTCAACATGCCATTCAGTGCCATAAACATGTCATGTTGATTCCAGAATACTCCTACAATAAAGAGCTAACTTGCAAGAAAAAAAATCTGACAAAATAGCAAACTATACTACTACTAAAGAAAGTATCAGAACAAAGTCTTTTCAAGGGATCCCAGAGGGCTGGAAGACCCCTATTAGAAATACACATCCTGTAAAATGAAATAAAGAGAAGAGTGAATAGCCCCCATAAAACCATGAAGAGTAAGGCTGTCAAAAATACTTGCAGGGGCACTGCAAGGACTTGGTCCCAGGAACTGTGTGCTGTGCTCTTTGCCTGAATTTCGTACTCAAGACCTTCAGCTGAGAATGTTTTGCCTTAATCCAGTCTTGACTGATCCAACAATGGGGCTAAATAAGAAGTATTAGTAAATAATCAAGCAGGGCATGAGGTATAGCCATGCATAAAGACTTGCTGCTTTGAAATGCAATAGAAGTACTGAAGAGTTCAGTAACAAAATAAGATCAACATAATCCTGTATCTTGGAGAAAGCAGAACCTGACAGTGATTTTACCAAAGTATTGTGATTTTTGAAAAGCTTGAAAATGAGAATTCAAAAGGTTTTGATGATCAGCCACAGTTCATGAATGAGTAATAGAACGAGCTATTTCTGGTTGTTTTTTTTTTTTTTTCTTTTTTTTCTTTTTTTTTCAGGGAGGAAAAGCTGTCATGGTCTCTGCCTTTCAGCACAGAGTATTGTTGGCAGAAAGATGTTGCGTTCTTCCAGTAGATGTAATAAAAGTGCAACAACTCTACTTCTTATTTGTGCCAATGAAAGTGGAACAAAGAGCTCTGCTCTCCATACAACACTTCAAGAGTTGCTGCTATTTGAGTTTGGGATTCTCTCTCGCCCAGTAGAGCCTATGTCATGGTACATGCTATTTCATGTGAGATCTTTAAACTGAGCTGTTAAAATGTGATGTACAAAAAATACACGCCTTGGTGTCAATGTTTTATAGCCATCTTGAAGGTCAGATGAGATTCTGGTGAATCCTTTCTGAGCTATTTCTATGCTTCATTGCACAGTACACATACACTTATCTTTTTATTATTCTATTATATTGTTTTATGATACTATTTTTGGTTGAAATTAGGGCAGAATGGGAGCGTTTAGTATCCCAAACACAATCTTTGCAACCTAGATTGTTGTTTTTTTTTTTTTACTGATGAAAATGGAGCCACAACCATGAATGCCTTTAGGGAATAATGATGTTCCAATGAAGGTATCTTTTTATCAAAGGGAAAAACATCTGTACCCATCACTCAGGAACCCTCGTCAGCCTTTAGCATCAGCAAATGAGCCAGCACATCCCAAAAGAGAAAAAAAAAAAAATTAAAAAAAAAGCAGGAGGCACAGAAGTATGAGAGCTCTTGGCCCAGCAAGCATTCTCTTTTCCTAATTAATATAATGGAAACAAAGATATAGATATTAACCATGTTATTTGAAACAGGCAGAGGTGATAAATGATTTATTCATGTGCTAAGGGGAGATGAAGTTTCACTGGGCTGTTCCTCTCTACCTCCTGGCCCTCATCTCCACTGAATTGCAGTTCCTCGTGGTAATGATCTCTGCTGTTGATGCTGTGGGATTTGGTGTGCCAGGGACGATGCAGCATGCTGCTTGTATGCTTCTGTAACCTTGCTTGTCTTCTAGGAGTAGAGTAACAAGAGTGTTCAACCATTTCATTCTCTTGCTATGTTCAGATCTGCTGAACAGCTGTTGAGGCTTTAATCTGTGCCGGAGATGTGTTGGGAGCAGAAGTGGAAGTTTCTTTTGGAAGCACTGAATGTAACATTAGTCTGTGTGGGGACAGAGGGTAACATTTCCTGAGTAGTATGAAAATTCTGAGGGGCGATTGTGTCGGTCTGCACATCTAGATCTTGGTTAGGGCTGTTGGTTCAGCCATGCTCTGGAAATGGCTTGAAGAAGGTCTGAAATTCAGAAATTATGCATGCATGAGGTGGAAAGGTAAACAATGTTCATACCATCAAAACCTGAAATGTCAGAGTAGGAGTCTACCTATTGCAGGAACTGTGGAGATACCTTGAAATCATCTCCTGGTTCCTTTTCATTGGTTGCTATTTCCTCCAGTGTTTATGAGAAATGCAGGTTATTTAGTATCTGCTTCTTTTGAGTTGGTGGTCTATCCTTATCTTCTGGTTTTAGCTCTCCATTCTTTTATACATTTTCTCAGAAACACTTTTCCTTGCATGCTGATGGTGGCAATGTGCTCCAATGGAGGAAATATTTTATGAACACTTGGGTGTTATCTGTGCTACATCCTTCCAGATGGCTCAAAACCCTGGACAGTGGCATAAGGTATTTTCACAGAGGAACTTATTTCACTTATTTCAGCTTTTCTGGTAACTAATTATATCTAGACTCACAAGCCGAGAATTGCCTACCCTGAATAGTTCAAACTTTGGTCTTGAGCTTTTTTAGCTTTCAGTCCTGTGGAGTGCAGCTATTTTGCTGCCTCATGCTGATAACCCTGTTCCACATAAAGGACTCTTAACCCGAATAATCAGTTTCCTAGAGATGTACCAAACAGGCTTTGCCTAAAAAAATCATGTTTGAAAAAGGGTAAAATAACCCTAAAAACCTCACACCAGTATTTTAAATTAGGAGTCATACGGGTGTGGATATGGGGACAAGGAGAATATTTTTCTAGTGCCTTGACAAACGAGGGGTGCCAGGGTGGCTGTGGCATTTGGTCCTATAGCACGTGACACTTGTGTGCTTGCATATGTGGATAACCCAGATGGTTATAAAAATTTTCTAGGAGATAATCCTCCATCCTGTAAAAGGGAATTGACTAACTGTGGTCCAGACAATTTCATCTAATTGCAACAGGACCTCGGTGCTCTGCTGTCCACAAGTTTCCATAATATGTCTGAGCTGAAATCTTTGCTCTAGACAGAAAGAGGAGAAGCAGTTATTAGGTAGTTATTCCTTTCTGATAGAGCCACACACTAATATTGGAAGTTTAACTGAAACACTGTACAGCTAAGAGCATAGTTTTACAAGTGGATACAGCATGGTCTGAAGGATGTGCTTTTAAATGATAGAGAGGTAGGAGATACTTTCTGGCTTATGAGTTGGGGACTATCAGCTGAGGTAAAATTCCCACTTCATTAATGGATGAATGGGGAATAATTTTTGTAAGAGGATAGTGGTATATGAATCAAATGTTTTTCTTCTCACTGACAGAATAATCTTTATAATTACAGATGGGCTATGCTTCAGTTGCCTTACACTTTCAACAAATGACATTGAATATTAATGATTCTGCTGTATCTGCAGGAAGTGGGTTCAAAGCTGCAATTCTGCAGAATGCATATTCTGGAGCCTTATGCTGCTAAATTGAAGTCTTTCTGACTTGAAAATTAGATCCCTAGTGTTGCAAGTGCTGCCAGTTGATTATTTGTACCACAGCAAAATATGAATAAAATTGTGATAGTGCGGTTTCTTTTGCGTATTACCTGTTTTTATAGGCAGCAGCTATTTTAATATGAGATATGGGGAAGAAATGTTTTGGGACTATTAGGAGATGTTGATAGGTGACAAAGCTTAGGCGTATTGAAAGGGATATTTCCAAAGACAACAATGCAATTGTAAGAGAGGCAAGCTAGAGAATGTGAAACTCTTAAAATCAAGACCCTCCAAAATGAGTGAGTCTTTCCAAAGGGTTTATGGGAGAGGAATGTTAATGTGGATCATCTGTGGCAAAAGGTAATCCGTGATGGGCCTCAGAAGAGATACTCCAGTGCAGGAAGCACAGTCCAGGGCCACAAGGCAGAAAGGGAAGTTGCAGGGATAGGCAGTGGGAGGATGATGGGTAGAAAATTGCTTGCTGGTGACAGATACTATTGCAGCAGGAACAGCATTGGTCTAGAGCTGCGTGTCAGCAAGGACCTTTAACTAGACTGCTGGATGCAGGGGGCTGAGCAGATGCTAACAACTTCAGTATTGACTTTGAACTACGGCCTTAATACCTTTGTAGAGTGAAGAGAAATTTGCTTTCTGGCTGTTTAAAAGAAACATGACCTTTTATTTTACAGTCCACCTTTAAATTCTGAAAAAAATAGCATGCTTCTGCTTTTTATACTTTACTATAAACTGCAGAAGTACCATCCCTTCCCCTCTTTCTCAGTCTTTGTCATGTCGGGGCCCTCTCCTGTGGCCAGACTCTTGCCCAAAGCATGGGAGGCTCCTAGTTGCCTGCTTGCTTTACCTCTACCATTGACTATTCTGGGCTGTTTTCCCAAGCTGCTCACTGGATCTTTCAGCCGCCTGCTTTCTGGTAGGTAACGTCATGACAGGAACAATGAAGAAGCATGTGATAGAGCAAGAATGTGGCTAAAATAAACAATAAGGTCTGTCTTCCTCTTCAGCCCCTTAGTTTTGTTTGCTCTCCTTCCCATACAGGAATTTTGGTTTAATTAATCATCTGAGTCAGTGAAATCTGATTTTCCTGCCCCCTGTTCCCTGTCCCCCCTCCTCCACTGCTGGTGTTCTGCCCAGCCTGTTGATGGACATGGGGTGGATGAAAGGACATAGGAGTGGCTCTCAGTTGTGCCTGCTGATTCTTGTTACAAGAGGCTGTTTTGGTTCATCAGAGCTGGAGCTCCTGAGCTGTAGTTTCCCTTTCCCAATGTGACTGGAGCCCACGACAACCACCGTGCACTCTTGCCCATCAGCAGTATTGGTCTGTGGAGAGCTGTGCTGCTTGTCAGACTCTGCACTAAGATTGCTGCCATTCACATAAAATGTGATTATGTCTATGAACCCTTTATCTGAAAGGACTGACACATACCTGGTGACTCCAGAACCAGCTGGGAATGCCAAGCATGCCGTCAGCCTTCTCCTAGCAAGCCGGCCACCCTGTCTCCTTTATGCAAGTCTCTTTGGCACATCACAAAGTATTTGTTTCAGAAAGTACTCCTTAATTACTGATAGTCAAATAGTTATGCATGTTCTTGTATGTGATACATCTCTCTCTGGTTCCCACATGTGAAGCTTTATTTTAAAGCCTGGTAAGGTGTGTTTGCACATCTATGCTCAATTCCAGTAGTTTTAAGAAGCTCTGGTAGAAATGGCTTTTAATTTTATTGCAGTGGGTTTTTTTTGTGTGTGTGTTGTTTTTGGGTTTTTTTAAACTGCTTTTGTTCTCACTTATATCTTTCCCCATAGAAATGGTGATAATGGACATGAATGTGCCCTGTGTGTTTGTACAAACCTTACTACTGACCCTGGGTGTGGGTTGCCTGGCTACACTGAGGTATTGCTTTCTCATCATCACCACTATTAGAAAACCCAGTTAAAAATAAGTATGAAGATACCAATATATATTGAAATCAGGAGGTGTGGTGAAAAGGCAGTTCTTGCCCACCTCTCCCACAGCACTGGGAACCTGCATTTTTCTGCTCACTTGTCATGTCAGCTCCTTTAGATGCACGCTATTTGTCTTTTACTCTGTGTCATGTACTGTGGTTGGCGCTTGATAGATGAAATGCAAGTTCTTCTCACAGACTTCTACAGAACAGACTGATGATGACTGTGCAGGATAAGCAATTTAGGACAAGGACTGACTTTGACTACAGACTCTTCAATGACAGCAGCAGTCTTGCTTCTTGGCATAAAAGCTTTTGGCTTGGTCTTTTGCATGATGATGAGTGAAGATGATGAGCACTTTCCTTTGAGTAAGGCACAAAAGAAGAAACCAAGGAGTTTCTCAGAGCTGACTGAGGCAAGGTTTAAGTCCTTGTGTCAGCATCTTTATGAATGTCAGAACCTTTAAGTATGTTTTTCTGGTTCATACAGAGTATAATTTTCAAGACACATTCAAGGAGGACATTCCTGTCTTTAACAGAGCAGTACTTCTGAGATGTGAGGGTCAGGACATTCTGTTGTGGCTTATGAAATATAATAATTCAGCCTTAATGCAGCAACTGGATGCAGAGCATTCAGTTGTACACACTAGCTGAAGACATGTTACTGCTATTGGGGTAAATGGTTATGGTTCTAGTGCTTACATGTCTTAGAAAGCAAACTTGTTTAGGATGATTATTTGGAAGAGTGGCTAGAAGAGGATAAAGACAAAAGAAATGCTGGGATGGGAAAATAATGGAAAGGAGTCAACTCATCTAACGCTTCCCACTGTGGTTTCTCTCCACTGCCCCGCATTGATTAGTCACATTCTGCTCACAACTGCTTCCACCTGGAAGTGAAAAGAGTAGAGCCACTTCTTTATGGCACTTGCAAGTTACTTCTCTGGCTTAGAGGTCCTTAGGTTTTTTATCATCTCTAGAAATGCAATCTTTGTATTTTATTTTTGACTTGCTCCTTTTCACTATTACACTGTTTCCTTCAGGGATTGACTTTTTTTGCTATCTTTTGTCTGAGGTGACTGTAGTTCTTAAGATACCTCAACAGTTAGTTTGAACAGTCCTTGCAATTTTAAATACAATGTTTCTCTTCATGCTTCTTTTTCTTATTTTTACTTTAGAGCTTTCAGTCCTACCTGTGAGAGTGGTTGTATTTTTAGATGATGTTTGCTTATTGCTTTTACATTCCTATTAAACTACACCAGCTTCTTCTGCCCTTAAACTTGACCAGGATGAATTTCATTTATACATCCCCTATCTCTTAGTATTTCTTCTTTCTGTAGTGGCCTTTTCCACACATTAGTGAGGCAGAATTGTGCTTCCATAGTTGTTTTACATTAGCTCAAAGCCAAGCTTCCAAATGTCAAAATCCTCTGTATTCTTCCTTCAGTTCTTGGTTTCTCTGAACACTCAATATTAGATAACATCTCTCTGTGAGCTCAGTATGATCTCTTACCGTCATTGCTCTTATCATGCTGTTAGACTAGCAAAGTAAACAATATAATTTGTTGGTTACTTTCATGTTGCAGACATTGCTTTATTATGTAGACAAGCCTATGAATATTCATAAACCACACGTGATGCTCATCTACCTAATTTACCCCTTTTAGCACATACTGGAAACGTTACTTTCACATCCAAAGAAACATTTGAGCCTTCAATATTTTCTTGACTCCATTTTGAATTTCCATTTCTAGTCCACATTCGGCTCCTTTCTGTAGCCTATTATGATAGGATGTGAACATTCATAACGTGTGTTTTGTGGGGAATGGAGCACTTGCCTTGATAGAGCAAAACTCCACCTTCAGTAGGCTCTGGTGCTTTAACATACCCAGTAAGCTATCTAGTTCATTTCCTTACAGGTCGTTAATGGTGAAAGCTTACGTTGTTTAGACTTTCCCTTACCTTATTCATCACAATGCATTGATCTGTCTTTGCAGTTCTTTTTTTTTTCCTCAGGTTTACACCCCTAGAAATGCATTCTCACTCAGGCCTATTTCAGTTCATATAAGAATTAGGTTTTGCCTGACATTTGTTTCAAATAATTTACCTAAGGAGCAAAATTAATATCTGGAGCTAATATCACTAATTTCACTGGTATTACCCAGGGCTGTATATAAATCACTATGTACATTTAATTTCCTTGACCACTAATTTTGCTGTTCTCTCCAGAAGCACTGACTGGGGCCAGAGCAACCATTATCCCAGGCTTTCATGAGACAGTCTGTTATTTTTACTTGAAGCAGGATCTATGACAAATTAACTTGATTAACTTCAAGCCAGTGCCCAACTCTGGATTTCTAATCAGTTTTTTATTTTGCTCAGAGATCACTAGCTGCTAAAGCATAACATCAGTCTTCAATCACAAGTGAAATTCATTTTTCCTTTCAGAGCTTAGAGTCAAAGGGCCTCTTTGAAGCTTGCTTGAAGCAGGTTTAGCTTTTGTGCCCTGCTCTTTATAAACTCCTCCATCAGAGGTTACTGTCTCCAGAGCCCTGCCAGCAGAGCACATTGTGCACATGTTCCCTAACCCAATGCCGGTAGAGTCCTCTGAGTTATTTCAAAAAGTCTGAACAGTTTAGACTGATATCTTGGCATTTTGCCTAATGCAGAGGAGGGTGAACTCGCATGAATTCACCCAGAAAAGGTGCGGGTGGCAAGTCTCCAACGCCTTGGTGTAGTAGTGAAGGTGCAGTCACTTGTGGCAGGTGGACATCTTATTTGTCCTCTGCATGTAATGGACAATGGAATAGCTGAGCAGAAATAGACCCAGCCTGAGCTGAGGTTAGCGCTATGATATTCTTCCCATCTACACTGGGGCACATTTTTCCCCAAATATAAGTTGGAAGAGGCAAAGATGTGACCATTGCACTGACCATTGATGTGGATTGGTGCAGGTGGTGGAGAAAATTGTACAGCTTTGGGATACTCTGCAATATTTATGTGAAATTTACCCGCAGACTGGAGGGCCCAACCTGGCTCCTTCTGCTCTCTCCGAAGCAATGCTGCTCCACACTGGTGCTGACCCAGTGCTTCTGTTGCTAGGGTGTGCACGTTGATTCTGAAGATCCTGGATCAAGATGTGGGCAGTCTATCTCAGCAGGACTGTGATGGCCACCTGGGTCCAAGTGCAGCATATCAGTACAGACTTGCTTTGGCTGTAATTTGCACTGAATGATTAACTTGAGTTCAGTCCCCTCTTAATTGATAACACCTGTAAGGATCAAATTTTGAACAGAAAAATTTTCTCAGGACTTTATCAATCAGCAATTTATTGCAGTTTGGACATGTGAAAGAAGCCTAGAGTTCTTGTGGGAAAGTCTTTGCTTTGCTGAGAAGGTGTTTCTGGAAGTGCTCTTGGTCCTCACACCTTGTCACCAACAGGCCTTAACGGATCTGCCCAGCCTCATCTGGGACCCCTGGCCACATTCTCTGCCCATGGGTCTAGGGGCTTCATTTAAGCTCAGGCTTAGGGACCTAGTTCTTGCACCACCTTGTAGGTGTAGGTGTTCTAGGTCTGTTCCTGGATTGTTGTTTGGGTTTCCTGAACTGACCTTGGACCTGATTTGGTGCTCTACATCGGCCTGATGATCACTGGATGTTGATAGCACACATGGCTCTCACCACCCCGCTCTCCTTGCCCAGGTCTGGTGTTGTGGTGCTGAACCCTGTCAGTGGGCTTACTGCCCAGCCTGCACTGTGGCCAGTGCTAGCTCTTGGCTCACCAACACCTTAGGGAGCAGCTCCTGATGGTTAGACAGTAATAATAAATAAGATTTTATGCTTTATTCTGTAGGTTTCCAAATGCTTTGTAAGAAGCGGCACATGAGGCTGAGCTTTATTTCTTGTGGCCCTCTGGAAAGGTTGGCTCTGACAGGTTTTCACATCCTCATTTCCCTCTCAGTGTTCCTTCCCTTCTGGCACAGGAGAGCTGGGATGCTGCTGGGCTCTGTCATTGTCTGTTTGCTGATCTGCTGAAAGGTGATTTGAGAGACAGAGGTTGTCAGCTCTGTGACTTAAGCCAAATCTAATTTACTGAGTTTTGGTGCTACATTCCTTGCTGTTGTAATTTAGCAAAGGTCTGTTGATTTAGCAGTAAATTTAGCTTTTTTGGCATCTGAAAATCACCATTTCCATACAGGTGAAATTTTTAGGCTGCTGAAGCTGTCAGTATGGCAATTTGGTCTGTAGCCCAATCACTAATTCTTGGAAACAGAAGAATCACTATCCTCTCAGTTCTAATATGGCTTACATAAAATATCTGTATGCTATGCCTCTTTACTGGCAGGGACGGGACCGAGCGCCGAGCCTCCGCAGGATGGGCATGAGGAGTGGTGGGATGTGGAGCCGCCAGCGCCCCCCACCTGGGGTCAGTGCACTGTGGGCAGCCCGGTGGAGCCTGCAGGTCTGTGGGCCCTGAGGCAAAGGCTTCTGGTGATCAACTGCTGGCTCCCAGCAACCCGCTGCCGCTTGGTCCCGTCCCGCTGGGGTGCCTGGGCTATGTGGTGATGGTTGTGCGCCGCTGTCCTCAGCCTGCTCGCTGGTGCCACTGCTGCAGGCAGCGGCCAAAGCGAGTCCTGAGCTGTGGTGGGGTGAGTCGGAGAGAGCATGGTGCTAGGCTGCGACCTCCTGGACACCCACAATGGCTGTCCCCCTCTCTATGTGATCGAGTGGGTCCGCTTTAGCTTTGTCCTCCCCATTTTCATCCAGTTTGGGCTCTACTCACCATGGGTGGACCGGGAATACATCGGTTGCATGTGAATTGAGGAAGGTGCCTCACTGTGCATTGACCTCCTGTGTGCCGAGGACCAAGGCTGGTACGAGTGCTGCGTGCTCTTCCTCAACCAGCACAGCACTGATGGCACCTGGATCTACCTCACTGTCAATGCACCCCCCTGTCTTTGTGGAGGTGCGGGACCAGGATACGCTGAGCCTTAACCTGCATGGCTGTTGGCAACCCCCAGCCTCTTGTCATCTGGAAGAGGAGTGACCTGGCTGTCCAGAGCAGGGACACAGTGCAGGTGAGGAATAGGACGTTAAGCATTGCTGTCGTGGAGTGTGCCAGCACAGGCACCTACACCTGCCGTGCTTCCAGCAAGGAGGGCATCATTACACACACCACCCGTGTGCTTGTGCAGGGGTCACCCGTCATCATGGTGCCACCCCAGAATGTCACTGTCAATGTCTCCCAAGATGCCTTTCTGGTGTGCCAGGCAGACGCACACCCAGGAAACCTCACCTACACCTGGTTCCAGGGCAGCAGCAACATCTTCCACCTCAGCCGCCTCCAGCCTCGGGTCTGTGTCCTTGTGGATGGGAGTCTCTTGCTCCAGCGAACAACCCCCGACGATGCTAGCAAATACACTTGCATCCCCAGCAACGGGCTGTGGAAGCTGCCTTCTGCCTCAGCCTTCATCACAGTGCTGTATCCAGCACAGATGACTACCATGCTCCCAGAATCCCACCTGCCCCAGGGGATGCAGCGTGTGATCCACTGCCCCATGTTGGGCACCAAAAGAGGCTGTTGTGGTTTAGCCAGCAACTCAGCCCCACACAGCCGCTCGCTCACTCCCCCACCAGCGGGATGGGGGAGAGAATCAGAAGAGTAATACTCATGGGTTGAGATAAGAGCAATTTAATAATTAAAATAGAACAATAACACCACCACCACCATCACCAGCAACAATATTGCAGTGAAAAGGAAAACAGTGAGAGAGGCACAAAACCTGGGCTGGGGTGGGGTGGAGTGAACAACCAAAACAAGCCACACATGACACAGCTGCTCACCACCTGACACCACCAGTCCCCAAGCCCCACCCCCACCATATGCCAACTGCCCCTGTTAATGTACTGGTCATGGCGTCACATGGTATGGGATGAACATCCCATTGGCCAGTCAGGGTCAGCTGTCTTGGCTGTGGCCCCGCCCCTCCCGGCCTCCTGCCCACATGGCAGAGCATGGGAAGCTGGAAAGGTCCCTGGCTGCTACAGGTGCTACAGTGAAGAAAATTAGCTTCCTCAGCCAAACCCAGCACATTTATCAATAGATGAGTGGAAATGGATATATTCAGTATCTTCTGGGATTCATCTGGGATTTTTCCTTAATTGAGCTGTATGACTTTTGCCCTAGTTTCCCAAGAAGGTTTTTGCTGACCTTGTAGGATGCGAAAGGCCAATAAGGCGAGATGTGTTCTGTCTTCATGGGGAGCAGCTGATGCATCTCAAGGAGATAAGCCTGAGATATGGATCTGCTAGTACGGGCTGCATTGGATAGTGCTTGCCACCAACCCCCTTGCTACAGGAGGTTTTAGTTCATTCTGGCAGTGAAGAGTGATGCTTCCAAAAGAATCTCAGTGTATATTAACTTCCCTGAGGAGACAGGAGATAATGCAGGCTTGATTCTCAAATTTTTGGAAGTGAATGGGAGTCAGATTATCCCAGAACAAGAAGATTTGGGCTCTGTGTAAGTCCTCGGAGAAATGGTACTGCCAGAACTCCTCATCAAGAAGAACAACAGTTGTTTCAAAAATGATTAGATGCCTTCTATCAACACACACTTAAACCTTGGTCTTGTTGTCTTCTCTCTTTACTTTTGGATATGCTACAGGATCCTAATGCCCATCATCCAGTAATGACCATTTAAAAAACCACCAGACCAAACCAAAAAACTTTTAAAATAAAGTACATAACACAGATATTATCTAAGAAAGAAATCTTGTTGAGATTCTGGACATTCCAGGGAGGTGAGACTGAGCTGAGATTACAGAGAAAGGTCCCAAGTTTTTCCAGTTGGAAGTGTGATGTAGGTTGTCCTTGTTTTATGGTCTTGCAGTCAGGGTGCTGCTGAGCAGCCAGGGATGCTGCTTTGCTCTGGTACCTTCACTGCTGCAGCAAGAGCAGGGAAATGCAGTGAACACTCATCCCTTCTCATCTCATACTGTGGAAGCTCGCTGTAGACCCAGTCATCGAGGCACTTGCATTAATGTGTGTGTGGGAATCAGAGAAGCTTATTTATTAACGTTTCAGACACTTTAAAGTTGTGAGCAGATGAGATCAGGAGAGACTGTTAAGCTACCATAACTTACAGAGCAAAATTATTTAGGCCATTTGCTAGGAAAGAGGTTTAGATCTTATACTACCTGGTAAGGTAAAAGGTCTGTGTATTTGAGACAGCTTTAAGATCCTGAGGAGACAGAGGAGTTCAACTAATCCTGTGGTGAAGGGCAAGGGACATTTCCTTAATAAAGAGTGAATTTTTTTGTTAGGTTTCAGTCATATATTATCAGGGGAATTTAGAACAACATTGTTAAATTACCCATGTACTTAGCTCTTTGAACGCTTTTTAAAAATGCAATCTTTTATTTTTCCTTTATAGTGTTTTATGGATTAGTGGTGTAAAAAAAAAATGTTGTGACTATAACAGGGCCTTCCTTATAATTATCTGTAAAAGCTGGTAGGGAATAGGAATGCTTAAAATCTGAGTGAGGCTCAGAATTACCTGGGAGAACTAGGGTAACAGTTGTTCCCATCACTGATGCTCAACTTCCAACCTTCTTACTGGCAACTGGGAATCTTTCAACCCTGATTTACCCTGGAAAGTGTGAATCACTTGGATCTAAGCTTTCAACAAGCTTTTACAGCCTAATTAAAAGAGATGGGGATATAAAGACACAGTATAGAGATGCCAAAATGGAGCACTTGTTCAACAGCAGATCACGTTTTCTATGAAAATACAATGTTCAAACTTCACAGTGCCTGAATCCCAGAATCACACTTATTGGGGGTGAGGAAGGAGTTCTGATCGCTTCAGAAAAGCTTTCAAACATAGGACATGAAGATGTACGCTATCAAGCCATACCAACAAACAGAAGTTAATACATCTGGCTGCTGGAGCCAGGTCTCCTGGTCTGCTGTCCAGCTGTAATTCGTTTGGATAGAAGCAACTTGTTCCAGGTCTAGGGAAAGTCCCTTACATGTTGCAGTAAGCAGAAGTACTTTCTCCTAGGGACTGCTGGGGCTCCCCCCATGTGCTGGTTTTGGCTGCGGTAGAATTAATTTTCTTCATATTAGCTAGTATGGGGCTGTGCTTTGTATTAATGCTGAAAACCTTGATAATACAGGGATGTTTTCATTACTGCTGAGCAGTGCTTACACAAGAAGTTGGGAGGGGACACAGATGGGACAGCTGACCCCTGCTGACCAAAGGGATATTCCATACCGTTTGATGTCATACTCAACGTATAAAGCTGGGAGAAGACGGACTAATGGGGGGATATTCAGAGTGATGGTGTTCGTCTTCCCGGTAACTATTACGTGTGATGGAGCCCTGCTTTCCTGGAGATGGCTGAATACCTGCCTGCTGATGGGAAGCAGTGAATGCATTCCTTGTTTTGCTTTGCTTGCATGCACAGCTTTTTCTTTACCTATTGAACTGTCTTTATCTCAACCCAAAAGTTTTCTCACTTTTACCCTTCTGATGCCCTCCCCCATCCCACCAGTGGGGGAGTGAGCAAGCGGCTGTGTGTGGCTTATTTATGAGCTGGGGTTAAACCATGACAGTCCTTTTTGGTACCCCGTGTGGGTCTTGAAGGGTTTGAGATAATGACAGGTTTGATTGGAATGTGCTAGACTGAATTTGTAGCTGTTACTGCTGTTTAGCTATTAATGGGTAGGCTTCTGTTCTTGCCATGGGGCTTGCTTACCTCACTGCATATTAGAGTCTAGTGCTTGTTAGTATCTGCTTTTTGCTTTTGCTGCCTGCTGTACAGCTTATCACCTGACTCTGCTGTGCCTGGGAACATTTTGATAACAGCAATGGCCAGGCACCTGGGCTGGTAGATGGCCAGGGCATTGCTGCTGTTTCTGTGCTGCTGTACTGGGCAGGCTGGAACTGGATCCAGTGTGAACTTGAGTCAAGGGGCTGTGACCTGTGGATGAGTCCCTGCTGGAGCAGGACACCCCGAAGCGTCTGTGGTCATGGTTATGTCTGTGCCACAGCAGGTATACCTCTGAAGGGATTGTGGCCCAAGCATAAGTCCACGCTGGAGAAGGTACACCTCAAAGCATCTGTGGCTGTGGACAAGTCCATGATGCAGCAGGTACACCTTGAAGCATCACTGGCTGTGTGTGAGGTCATGTTGGAGCACATCAAAGTGTGTGGCCACGGATAAGCCCACGACAGAGCAAGTACTCCCCGGGAGGGACTGTAGCCATGGTAAAGCCATGTAAGAGCAGATTTACTTCTGAAGGGACTGTGGCTGTGGGTAAGGCCACACTGGAGGGAGTACATCTCTGAAGGCATCGTATCCCATGGAGAAGGCCACGCTGGAACAGGTGCACCTCAAAGTGACTGTGGCTGTGGGTAAGTCTATGCTGTAGCAGGTGTACCCCTGGAGAGACTGTGGCTCATAGATAAGGCTTCATTTGGAGCAGGTACACCCCTAAGGGACTGCAGTCTGTGGATAAGCCCAAGCTGGAGCAGAGGCAAGGTGGGGAGTTCATTGCAATGTTAAACCCTATGGTCTGGTCCAAAGGGACCAGGGGTGGAGATTGTAATGGAAATACCTTTAAATACATGTGGCCTGGGATTTGGGTTGCACGTTATGGAAATTCCCATAGCAGGATCCACCTGAACCAATGGGGGAGAAGCCTTGCAAGAAGCAGTGCAAGTGCAGCAGTGACCTGACCTGAGCTGGTTTTGGTGCCCAATAACTCCATGCAACATACCACCTCTCCTGTCCTGAGTGACTACCATAACAGATGGAGCCCAAAGTCATGGACCAAATGAACTCAAGGGACATTTTGTGGACATCTGTGAATATTTTACAGATGTTTCACAGTGGTGGTCCATAGACGGAATGATATCTGTGTATTTTATCAAATGATGTGAAGGGGGATAGTGGTTAATGAGGATGTATTGGATAGTGTAGGACCTGAGCATGATGTAAATGGTATGGAATAAGGGGTGGAGAATGTACTGGTTTTGGCTGGGGTAGAATTATTTTCTTCATATTAGCTAGTGTGGGACTGTGTTTTGGATTTGTGCTGAAAACAGTGTTGATAATACAGGGATGTTTTCATTACTGCTGAGCAGTGCTTACACAAGAAGTTGGGAGGGGACACAGCTGGGACAGCTGACCCCAACTGACCAAAGGGATCTGCCACACAATATGACACTATGCTTGGCATATAAAGCTAGGGAAGAAGGAACAAGGGGGCGTTTGGAGTGATGGTTTTTGTCTTCCCAAGTAACAGTTATGTGTGATGGAACCCTGCTTTCCTGGAGTTGACTTGTCATCAGCTGTACCCTCACTCTGCTTGAGAAAAACTGAAGGCATCAAAC
Organism: Phalacrocorax carbo; assembly: GCF_963921805.1. NCBI lineage: Eukaryota > Metazoa > Chordata > Aves > Suliformes > Phalacrocoracidae > Phalacrocorax > Phalacrocorax carbo. The sequence continues at coordinate 35,949,550 of NC_087515.1, read as the reverse complement.
AGATGGACTCTGGAAGGGTGAATATAATACCATAGAAAAAGTGCAGATAATAGGTATTACTAAGACGATTTTGGGTAAGTAACAATTTTTAACTGTATGATGCTTTTCTGTATTATTGTGGACTATGAGTGTTAGTGTTATTGCAGTTGTGCTAATAACTAATAATAGCTAGTGAATTAAATCAGTTTAGCAAGATATTAATTAAACTAACAACAAAATCTGAACTCCATATAGTACGATGCCTTTTTGTCCTGTAACCATATTTTGGGAGTACCAGTCGTAAGTTCCCCACAGCCTCCTTCTGCTTGCTAGTACTTCAACTTGCCAGAAACTTTTAAACTCATTGCTACTTTGTTGGGGGTTTTCCCTAGCCCTGCTACTTCACATGCTTGAGTATAGTTTCCCTTTAAGTGCCTGAACCCTGTGAATAGTACAGGCTGTGTTGTTGTCCCTCCAGAAATAGAATTCTTTCATAATTAAGATTTGTAGCAACTGCAGAGGTCTGCATTTCTAGAATGTATGAAAATAAACATGAAAACCTGTGAAAACAATGTAAGAGATCTGACTGACACAGGCAAGGGAGTTCTCCTTGCCATCTTGGCTGTCATTCTACCTTCCTCAGAAGCTGTGTGATCTGACGTACTCTCTGATACTGATCTAAAGTTGCTGCTTTTTCCTTTATTCTCAGGTTGGTCCACAATAAAGGGGAAAAAAGGGGAAGAATTAAATAAAAATAATAATTTTGTTTCTGTTGTTTGGAGTCAGAAAGAGTAGATCTATTGCCCCTCACAGCCATGCTGTAGGGTAGAAAGATCTCTCAAATTTTATGGGTTAAATTGTTAATTGAGTCACAGCAGTGTTTAATGAATTTGGGGGACAGTGTATCAGGGGAGCCATGGAAGACTTAACTTCTGCCCAGGCCTTCCTAAGGCTTTTACAGATGCTATGTATCTGGCAATAGCAATATAAGTTTCTCCTGCCTCTCTGAGGATTGACTAGGGTCAGAGCTGCTGCCCCCAACACAGGGCAGCAGACTAATTCTGAAGCACATCTGTGTTTTCAGCGGCTACTATGATTCAGAATCTGTCGTCTCTGTTCAGATCTCTATTTTTGTCGCTGGTGCAGACTGAGATGCTGTGACTTATGTGCATGGTCGCCTGTCCAATGTGTCATTCCCACTGAGATGAAGAGCAGATAGCAGTGTCTTAAATTGCTACAGAAAGGTTGCCCAAGTGTTCATCTGCTAGGGATCAGGTTTGTGCTAGGCACAGAAGCTCCAAAGGAGCTGCTTAACTGTCCAGGGCTGCAAAATTTGTTTCATTCCAGAATTCCAGCAGCTGAAGGCACCTCTGTGACAGGGCTTCATGTGGGACAGATTATGTTGTTTTCCAGGCTGTGTGTCAGAGCTGCTCTTTCCATTCTACCAGAGAACGTGTACTCACCACAACGAATATATAGTAGTAAATGCACATCTTTGTATATTGTATTTCAGCATAGTAACACTCAAGCAGATAGTCAAAGTATACAGTTTCTTCCTGATTGTGTTGCTTTGTGAATGTTGGTGTTAACGCTTTGAGGGCAAGGTGTGCTGCATTGCACTTCAGGAATTACAACAGCACAACTTATGATTTCATTTTCTTTTTATGTCACTGTTGTGGTTTAACCCCAGTTGGCAACTAAGCACCACACAGCTGCTTACTTGCTCCCCCCTGGTGGGATGGGGGAGAGAATTAGAAGGGTAAAAGTAAGAAAACTCATGGATTGAGATAAAGACAGTTTAATAGGGAAAACAAAAGCTGCATGCACAAGGAAAGCAAAACAGGGAATTCATTCACTACTTCCCACTGGCAGGCAGTTGTTCAGCCATTTCCAGGAAAACAGGGCTCCATCACGTGTAAGTTACTTGGGAAGACAAATGCCATCACTCTGAATGTTCCCCCCTTCCTTCTTCTTCCCCAGCTTTATATGCTGAGCATGATGCTATATGGTATGGAATATCCATGTGGTCAGTTGGGGTCAGCTGTCCCATCTGTGTCCCCTCCCAGCTTCTTGTGCACCCCCAGCCTACTTGTTGATGGGGTGAGAAGCAGAAAAGTCCTTGACTCTGTGTAAACACTGCTTAGCAGTAACAAAAACATCCCTGTATTATCAACAATATTTTCAGCATGAATCCAAAACACAGCCCTATACTAGCTACTGTAAAGGAAATGAACTCTATCCCATCCAAAACCAGCACAGTGCCCTGATTTGCTGACCTTAATTTGCAGATTCTGGTTGTTGAATTATCTGTGGAAAAAAAATCCAGAAAAGGCCTCTTTCCTTGAAATAAGCTTGACCCTCATGATATGCATTATTCCTTTACCTCCTCTCAAGGAAAAAATCACAAAATTTTCAGAAGCTGCAGGGAAATCTAATGGCATCTTCAGTGACCAGTGGGGTTTTATCTTTTAATTAAACTATTATAGGAAGAATGGACATATCATATTAGCTACTTGGGACTTCACCAGGGGAATCTGCATATTCCTTTTCTCATTAACTTGTAGATTACATAAATCTGGGATGTTGCAAAGAGTTCCCAGAAATTGGTGTTCCTTCTCTCCCTTCCCCGCTTTTGGAAAAGATGAGCTGCTATGCGTCTGTCATATTAAAACATGCCTCCTGGTAATAGCCTGTGTGCTCTAAGTTATTTTAGTGTACCTATATATTGCTGTGGAAGATTTCAAATACCTCTTTGGAGTGTCTTTGGAGCTGCTTTATTCATTACTGTCAGCAGTGTGAGGAAACTGGTTTGAAAAACCATTCCAAACAAGCATAAGCCAAGGTAGGAGATGCAGTAGGAGAGAAACACAAAATATTAAAATTGCATTTTACATTAACCTACAACAACCCCATGAAATACTACAGGCCTGGGGAAGAGTGGCTGGAAAGCTGCCTGGTGGAGAAGGACCTAGAGGCCTTGGTTGACAGCCGGCTGAACATGCGCCAGCAGTGTGCCCAGGTGGCCAGGAAGGCCAATAGCATTCTGGCTTGTATCAGCAATAGTGTGGCCAGCAGGAGCAGGGAAGTGATTGTGCCCCTGTGCTCGGCCCTGGTGAGGCTGCACCTTGAATATTGTGTTCAGTTTTGGGCCCCTCAGTACAAGAAGGACATTGAGGTGCTAGAGCATGTCCAGAGAAGGGCAACGAAGCTGTTGAAGGGTCTGGAGAGCAGGGCTTATGAGCAGCGGCTGAGGGAACTGGTGTTGTTTAGCCTGGAGAAGAGGACACTGAGGGGAGGCCTTATTGCTCTGTACAACTACTTGAAAGGAAGTTGTAGTGAGGCGGGTGTTGATCTCTTCTCCCAGGTCACTAGCAATAGAATGAGAGGAAACAGCTCCAAGCTGCATCAGGGGAGGTTTAGGCTGGGTATTAGGAACAATTTCTTTACTGAAAGAGTGGTGAGGTATTGGAACAGGCTGCCCAGAGAGGTGGTGGAGTCACCATCCCTGGAGGTATTTAAAGGACGTGTAGATGTGGCACTTCAGGGCATGGTTTAGGAGATATAGTAGTGTTGGGCTGATGGTTGGACTTGATGATCCTAGAGGTTTTTTCCAACCTTAATGATTCTATGATTGTGGGTTTATCACCTAAGCTAACATTTAATCTGTGGGGAAAAACATAGAACTAATTTTCACACAAGGGCGTTTTGTCTGTCCTGAAATATGGATGTCTCGAAAGTGGTGGGTCCTACTCTATGAAAAGAAACAAACATGCTCCTTTTCTAGGTCTGTAAATTGTACTTGAACTGAGTGAGCTGAACCATCTCTGAGGAACGTTTTCTCTGACCATGGTGTCTCCTAGCAGTAACCAGTGCAACCAGTACAGCTCAATATTCAATGATTTGTTGTCCTGAGTTGTGACAAGCACCAACCTATTTAACAGTGTCAGCCTTGATGATTTGCATAAGGTCTTACTGTGGACTGAAAAACAGGCCTGGTACTTATCTATATGGAGTTTATGGAGTAGTAGAGACTCTCATAGGATTACATCAGGGATGGTTGTTCCTGTTTAGTAGTTATAGGGAGATGATAACTGTTTTTGTGGGCTCACTGTAGTGAGATTTTTTGCAAGGGTTCTGAACGGCCATATTATGCCTGGATTTAGTTGCAGTATATGAGGACAGAGATCGATATTCCTCTTGCTCCTAAATGGCAATGACTAGCAGAAGACAATGGGAATCATTGTGCTGGATTAACCATGTGGTCCATTTGCTCTGGTGTCCATATCCAACAGTAATAGGCAGTACCAGGTGCTTCAGACAAACATGTAAGGAAAGGTAATGCCCTCCCCTTTGAGTCATCCTAATCTCTAATGAGTAGAGTCCGGTTTATGCTTTGAGAAATCAGGGTTTATATCCTTCCCTGTTGTTTTTTGTTGTTATTGTTTCATTAACCGAACTAAATACCAGAGTAACATGTAAGACTGTGGCATATATGCTTAGAAGTCCTGGACTCATTTTGCTTTGAAGTGGTACCAAGCATGTGTGTGAGTTATGACTGTTTCAGTGAATTTTAATATTTCTCACAAATACTCTCTGAACAATGTAATCTTTCTGTTTATACAGTCTAGATGAAACACAATAGGAGTGCAAGCTTTCCCCCATTGGCCTATCATTATACCACAAATCAGGAAAGGCCAATTTTAAATGCAAATCTTGTGTTTTGAAAAGATTGCCAAGCTGAAATGTGCTGAGTAGTGCTTCCTGCATTCTGAATGTTCAGAATGTGCTAGGTTTGGTAAAAGACTATAATTTTCTGCTATAATAATACAGCTGTTAGGAATTATGTGGTAGCCAAATTCATATGAACTTTCCCAAGAATTAGAAGGCATCCTACTCAACCCCAAAGACAAAGAGGAATAAGAAGGTAATTGCTTGGATGATCATATAGCAGACTGTTTTGAAATGTTACCAAGAAGATCTCAAAGATGTGGAGCTGAACCTGACTCCATAGTCCCAGTTCTTGATTGTCAGGAGAAGACAGCAGAAGAAAGAGCTGATAATGAATTCAGTGAGGACGGCAGATCACCACTGATTTGAAGATAAGAAAGTAAAAATAGTGGAAAAATGCAGGAAATGGTCTTCATTATGATAGTTTTGGGTGCCATACAACAAACAATTTTAGAAAAAAAGCCCCATATTCAATTGCCTTTTTGTCCATATGGATAACTTCATCTGATCATTTCAGTTTTCTCATATGTGAAAACAATTGATTTTTTCCCAGCATAACTTTGAAAATCAAAATGTTTCAGCCAAAACAATTGATATTATTTTTTCTTTTACATGCCTGAAAGTGGAAAGTGGGGGGGAGGTGGGGGTGGGGAAGAAAAAACCATTGAAAATACAATCTTCAGGAAAATATCTGCTGAAATGAAATTCTTTGAAATCTGGTTCTGAGAAGCCCATTGAAGTTAGTGGGACTACACACCTATGCTACGAAAATGCCTAAATACTTTAATACTTTGCTGTATTTGTGATATGGATAGAAATTATGCAGCTTAAAAATTTGAAAGGACTAATGAAATCAAAAGAATAAATGGAATGGGACTGTGATAAGCAGCAGAGAAGGCAGAGCTGAAACCTGCCATATCAAAAAAGGAAAGTGATGAAATGGGTGAGGTCACTGTTAGAATTAGTAAAAAAAAAACCAACCCAGAACTTACACAGCATCCTGTACGTTAATTAGCAGTAATGAAAATAATTGTTCCCTCCAGCTTAAAACTGTGGCTAATTATAATTAAGTGTTCATTATGAGCTAACATAATTAGACCTTCACTATGTTTCATAAATACATGGCTTAAATTATGCAGAAAGGGAGGAAGTGTCCTTTGTAAGCGCTTTCCTGTCTGTCTTTATCTTCTTTTCCATCTACTTCCACAGCTGTTTCTTAGTCTTTCTTAAACGATCCCACTGTGTGTGCTAGCCCTGATTATCGAGGCAATTTCTTGCCAAGCCTGAGATATATTTATGCTGTTTGTCCCTTGTGTCAGGCAGGATCAGTAAGACCCAGCTTTGCAGAGGATTTCAGGAACTGCAGCCTCATTGATGTTGTGCTTTTATGCCTCTGATCCCAAATGCATAGTTTAAGTAATAAGCTTTTGTAAAATGAGGGAAGAAGGCACTAAAAAAAGATTAAAAAAAAGTTACAAAGATTTTCTGCCTTTCTAAAAATACAGTTTCCGTATTATAAAACATCCCGTACTTTAGCTGATGTAGGCTACTGTGTCTGCAGCGGATTTGTGCTGATTTGTGTTTTCCACTGCGATCTGGAGGATAGCAACACAACAGCGTATTTCATTACTTTTGTATAGAAGTTGCAGTGTTTTTTATTTCCATTTGGGGATAAAATACTGTTCACTCATTCTTCATCCTTTCTTTTTCATATCCTAATTTAGACATATGTTGCATATGAAAATAGTTCCTTTTAGACTTGTCCCTTTTCTCTCTCTCTTCCACCTTTATTTTCATTGAGATATATAACTAAAAATTTAGACATTGCACTAGGAAGCAGTCCCTAACATTTAGCAGTTCTGATGTATATTCTCTAGCTGCCAGATAACAGTGTTCTAGCATGTTGCTATCAGAAGACCTGCTGCTTGTCTCACCAACTCACAGGTGAGGTGGGGTGTCACCTTCATCATCATGTGGTCTGTTCTGGTCATTAGCTCTGGAAGAGCTAGAGGTGGCAAAGAGATTTGGGGCGGTTATGGCTGAGCAAGGAGTGCAGTGATGCCTGGCCTAGGGAGAAGGGATGGAGAATGGAGAGCTAATTGAGCGTAAAAACAGCAATGGAAAAGGTAAACAGTGGGAGAAGGAGGGAGAGTGAAACAGCTGGAGATGAAAAGGCCGTTCAGCAAAGTGAACAAATAAGCAAACAAAGGAAATGCTGCAGGCAGCGATTCCACTGGACTGAGAAAAATAAGCAAAACAGCCTGGTTAGTAGGTGGCAGGAGGCTGCAGGGATCCCGGGGTTCAGCAGGGCTTGTGCTTCCTCTTCACTTAGTTATCTGAGACCTTAATGACTGATTTAATCAAAATGGAGATTTCTCACCTTGAGTTCTGGCCAGTTTTCAGTCTGAGCAATTCTGGCAGTTGTCCTTATATCATACTGATATTTCATTTTCTAATGGCTTTGATACTTTTCCTCAACTCCTGTCCTGATGTCTTATGTAGTGTTGCTGCGGACTCTTGAACTGCTGCTGCGTGTTGAGGTGAAGTGGCTCTGCCACCTTAAAGTGCTTGTGGTTGTTCCCTGGAATGAGAAACACAGGTCAGTGCTATCTAATAAGGCTTTGTCTTTGTGTAAAGCCTTTCAACCTGAAATAGGAGTGATTGCATTACAGAGGAATGATAGAGTAAGGACTGGCTCTGAGATCTCTTAATTTATAATTCCCTGATTTGGGAATCTCTATGCAATTTCATGGCTAGGCCTTAAGATGAAAGGAAGAAATGTCCTTTATAGACTTTTTAAACAGCATACCCTGTAATGAAGTCATAAAGGGACCTTAGGAGTTCTTTAGTCCAAACTCCAGCTCAAAGCAAGGTTAGCTGGGCAGAGAAGTCAGGCTATTTGGGGCTTTATTCAGACACACCCTAAAAACATCCAGTGATGGAGCCTGCACATCCATGTGCAACCTCTGTCATTGCTTGGCCATCCTAGGGTAAAAAAGTTTTTCCTTGTGTCCAGGTGTAACCCTTCTTGTTTCAATTTATGCCTATTGTTCCTTATCCTCCCACAGTACTGTGAAGGGCTTGGCTCTGTGTTCTTTGTGACGTTGTCAGGGAGAGTGGCAGGCTGCTATTCCTTCCCTCCAAACTGTCTCTTCTCCAGGCTGAACAAGCCCAGCTTCCCTTAGCCTCTCCTCACAAGGTGAGTACCCCAGATATCAATTATCATGGTGTCCCTTCGCTGAACTTGTTCCAATGTATTGACACGTGAGTTGTATTGGAGGCCCCAAAATGGGTTCTATATTCTAGATGGGGTGTAAAAAGCACTGAGAACCACTGTCCTTGATGTACTGGCTGTGCTGCTGGTAACTCAGCCCAGGATGCTCTTGGCTGCCAGAGGTCCTTGCCGACATACAAGGTCAGTGTCTGCCAAGACCTAATGCTCCTTTTCCACAGAGCTGCAGCTTGTGCCATTGTGATGGGTTCCTCCTTCCCAGGTGCAGGACTTGGCATTGATCCTTGTTGAATTTCACAGGGTTCCTGTTGGCCTATTCTTCCAGCCTCTCCCTCTGAATGGCAGTCCTATCCTTGAGTGGGTCGACTGGTCTCCCTGACACCACCACCAATTTAGTATCACGGGCAAGCTTGATGAGAGTGGCCTCCATGGCTTCCTTCCTCCAGGTCCTAGATGAAGATGTGAAGGAGGACAGATCCCAGGATAGTCCCCCAGAACACTCTGCTTGTTACCTCCAGGTAGAGTATAACCCATGAATCTCTGCCCTCTGAGCTTGCTCATCCTACAGTTTTCCATCCATGTAGTTGTCTATGCATCCAACGTAATGCACAAACTTGAATATGTGACTGTTTTGGGAAAGTGTCAAAAGCTAAAGCTGAGGTCAGTGACATTCATTGCTCTCCCCTTGTCCCTAAACTCATTCATTTTACAACTAGTAGGAGGTCAGGTTGATCATGCATGATTTACTCTTGGTAAATGTAACAGTGCTAATCATAACAAGCAAAGAAACAAAAGTATCATTCTGTTCTTTGTGCAAGAAACATAGCTTTTCTCTTTATGGCCCAGTTGGTATTTTTGTTACCTTTAATAAACAATTCTTTTGCTGCTAACCCCTTTACCTTTTTGGAAATTCCTGTGAATGTAAGATGTCCTGGGAAAAAAACAGCAGCACCTTTTGTTTATTCAGTCTCTAGGCTTCACACAGGTGTCTGGAATATCATGCAAAATTTATATTTATCCAGCTGGTTCCTTCCCCATCAGCCAAATACTCAAAGACGATTGGTTTAAGAACAAAACCATTCCCCTGGCCTGTCACCCTTATGTAGTTTTGTGTGGTTTGAGGCCAGCACTCTGCTGATCGCTGCATCTCCAGTGCTGCTTCTGACTCTGGTAAAGTCCAAGACTGAGAATTCAATATGGACTTAAAACAGAGTAGTGGTTAGTTTTCTTTGGGAAGCTGACCTTTAGTGTTTTAATATGGGAAGTTCAAGAGAAGAGGAGCAGCAGAGGAATGAATGCTTTATGGAGCAATGCCCAAAATATGTCTGCATTGAGTGGCATTTTATGAGCCTCCAAGATACTTAATTTATTTAATGATAAAAGAGGAAGTGTTGCTATGGTATCTTGAGGTGTATTTATACTGCTATGGCCACATAAGGATTCCATGATATTTTTAATCTTTATTTTAATTACTGAGTTCAATTTTTTGAAATTGCAGGCACCTCTTACATTTTTTGATTATGCAGTGTTCTATGAGATTGAAATATTAATTGAAACAAGAGCTGTCTCACTCTTTCCTGAGAAGAAATCAAATAATCTCTGAAGCCCTAGCTATATGCAAGATTTGATTAAAAGTCTCATGGAGGTCACCAGAACAACCAGTGCTGAAACATAGCTATTTTTTATACATGAAATGCATGAGCTTAGTCTTAGTAGCAAGATAGAGATATCTATTATTCATGGTGGGTTTGTGTGTCTGCCTATGCAAAAATTCAAAACACAGGCAGGTTTTTATTGCTTCAGGTCAGACCCTGCAACACACCAGGGTTCAGCTGTGAGATATTGGGCACTTTTGAATTCCCATTGACTTAACATCCTTTTGCGACTATTCCCAGCCACTGTTTGGGATAATGGAAAAGGTATTTGATTGTTTTGCTGATGCAAACAAGTTTCTAAAGTGGGTGTTGATAGAGCAAAATGAGAAGTGCTTCATTTCTTACTGTGGCATTCCAGGGGAAGCTGTTTGTGCCCTCATCTGATCAGATTCATGTACATTTTAAAACATTTAAAGCTAACTATGGAATTTCTTTGGTATGAAAATATATAATTTTAGTTGTGGGCAGAGAACTTTTTAAAACAATAATGAAAGCTTCTCCAGAACTTATTTAATAGGAAGCACAAACATTTTTTTACAGTAAAACAGCCTTGGCTGTTCTTGAAATTTCTGCTGTAGAGACTCCTTTCCACGGCCCCTACCCCCCACCTCCCCTGGAAGCTGAATGCTGGAGGAAGGTGGGACCAAAAGGACCAAAGCCTGCTGAGGAGCCACTTATTCAAGCCCTGAGTGTGTTGACACAGGACGTGCTTGTGGGTGTTCAAAGTGGTAGTTAGAGTGAAGGCTCTGGAATGTTAATTCTACTGTCCTTTAATCTGTTGAATGGATGTCACATCACCTAAGGCTCTTATTTTGCTAGCTTCAGTTTTCTGGTACCTTGTACTGAAGTTGTGTTTGCAAGCCAGTTTTATATATGGGAGCTAACACCTGTGAACAAATGTACTCTTGTTTTTGTAGTGTGCTGTTTTACTCTGCAAAACACCGGCTCATCTAAGGTCCACAGGCAAACCTTTTACTCCAACAGCAGCCATCGCTGCTGTTGGAAAGTTCTTGTGGAAACCTTTTTTCCTTTGCAGTGCAGTATTCCCATCCCACCAATTCAAATAGCCTGAATTTGTGGACCTTCAGGCAATGATATTAGACTCTGGTGGGTTTTTGTTGTTGTGTTTTTTTTTTTTTTTTTTTTTTTTAAGGAGAGCTGCTAAGAAAATTAATCTGAAGGGCTGTGTACAAAAAGCATGTCTAGAAATATCTGCCTGATTTTTGTTGCACAGTAGTTTAGTGGCCAATGTTTTTGGAGGTGTTATTTTGGCTTCTTTATTCTCTTTTCACTAGGCATCAAAGTGAGAGTTAGTTTAAGAAACATAAATGAACACACATTTTTCACATAGAAAAGTAAAATGTAAGCAGAAGTGGACAAATGGGGGAGTTCTAGAAATACAGAAGCAAATCTGCTGATGTCCCTGTAACATCTCACACTGTGGCAATAGACCTGTGACAGAATTTGTATCATGATTGAAAAAATATGTATGTTACTGTTACATTAAGGGTTTTGCAGTGCATTCCTCACCAGGGTAAGAGATCTGTGTTGGTTTTGCATGTCTGATTTCTCTGGAAATTTTTATATTAATGGTGATCCATTTGTGCTGTAGTACATATCGCTATAAGAAGGAAAATTGCTCCTACTCCTCCTTTTTACCCTTCTAATATCACTCCAAGTCTGTGTTGTTAAAACTGACTATGGCATCCTATTGCCGACTTTTTCCAAGGCAACAAGCACTGAATAGATGATCAGAAATAGCTCTTCATGTCAGGAAATTGAATTAAACTGTTCTGAAAATGAGCAGGTAGAGGCAGAGGCATCTCTCTAGTTAATCACGCCTCTTCTGCTAATGTTACTGTTGCGCTCTTCATGGTTCTAAGACAATGCTAGGTATATCTCAAACATACAACGTTAGCTATATCTCAAATATGAAAGGGAAGGAGAAGCAATGAACGGCTCAGAAAATTGTTAGTAGGATTAAGAAATAGCCATCATCTCTGCTGGCAGTTTAAATCCAGGCCAGCCTAGTATGGATAGCAGCAAGGTTCATGGTTTCAGTAAAGAGAAATCAGTTATCAGCTTCACAGATAAAATAAGGTCGTGATGCTAGTGCTGAACTCAGTAGAGACCAGACATTTGGGTATAGAATCTAATACCCCTTCAAGATGTGGTTTTGGAGAACAGGAAAGCTGCGTGTTGCCCATGCAGAATGAAGAAATTTACATTACAGGTGCTAGTTCATCACCTGTTTTAAATAGAAACAAAGGTTTATGGTGTTGACTGTCACTGGCTTAGGTGCATTTCATGGCAAAAAACCCATTTTATTTTTAGGATTAAACAGTGCTTATGAGTAAGATCCACAACTCTTACTATGAAGACCTAAAACTTGCTACAGATCCAGAGGAAGCATTTTGAATTTAATTTTTCTTAACTTAGAAATTAGAAGCTGGTGATAGTAACATATCTGCACTGTACTGATTTCTGACCTGTAGACAGTTGTCTAGAGTAAACTCATGTGAAAAATTTGCGTGTAAAATATTGGTGACTTGTAGACTTCTTTAATCCACTGTAAGAAAATAGACCTTTGCATGTAGACAGTGTAAAGGACCTTTTGCTGAAGAACACATGAAAAGAAAAAGTTACTAGAGAAACTCAATTCTGACTTTTTTGAAAAAGGAAACTTGTAACCATCCAAACTGGGTAGTTCTGTTCCTTACATTCTTGATTTCTTTTCAGGCTGAATGGGTAGGGTTTAGCTGACCCTGCAGACATTTGTATGAAGGCCAGATAAATTAGGATCCTGTTGTAGTCATTGGGAAGAAATTGATTTTTCAGGTCTCATTTATTTATTCTGAAACATATACCTAAAATCAGGGAGAGAAACTGATACTTTAAGAGCACAATTTATTTCTACTAGGGACAGAGCTCTGTTAAGTTCCATTTTACACTTATATTTAATTCTCCTATGGGCTAAAAATGGCTACTTCATTCTTTGTAAACTATTGCAGAAGATGCCATGTGAGTTCTTGGCTTAAATCTTTCCTTTTCTTTGAGGCATTGTTTCCTCACGCTGTACGTGACTACATTACTACAGGTCTTCTGTAGAGCCTTTAACATGTTCTTCATGTTGTGGGTGTACCTGACCCCCTTTGGCATGAGCTTTTACTCCTGGCTCTTCCCTGTGCTTCTCTTCTTCCATGCACTAGCTTTGCGAACCCGCCTTTTCTCATGTCTGCTCCATAACCCTCCACTTCTGGTTTGTACATCTGGGCTTGCCTTCTTTCTTTTAAGCATAGTTAAACTTTTTTGGCTTCACAGTTCTGTGGTTGTGTAGAGACTAGTTCTAATGCTCAGCATAGTGTTTTTGTCTGTGAAACTGAATAAAGTAAATGGGCCTCATCATCCACAATTTCTCATCTGCAAATAAAGCTTTGTCACTTAACTATTTCAACCAAACCGGAAGTTTGGGGTCTATATCAGAAATTATATAGGCTTACAAAACCAGAAAGCTTTTGGTATTTTTTGGTTAGAGATGTCCTTTCCTCCACCAAAAAAAATACCAAGTTTGTTGTAAAATATTTTGGTTTTGAGAAGGAAAAAAAGTGTGCTGCATTAGTAAAAATCCCCTAAGTATTGTAGCAAAATGTAGCTTAAAGAGAAAACTGAAAAGTTTGGTTTGTTTGTTTGTTTTTTTTTTAAGCTGTTGAAATGTTTTGGCTTCTCCAAAATTTGAGGGGTGGATTTCGGCTGAAAATAAATCTGCCAAGTTTGCATGCATTCAAAAATATTTTATGATAATGCATTTTTTACTCATGGTGGGATGTTGTGCTTATTTTTAAGTGCTACTGTTTCTTTGGTTATAGAAGTCTGGTACTGGGAGTATAATTTGTAAGGACAGTTTGGTTTCTTGGTTAGAAGGAGTTGAGTGCCATCAGAGATGGTCTGCCTGCAGACCAAAATATGGACCAAAAGATGAGGAGCTATGCACTGATGTTGTACTCATTGATTTGAGTCTGTAATTAGATGGAGGTACACATGCATCAGTTGTTGATCATACTATAACCGTAAAAATACAGAGACAATTCTGGATGCCTACAAAAAGGGCTTCTCCATTTGAACACTAGACCCTTAATTTTTTTTCGAATGCTAGACCTTTAAAATCCATCACTGTCTCAGTGATTTGAACATGAAGGATGTTTTATGCAACTTGAGTATTTTATGAATTGTAGATGACTAAAAAGTCTCTTTGCAGCATTTTAACTGTTCAGTTAAGGTCTGAAGCCTTGAGAAAAAGGGGAGCTCACCACTGACTGAGGGAAAAATCACTGAGAACTGTTGTGAGCATGGACCTCTGTCATAACCTGGATCAGACCCAAAGTAACCTCTTGCTGCACAGAGGTGGTATGTTGTTAGCCTGCACTGCTTTTGAACCAAATCTAAATCCAACCTGTTTTCTTTGTTATTAGCTGGTGGGTGATATATTTTATTTTTTTCTTTGTTTGCCATCTTGGGGCTCTGTCTGGAAAAAGACGACGATGGTGATGTGTTCATGCTCTTTCTGTCTCTGTCAAGTTGTCAGTTTCATCAGCTCAATTTTTATGTTCCAGGCTGTGTGTGAACAGTTGTTGAATGCCTAATAGTACTTCCATTTGCCAAGATAATCTACTTCTAGTACTTAAAATTCAGCTTCACATGAAATCTTTGGCAGCAAAAGATCTATGCTCAGTAGAACCTGTGATAGTTGATGAAGAATATTTTGAACTCTAGGCTGTAGTCAGAGCTATAACTGCAGAGGAATTAAATCAAAGATTTCATCATCATGCTGTTTTAGGAGAGAGAAATTAATCATAGAACATTTGTTTTTAAAAAATATAGATCATACTGACAAGATTGGAGTGCTCTTGCTAGCCAGACGGTTTAACAGTCAAAATTGTGTAGGTTATGGCTTGAATATAGAGTGGAATATAGGAGTAGCAGTTTGTCTTAATATTGTTGACTTGCTGAGATATTCTGGTAGCTCATGGTGCAAAGTCTTTGATAACTTTAAGTCCATAACAGCATGTTGAAATAACTGCCCAAGTGTAGTTATCGTGTAAGATATCACGCCATATATAGAGAGAGAGCTTAAAGGCTAAGAGTGCATATCTCACTGTATGCCAATATTTTTTCTTGGAAGGAAAAAAAACTCGCATCATGTGGTTAGATTGCAATAGCATTTTGCAAAGAGCAAAACATTTGCAACAGCCCCCATAACCTGGTGATAGCTCCATTTTATAAGGTAAACGGTGCTTTCCGGTGCTCATTTGCACTGCTGAGATTGCTGGTGCCACTCTTCGTTTATTTGTGAACTACATGTCCAGTCAACATCTGGACCTCTGACTCTGTCAGGTTAAGCTTGGTGCAATTTAAAATTGCAGTGTTCCTCTGGACTTCCACGGCTGCTCTCGAGCTCTCAGCCAGGGGGAGCTGGCAGAGATTTTTTTTTGCACACGCCTTTCCACCTTTGTAGACTTTCCTTTCAGGGTCATCTTGAGTCCTTGTTCTGGCTACCTCATTTTGCTAGTTTCCAGTTATTGCCAGGATAAATACAGTACCCTCTGTTGAATCTCACCTGTGTTTTTACTGCAAGGAATTGAGCCAGAAGCAGTACGCTTCCTGCTTTTCAAAAGTTTTAGATTCAAACTAATGTTATATGAGATTTGAGAAAGGAAGCTGAAGCAGAGGAGGAGCCTAAGATTGCACTTAAAATTACTGACTCAAGGCCATTGGGAAGTCAATTGTAAAGTGTGAGTCTCTGGCCAGTTGTAGACCTATCTTGTTCCCTAGGCATCCAAACTGAGAGATGTGCTTTGGAGGTGTTTATCGTATTGGGGATGCGCTAAGCCCCAAGATCACTCCATTCCCTGAGTTTGGAGAGATGATAGAGCTTTGTGGCAGCACAGTGGGGCTGGCAGGGCCAGTTAAAAGACGTTGCCATGCCCATTAGAGTTAAAACAAGATGGAACATAATTTTTCAGAAGTTTATCCTGATTACAGCAGGCAAGAAATAGTTAGCTGGTAACACCTTCAGGTGATGGTCAGGTTATCCATCAGAAGGAAAGGGAACAGATTCCCCTTGGCGGCTTCTCTGAATACCAGATGCTTGGTTAAGGTTGGGGCTTCTTCTGCGAGTTTAAAGCTTGGGATTTTTCAATCTGCCCTGTGAATTATATTTTCTTCAGACAGAATTTTTATGGCTACTGCAGGGAGGGAATTAACAAGGAAGCAAATTTGGTTGCAGAATAATAATTTCCCTAATTTAAAGGTTTGAATTCTGCTCTCTTGCCTACACAGACCAGGTACACCAGTACATTTTGTTTCAGATGTCAGTGCCTAACCCTCCTTGCTTTTAATGTATTATAACGAAAACACAGCAAATTACAAATAGGAGGAGCAAGTTGCCTGCCTTTGCCTTGTAACAGCCAGATACCCAACAGATAGCACACTGCAGCTCTTGGTGAGGCAGCAGTGCTGCTTGGCACTAGGCCGTTTCATTTGACTTTGTCTTTGCCTTAGATAGAAATGTAATTCCCAGGGCTTAGAGTGTGCTCTGCTGGTATGATAGCAAGGAAAGGTGTAGCTCAGGAGCTTTCATTTTTATTTACTTCAAATTTTCCTCATTTTAGAAAAAATACCTTAGGCAAGAAGTTTTCCTGCCCTGCTCAGGTGGGATTTGAGTTCTTACTGAAATAAGAAAGTGCTAAAATTCAGAATTTGTAGGCATGCAAATGGATCTTTTAATTGTTGTGCAATTGCATGGGGAGTAAACACATCAGTGCCTGCAATTAAAGACTCAATAAGCAGTTGAAAATGTTTTTATAAATTTTCAGGTGCATTCCCAAATGCACAGGTATACCTATTGTAGCATATTCTTATGACTCTGGAGTGTACAGGGGAACCTGACTTTAGCATGCATGGGTAGGTTGAATATTTTAGTCCCACTGATAATAGCAAAAGTGCATATTTTATGTTTAGTACAAATTAGCCATGCAGGATATCAAATGAGTGCCTGAGGGGAGGTGCAGTGTGTTGAAATTACAGTCCAAATGAAATCAGTTTAGTATTAAAACAATAAAATCCTGAGCTAGCTTCTCCACTGGTGTCAATCAGTCTAGCTCCATTAACATCAGTGGAGTTGTGCCTCTGTGTCTGCTGGGGAAAAGGCCTACTCTGAATATTTTGAGTAAACACAGCATAGTTCTGTTCATAGATGAAAAATGCTTTTGTGCAATTTTTTGGAATGTAGATTTACTCTCACAATTTATAAATTAGCTTTGAGCCTCGTCTGTAAACAGTTCTGTTGGGGCACTGTCTGTCATCATGAAGAGCTGCTGGAGAGGGGATCCAGGTTTGATAGAAGAGGGAAGGCTCTGTATGGGGGCCAAGTAGGCTTTGGTTAGATGCTGACCATCTACCCTACCTGTGGTCATGGGAACTGCATGTCCTTACCAAAGGGGAGACTTGCCCTTAGAACATCCTCTAAGATTTCCTATCTGTTAGTGGCTGCAAACTGTGATTTTGCACTCAGGCTGGCATTTCAGAAAAAAACCCAGATGACTTAGAAGCTGGAGACATGTTCCTTGTCAGTAGGATTCAAGGTCCTAAATATATAAGATTTTCAGTCATTGTTTCTTGAGGCCCTAAGTCCTGAAGATATTTTGAAAAAATTTCTTCCTCTGATACAAAAGTGATAGGTACTTTCAAAATATCATGGTTTAATTACTTGACCCTAATAAAAGAAAGTCAACCTGAGCATTCTTTCTCTCTGCCAGTTTTAATTACCATAGAGAAGAAAGAGAAACAAAGACTCAGAAACTAATTTGTCCTGTTTGAGTTCGACAGTCTATCAAAATAGAGACCATAAAGCTTCCTGGGAGGGGCAGAAGGTGTCCTCACAGCAATATCAGACAAGCCTTCTTTAATTAGAATTGGAGGAATTTTGAATGTTTGTTCTCTTGTGATTTGAGTTAGCATTGGGAAAGAACTGAAGAGCAACAGGATTAAAAATTAGGGCTGAGAGAAGGGATTGAAAGAAAAAAAATTTCTCTTGTGTCTAGACATATAGAGTTCCTGTGTTACAGACACTGCAGCTGCAGTATTTATACTGTCTCTACTATCATTCCAGAGTAAAGAAAAGGGCTTAATGTCTTTGCTGCTTATGTGTAAACCTCTTAAATGTGTGCTGGACTGTTTTGGCATCCCTCTGTAAGTATTGCTCAATTAAGCTTGCAGCGTTGGCAACTAATTCTTCCAGTTTTGATTTTTGGATGATAGTTTCAAAACAAGACAGAGACCTTTGTATGCCAGCACAGAGAGTTTCACCAGGGTCCAGTAATTGCTCATGTCATGTACTGTATGCTCCATCACACCTAAGCAACAGCAAACAGAAGCACCTCCTTAATTGTTCAGCTGACATTCTTAGAGTTGTAAATACTCACACCCCCCCCGTTTTTTCTTTTTTTTTTGAAGGCAGATAATGAATAAATTATAGCTGCAGTGTCTCTTTTCCACCCTGAGGTTATGACTATTATTGAATTGTGAAGCAAAAAAAATCATTAATACAATAGTAGCATCTTCCACAGAGACACAGTACAGGCATGTACGCTGCCCATTAATTACATTAATTATTGATATAAGATAATCCTCACAATACTTGGGCCAAGGTTTTTAAAAAACAAAGCCTCTGTTTAGTTCTTCTGCATGCAGCCAGTTAGGTTTTGTGTGAACCTGATATGTGCTGAATTCCCAGGGCTCTTCCTGGGGTGCTCACAGACCATGTGGGAGAGCTCTGGGTGCTACTACCAGGTGTAACTCCTTCACAGGAGGGGAGTTGTTAACTCCCTTATACTCAAATCTCTGAGGATGCGAGTTTAATCTCTCCTACTGAATTGTATCCTCCTCTGGCATCTCTGTGCAGCGACACTGTCTGAGATCACTCTACTTTCCTGCATTGCCTCCTATAGTAATTGCTGCAGCTGAGACAACAGTTGATACTTCAGTTCACTGCTCTCGCTTTTGTCTTTTATTGCTTGAGAATGAAGGAATCTGCTTTTTGCTGTAGTGAGATATTTAGAGGTGAGGAACCCAAGATCACCTCCAGGTTACTGTGTTTAAATGCATTGTGGGTTATGGCACTGCACACAATATAAGCTGTAGTTGCTTGTAGTTTATGAGGCTGTTACAGGAAGTAAAAGTCTGTGTATGAGATTTTTTTCATTACATGACTGCAAACATTTTTCTATAGTATTAGTAGGCCTGTTGTCTCCTGTTTGCATGCTAGGTCCTATTCATACCAATGAGAGATTTAGGAAAATACAGTTCTATTTAGAACGCTACAAGGCATAATACAAGAACCTCAATAGAAAAGGAAGTTACTTCAGGTGCCAGTGAAATTAACTGAGGGTTTTTGTTCTTAAAATAGTCTGCATGCTTTGCTCTGTGTAGGAGCACCTGGATGGCCCATTGGCAGATGGGTAAGTGTGTGGTGTTTGAAATATTAGAAGAATACCCATTGGCAGATGGGGAAATAATGTGGTATTTGAAGTATTAGAATAATAATGAATTTAAATTAACCTTTTTAGCTTCATATTTGCAGATAATTAATATTGCACACATCACCAGTTGCCACTTCTCAGAAAGACGTTGGGAACCTCCGAAGAAACTCTAATTTGGTTTCTTGCCGTGTACTTTCAACAATAGGATAGTAGAAACATCTGGCATATCGTGAAATTTTATTTGTGACTAGTGAATTAAATGTGATAAGTGTCAGAGAGAGCACTCTTCTAATCTATAGTGAAATTTTGGTCTGCCAAATAGCAGCTTAAGCTCCAGTCTTGGTATCGTCACTTAATTTGCTGACAAACAGTCAGCAAATAACATTTAGATCTTCCAGCTACAAAAATAGGATGTAAAAGCTACTTTGGAAGAACCCTGGACAGTCAAAAGACGATAGAACAATATGTCTAGAAGGAATTGTTAAATGATGCAGCCCAGTCGGGTGGAACTGTATGCCATGAAATGATAAACATGAACCAGGCCAAACAGCCATGTGCATTGAGATATGCTAGATATACCAAGGTATTTATCCTAAGAAGAGTTATTCCTACCATTTGGCCAAAAGTGTCATTAATGTCCAGGAATTGTTCTCTGATCACTTAAACTCACATGCTTTTTAACTTGTTCATGGAGAACTCTTAATATTTTGGATATACCCAGTGTCTTTGTATTGGCATGGAGTTAGAAGATAGTTTATCTTAGATAGGTATAAGACATATCCTTAGAAGTCCTCTATCCCACTGCATCATCACGGGCACCTATTATGAATATTCAGCACTCAGGAGATGCCAGACCTTGCCTGTGTCTTTCCAGCATCTTCCTGGAGACTTGTAATTGGACACTCGGGCTCCCTATAGATGGCAGGAAATATTTTGATAAAATGATCTCCAAAAGTCAATAAACTTTACGCATTTATTGCTCTGATCCACATGCAACATTATGCAAATAGGTACCAAGCAGGAAGTATATCTCTGTAGAGAATCTAAATTCAACTGTCTTCAGAAAGTGTAAAGGAGTTAAATGCAGGACTCACTCTGTCTTGACATTTACTGAATTATGCTTCACATAAGGAGTTTTCAGTATTTAATAAATATATTTGGGGATTTCTTTGGGAACTAGTATTGCTCTTAGGTAGTTAAATTAGATAGTCAGCATCTTTAGGTCTTTTACAAATAGAGAACCTACAAATAAAGCTGAAAATTCTCATATTGAGAATTAGTTTCTCCTCTTGTCTCGATTCTGAAAGCTTTAAGGATGTGACATAAATCAGTGTAATGTAGTTCTCTCAGAAATGCAGGATAACTTTCTCATGACAATGCTTCAGAGATTATTAAAAATAAAAAAGCTGAACAAAAAGATAGAGAAGCTGCTTCTTCTGGAGGGGTTGGAGTAAATAGGCACATCATGGGTAAAGACTGATAAATTATTAAGCAGGGAATCTGTCCCAGTGGAGCTTCCTGTTTTACCGAGTTTGGAGCCTGTGTATTAGACTTGGGGTTTTTTTAATGTTTCCTGAACTTGAGCAAGATGAAGATGGACTGTGTAAGAGCTGAGGCTCTGCTTTCCAGCTGCTCAGGAACTACAGGCCTGTCAGCCTGACCTCGGTGCCAGGGAAGGTTATGGAGTATATCGTCTTGAGTGCCATCATGTGGCATGTACAGGACAACGAGGGGATCAGGCCCAGATAGCATGGATTTATGAAAGGCAGGGCCTCTTTGACTAACCTGGTCTCCTCCTGTCACCAGGTGACCCCACCTAGTGGATGAGGGAAAGGCTGTGGGTGTTGTATACCTAGACTTTAGTAAAGCCTTTGACAGTTTCCTGCAGCATCCTCCTGGAGAAACTGGCTGCTCATGGCTTGGACAGGCATATTCTTCGCTGGATAAAAAACTGGCAGGACAGAAGAGCCCAGAGAGTTGTGGTGAATGGAGTTAAATCCATTTGGCAGCTAGTCAAAAGTGGTGTTCACCAGGGCTCAGTGTTGGGGCCAGTTCTGTTTAGTATCTTCATGAATGATCTGGACAAGGGGATTGAGTGCACCCTCAGTAAGTTTGCAGATGACAGCAGATTAGGTGTGATTCTTGATCTGCTTGAGGGTAGGAAGGCTCTGCAGAGGGACCTGGACAGGCTGGATTGATAGGCTGAAGCCAACTGTATGAGATTGAACAAGGGGAAGTGCTGGGTCCTGCACTTGGGTCACAACAACCCCATGCAATGCTACAGGCCTGGGGAAGGGTGGCTGGAGGGCTGCCCAGCAGAAAAAGACCTGGGGGTGTTGGTCAACAGCCTCTTGAATATGAGTCAGCAGTGTGCCCAGGTGGCTAAAAAGGCCTGGCTTGTATCAGAAAAAAAAATCAGTAAAAATCAGGACTAAGGAAGTGATTGTCTCCCTGTATTTGGTGCTGGTGAGGCCACACCTCAAATCCTGTGTTCGGTTTTGGGCCCCTCAGTACAAGGACATCGAGTTGCTGGAGCATGTCCCAAGAAGGGCTATGAAGGTGGTGAAGGGTCTGGAACATAAGCCACTTAAGAGGAGCAGCTGAGGGAACTGGGGTGGTTTAGTTTGCAGAAAAGGAGGCTCAGGGCATACCTTATTGCTCTCTACAATTACCTGAAAGGAGGTTGTAGCAAGGTGGGTGTCCATCTCCTTTCACAAGTAACAAGTGACAGGAGAGGAAATGGCCGCAAGTTGCGCCAGGAGAGGTTTAGGCTGGATCTTAAGAAAAATTTCTTCACTGGAAGGGTTGTTGAGCATTGGAACAGGCTGTCCAGGGAAGTGGCGGAGTCACCATCCCTGCAGGTATTTGAAAGCTGTGGTGCTTACAGACATGGTTTAGTGGTGGACTTGGTTAAGTTAACCATTAATGGTTAGGTTAACAGTTGGACTTGATGATCTTAAAGGTCTTTTCCAACCTAAATGATTCTATGATGTGACCCCCTCAAAGTTCCTGAACTTTCCGCATTTGAGAGCTCCAGTCTTGTGGCTCCCAGAGGCTTACGGTTCACCTTTTCATGGATATATGTTAAGAGAAGCAAAAAGACACAGGGCAATAGATCAAAAATATGTCAGTGGGTAGCCCAGGAAATACATTGTCTCTCTCTGTAGATGTAAATATATGCAGAGGTGTATGTGCACATCTGTTATTATTTGGGGATATGCTTATCTTCTCCATATTCAGATGTTCTTCAGGAATCAGGTGGCTGCTTACATGCTCTGTTTTAATACCACTTATTTTAAACAACTCTTTTTCTTCAGTTTCTGAGGAATGCTATTCCTTCTGGATCCACCTTCTAGAAGAAAACCTTGTGTCAGCCAACCTGTTGTCTAAACATCCTCCCATTTGAATGGGTTATCACAAAGATTTACTGCTCTAACGTCCGTAATCTGATGTGGCCTTTATCAGTAATGAATTTTTGTATTCACAGGAGGATTTGATAATATGGATATTTAATTAAATCAACCAGAAATCAGATGTTTTATGTAGCCAAATGCCCGAAATAATCACAAGAGCTACAAATGGCTTAAATTGGTACCTGGTTTAAATGCAGGAAGAACAGATGACATGTTTTTCCTGTGGAGTTGGGGCTATTGCTGTATTGTAAGTTTGATATCTCATCAGCATAATCAATTAGGCAATTCTGGATAATGCAGGTGCACCGGTTCATACTTCTTGTGAAAACAATCAAAGCGCCTGTCTAATTTGATTTTTGTGTAGGCAGTCTTTTATTAGATGGACTTTATTTAGTACCCTTTCAGGCTGAATGCTGGTGTAGAACTTTCAGGTTATGCTAGGAAAAACATTAATTCAAACAGTGGAGCTAACATCCTATACTTGCTTCTTTCATCCCCTCTCCCACCTCAGCTGTCCCTCAAAGCTGGAATCAGAAGAGTCTTTCATAAATCTCTCAGCTTAGTATTTTATTAAAATCTTGCAAAAATATTAAAAAACCTGTGGGTTTCAAAAGTGGCTTTGTTTTTAAAATATCTGCTCATTATCAGGTGGCAAAATTGATGTTTTTTTCTCTCAGAATAATAAATTTAATTCATGTGGCACCTGTTGAACACCTTTTTCTCCTTGACAGAACAACAGACACCATAAAAGTAGTATATAGTAAAAAGAATTTTAGGTTGAAGCCTTCATTCAGCAGCCTCTGCTTGTTGGAAGAAGGTTTTTATTTCCTTAAATCATTTGTGAGACTATGTAACCTTAAGTGGCTGCTGAGAAGGTAGGAAAATAAAGCAAAATCAGCCCTCTGTAGGTGCCTGTCCTGGTTTCAGCTGGGATGAAGTTAATTTTCCTCCTAGTAGCTGGTATAGTGCTGTGTTTTGGATTTAGTATGAGAATAATGTCGATAACACACTGATGTTTTAGTTGTTGCTAAGTAGTGCTTACAGTAGTCAAGGACTTTTCAGCTTCCCGTGCTCTGCCAGGTGCACAACAAGCTGAGAGGGAGTGTAGCCGGGACAGCTGACCCAGACTGCCCAAAGGGGTATTCCATACCATATGATGTCATGATCAGTGTATAAGCTGAGGGGAGTTGGCTGGGGGGCAGCAGTCTCTGTTCTGGGATGATCTGGGCATTGGTTGGCAGGTGGTGAGCAATTGTATCATGCATCTCTTGCTTTGTATATTATTATTACTACTACTACTACTACTATTATTTTACTTTATTTTATTTCAATTATCAGACTGTTCTTACCTCAACCCACAAGGCTTCTCCCTTTTGCTTCTGATTCTCTCCCCCATCCCACTGGGGGCGAGGCAGTGAGCGAGTGGCTGGGTGGTGCTTAGTTGCTGACTGGGGCTAAACCACAACAATGCCTAACAAATGAAAGACAGAAATAGGACCTGATGTATACCATAAACGGCACTTCAGTGACAAAGCCCTGGTGACTAGAAAGGCTACATGCCTCTGGAAAGCAGGCTTCAGGTGAGCAGCCCAAGGCTGAGGCTCATGGAATTGGAGGGGCCTTATGGTGCCATAAAGACAAGGAATAAGCTTGAAAATAATTAGTACAAAATCTCTGGCACAAAAATCTTGGTGATGTAAAAGCAAGATAGCGAAGGCATCCTTCTGAGGAAAATAAAAACAATTTCAGTGTTACATTTGAGAACATAACCCAGTCAGGAAATACTGATATTCCACAGCCATTTTATTTTCCAGTCTAATTCTTCGGCTGTACTATTTTCTGTCTTGTTAGAGAGCTGTCTATATAGGATGCTTCTAATTGTCACTTTAATGAGCATATTTTTACTGTGAATTACTGACTCTTATTTTTCATCTCATTGCTTGGAGGAAACCCTTGTTCAGTGCAGACTGCTCTCATATCACAGCTGGGAGTCAGGAGGTGGATTCCTTTTCCTGAGCAATACAGAGCTGTTTTGCTTTGCTCCTTGGAGGGATATCGCAGACTGTGAAGAAACAGAAAGGCAACCACAGGTATAAAGAAAGGAAAAGGGGGAGAGAGCTGAGACAGCTGTAAATGCAGTGTTAGTGAACAACGCAAGAATATTCTGGGAATGGTGTGGTTTTAATGTAACAATAAGGCTGATAGAGCAAGACTTGGTTATTTTAGGATCTTGAAACCCAAAATGCCTTAAGCAATTTTACTTTAATTTGCTCTGGTGTGTGCATAGATACACACATATACGCAGAGGAGTCATAAAACCAGACTAACCCTTGCTTCAGTGTGTCATTTACTGTAGTTCCTGCATGTCAGGGGAACACAGAATAAAATAACTTTTTGGTTTCCAGAACAAAGACAGCACAGTTCTGTGCTATCAGCAAAAGCCTGGTATAAATGACAGTCCCCTTAAGGCCATTCTTCAGGGCTAAAAGGAAAAACAGAAAATGCCCTTTTGTCTTGTAGAAAGTAATTAGTGCACTTGGTCCCCTTTCAGTTGGTTCCAGTTTAGGGGGATGGAGGCTCCTTGGCACTTCCCCAGCTCTTGGTGCTCCAGCTTTGCTACGCTTGAGAGAAGAAGAGTTCATTCCCTTTCTCCTGGAAATTCTGGCTGAATAATGGTTGTGGGTTTTTTATATCCCACTTTCTAGACATCTCAAATAGTTTTCCTGGGGATTGATTGGGATTACTGTATCTCTGTGGGATTTCTGGCAGCGATATTACACTGGAGAGACTGAGTTCATGCATCTCTGGCATTTTTTTGTCTTTGTCTTTAGCTGGTGGTGGTCGCAAATATTGTTCCATTTTTCACTAAAAATGTTTTTTGTATCCTAGGGAGTGGGTGTAGTGCAAAGCTGAAAATCTGTTTCTCTTCAGATGTCTTGATCCAAAAGCCCTCTGAATCCAGCAGAAAACTTCTATCAGCTTTGTGCATTTCCCAGACTTGTTCAAAGGTGATTTTTATTTTCTGCTGGCACTTTCTAGGACTTTGTAATATAGTATCAGTGAGGCTAGACTCTGGTAATACAGGCTGAGTGTATGCTGAAGGGAGGTGAGTTTGTTGAGGTGTGTCTTCAGTACACATGGCAGTGTGTGAGCTGCTGTTACCTCTAGACATGGTGTCGCACTCTGCATAGACTAGTTAGGCTTGCTAGGTACAAGTGAAGTACCTGTAGGATCCCCAGTATTCTCTCTAGATACAAGGAATAAGGAAGTCTTTTGGCTGGAAATTTAGTTCAATAATAGAAAGATTGTACTAACTTAAATGGTAGGAATAACATTATGCAACAATATAGCTTTTGAGTAATTTCTTACTGCAAAAATTGGTACCCAAATAGATTAACGAGGAAAGTGAGATATGAAAATTTGCCGTGGTTGGAGAGATATCACGGACCAGTACGTGAAGAAAGGAGATATTTGTTGAAAACGTTTGGAAAATTCAACCTGCTTTAGACAAATTTAAGAAATAAAAATAAAAATGTGCAGGTAAGAAATTGGAGGAAAGATGGACCGGTCTTTACATTGCTGTCAGGGTTTGGGGGAATATGTGAAGCTGCTGAGCTGTCAGACTAAGGCTGTCCTGCACTAACTTGATTATTCCCACTGTCCTGATATTATGCAAAATATATGAGATATGTTATATGAAAAAACATTCCAAAAACAAAACCCAGAAAACACAGAAAGCATTGGATGGAACTCAGTAAAATAGGACATGTGTATGCTGTTCTTCAATTTTTTTCAAGCACTTTCTCCTGATCAAGCAACAGCGATGCAAATGTGACAGGCAAATGAATGTGAACTGACTAAAGTTATTTGTCTTGTCCTTCTGTAGTCAGACACCGGGATAGTAACAACTCAGTTTTCAGAGTTGGTGCACACCCAGAGCACATTGGCAGAGATGTCTAGTTGCCTTCATTTCTAAATGGAAGACCATCTCTGTTCAGATAAATCAGAAAACTCAAAAGCTTTATAGAGTATTCAGAGTATCAAAGAGGTACTATGCATATGCAGTGTAAAAAACCACTGTAACAGAAATACACAACTTAAATGGGGGGGAAGAGTCATGCCTTCAGATGAAAATCTGCCTATGCCACCTCTTCTCCATGCTTCTATGCCCATAAGTGCATAGAAATAACAATACAAATCAAGGCATTATAGACTGATGCTAAATATGGAATGTATTTCAAGAAATAAATAATTTTTGAGAGGGTCCTACTGTTGTCACAGTGGTTTGTACTTCTGTAGAAACCTGGTGTCTGTTCAGTGTCCCTTGAGGCAGATTGCATGTGAGCCATAACTATGGTCAAGGATGGACCTGTTACAGATCTCTCATTAAAAGGCTGTCTTTTCATGTAGTTAAATGTATGATGAGGTTAGAGGTCTTAGACTTAGTTCAGAAAACAGTGTGGGGTTTTTTTCAGAATTGGCAAATCATTTTAATATGAACTAGATACAGTAACCTTGTTAATCATTTAAGACTGTCAGAATTTGAAGTTATTTTGGAATATACTGAATTTAACCTTTTTTGGAAAACAAAGCTTTATTGTGGTGTAGATTCAGTGAGCCTAAAACGCTATTCTGAGTTAACAACCCAGAGACTAATGCATATATGGCCTGCAAAGGCTCATAAACTCTTTAGCTGATTTGGTAGGAAAGTCAATCCTTCAGCCTTATTAAGAATAAAATTTTTTAAATAAACTCCAAGAAAATGATTGCAGGGTTTCTCCTGCTAATCCTTATGGCTGTTGTCACACTGCAACTATTAAAGTAATGGCATTTTAATGGTAATATGTATGTACGTACATAGCAGATGTTTCATTCTACAAGCACAATTATACATACCTTTTGTTACAGAGGTCACAATTACTAAGGCAACATTTGCCAGCTGTTATAGTATAGTGATATCTGTGAAACTGAACATTTTCCCAAGGACAAAAGCCAGCTAAAAACCAAAGGTACAGGTGCTCATAGGTAAGGTGAAAACATCCACTGTTACCACAATCCGGTAGCATTGCCCCAGTGCAGTGTTACCTATGGACAGCATCATGATAGATACCTGCCTCTTTCTAGTAGCTGCTGGCTGCCAGTTTAATGGCAGCACTTCTGTGGTGCTTGAATGTGATACCTTTAAATCAACTAAGAACAAGAGGAGCCACCTCTTGGATGTGCCTTGCTGACTGTAGATAACTAGCTTAGAGTAGAAGCCTAACTTCTGGGTAGCTATATTTAAATTTAACCTCTGCTTTGGGAACTGTTCAAGGATGTAATCCTTGATCTACCAAGTTTTGGAGTACCCAAAGAGCTACTCTTTACAGTAGCTAGAGAGGTTTTGCCTTTTTAATTTTATTTAGTTTCTGACTTTAGGCTTGTGACTCCATTACTTAACATAGCTGATTTGTTGAATTATAGAGTTCTAGAATAGTTCAGTTTGGAAAGAGACCTCAGGAAGTTTCTAATCGAAGCTTCAGCTGAAAGAAAGGTCAGCTCTGAGATCAGACCAAGTTGCTCAGGGCTTTATGCAGTTGGGTCCTGGAAACATCAAAGGATGGAGAGTGCAAAACCTCTCTGGACAACCCCTGCCACTGCTAGATTTATCCTCAGGATGGAAAAGCTTGTCCTTAAAAGCAGTTGCAGTATATGCCCATTGACTATTGCTCCTCCTGCCATGCACCACTGCAAAGAACCTGGCTCTGTGTCTTCCATAACCTTGTCATAGGTACTGTTGGGCTGCTGCTAGGTTTTCACCCCCAAAACCATCTCTTCTCCAAGCTGAACAAGCCCAGCTTCCTTTAGCCTCTCCTCAGAGGGCAAGGTATCCAGTCACCAATCATGACAGTAGCCCTCCGCTGAACTTGTTCCAATTTATTGACGCCTGAGTTGTATTGGAGGCCCCAAAATGGGTTCTATATTCTAGATGGGGTGTAAAAAGCACTGAGAACCACTGTCCTTGATGTACTGGCTGTGCTGCTGGTAACTCAGCCCAGGATGCTCTTGGCTGCCAGAGGTCCTTGCCGACACACGAGGTCAGTGTCTGCCAAGACCTAATGCTCCTTTTCCACAGAGCTGCAGCTTGTGCCATTGTGATGGGTTCCTCCTTCCCAGGTGCAGGACTTGGCATTGATCCTTGTTGAATTTCACAGGGTTCCTGTTGGCCTATTCTTCCAGCCTCTCCCTCTGAATGGCAGTCCTATCCTTGAGTGGGTCGACTGGTCTCCCTGACACCACCACCAATTTAGTATCACGGGCAAGCTTGATGAGAGTGGCCTCCATGGCTTCCTTCCTCCAGGTCCTAGATGAAGATGTGAAGGAGGACAGATCCCAGGATAGTCCCCCAGAACACTCTGCTTGCTACCTCCAGGTAGAATATAACCCATGAATCTCTGCCCTCTGAGCTTGCTCATCCTACAGTTTTCCGTCCATGTAATTGTTTATGTATATAGACTGTAATGTTCACATTTGGATACAGGGCTGTTTTGGGAAAGAGTGTCAAAAGCTTTGAAATATTGAGGTAGGTTGTCTCTGTTGTGCTCTTCTTGTCCCCAGACCCATTCATTTTCACCTAGAAGGCAATCAGATTGGTCAGGCGTAACTTTGGGTAAATCTGTGCTGCTCGTATTCAGTACCTTCTCCTTCATGTGCCCAGAAATGTTTTCCAAGGGGACCTGCTTCAGCAACCCTCTGTTTTTATGTATACTTCAGTTCAGTCAGGTTAGTTACAGGTTTTTTTCTAAACCTATAGGTACTGAACTTTGTGTGTATTCTTAGACAGCCCAGAGTTCTTCGTATTCTTTATCAGTCATTGGGACTGCACACGGTCCTTCATTAAACTGAAGGCAAACCTGTTGCTGAATGCCATTAACTCATGTTGATTTGGCTTGGCAGCCGGTTATGTTTTTGTTTTCAAATTCCATTGAATAGTTAAAGTTATTTTTTTTAAAATGCAGTTTGCTTGTAAATCATGCTGTTCTCAGTAACAGAAATCGTTACATTTAAAGTCTCAGATTTGATTAATACCATGTTCCTTGGGGTACAGTTTCACTTGACATTTCACACTGTCATTGTGCATATCAAACACAAACTGCACCTACTACTTAAAAAAAATTGAGTATGTTGTGGGTTTTCCATACCCTGTGGTGTTCACTGGTACAGTTTTATTATGCATCGCATATCCTATATTCAGCAGTAAACTCATTCTAAACTTCTGAAATGTAAAGTAGAAGTCCTAACATTTTCCTATGAATAAATCAGATGCTCTCTGCTCTTGTAGTATCTTTTTAGTGTGGTACATTAACCTGAATCACATTAAAGAAAAATTCTGCCTCCAGATTTCTGTTGAGGTATTTTTGTTGATTTTGTAGACTTCAGAGTGTATTTTGGATATGTCCTGCATTGTCAGTGTCCTATGGACCAAGCTTCTCACAGCAGGGAAACGTAGTAATGCAGCAGAGTGCAGTTTGGCACACCTGCACACTTACAGATTTTCTAGGTCCCAAATGCCTCCCCACCTCATACTCTTCATTTCCTACTGTCGTCTTAATGTGGGCAAAACCAGGCAGCTTATTTCTCAACATTGTTGGCCCATCACCAGGAGCTGTAGTTTCCCACTTGGTGCTCTTCGTTACCAGTAAGTTGTTGGAGGCCTTGAACCATCAAGCAACTGTTCACAGTTATTTAAGGAGTGTGGAAATCGGAGCTTAATGACCTAGCACCTTAGTGAAATTTTTCTTTCTTTCTTTCTTTCTCTCTCTCTCTTTGAGGCAAGAGAGATAGAACTCCTAAATTGTTTCAATGTCTTATGTTATTATGCAGTTGGGGGGTGGGGGCAAAGTGATGTTGGCTATTGATTTTAACTGCTAACTGCTTCCAGCTACCATTTGTAGTTGTACCACAAGCACAAATGCTTTACATGTGTGTTCTGTTATTTAACACTAACTAAATATTTGACTGGTTATTTTGTCTGATCTAAATTCAGGACACGTATGTTCTTGATGATTACTGCTTAGACAGTAAGTGACAATAACAAGTGCCTGAGGAGGCAGATAGGAAGTGAATCTCTGTTATCACAGCCATTATCACAGGATGGCCATACTGCGTGTTTTTGGCGCGGTGCAGAGGCTCAGATGTAAGCTGCTAAGTCTCAATCACGCTCTTTGTGGTTGTATGGAAAACAGATTTTTCCTGTCTTCTCTAGCACTTAATTCAATATCCATGTCAATTTAAGATACCCATTGGCAAAAAATCATCATCAAGTAGTGGTTATGTGATTTGCATAAAGCTTTGATCTGGTTGTTTAGTCTACTGACTCAGTAAAGAGTTGATACATTTAATACGGATTTTTCTGGGCTGCACCCGCTAGTACGCAACTAAAAAGAAAAAGTGGAAAAACAAAGAAAAGTACCAGAAAAAAAGAATATTGGGAAGTATTTCCTTGGAACACTGGAAGGAATAATGCGTGAATATCAAGGTGGAAAATCCCTGGTCCAACAGGTTTTTATCCCTGATTTAAATTTATCTTTATAAATTTTGTCTCTTATTAAAAAACATGTGGTTTCTCAGCAAAGTAGGTTCTTTTCTTGGACAAAAGGCTACTCTGTCATAGACACAAATATTTTATTTAAAAGCCTAAAGGAGAAAACCAGAAAGCTGGATTAATGAAAAATCAACATAAATTTAGAATTGTGTAAAGTCTTGGGGTGATTTTCTGGAACCAGGCAACGCTTTTACTGAAAAATACTGGAAAGGTAATGATAGATCAGTGATTGTTATTGTTGATGAATACCCATTTTTTTACTTACTCACTTTTTAAACCTCTTTCAATGGAGTGTGTGACAACTAGAAGTCGAAAGGGCTTCTGCAGACGTCTGTGATATCACTCAGAATGATAGACAAAGTGGTAGCAGTACTGCTCTGTGAGGAATTCAATAATAAATATAAGGACATCTGTGATACCCATGATCCTAGCTTAACGTGACTGAAGGCTGAAATCTTTAAGCAGGAGAAACAGACAAGGTGAGCATACACGTTTTAGAATGTTAAGGTTAAAACCTGAAAGGGAGTAAGTACAAAGATTTTCTGGTGGGATCTGGAGTCATGCCTAAACAGGTAAATACACAGCTCAGAAAATGGATCTTTCTCTGTATGTTCCTATGTATGTATTGATGAATAAAGTGCAATTTTAATTTCAATTTTGATACCAAGTTGTAATGTATCAGTGAAGTGATCTGTGAAATCAAGCATGGCTTGAGTGAGCAGTCTATAAGTAGTAACATTTTCAACAGTGGGGATTTTTTTAAAAATTTTTTTTTTAAATGTAATTTTTGATTTCTAAAACTGAGTAAGTGCTACTCTTGGGAAGTTTACTTAAAAAAAAATCAGTTAAGCAGAAATTCAAGCTCACTGTTTTACTAGTATCCTTCATAAAACCTCAAAAGATTTTAACTACTGCTTATGTTCATCTCCTGTGTGCTTACTTTCTGTGTCAGCAGATGTATTTTTTTTTAATTGCATCCTTTTTCAAAATAGGCACTGTCACACTTAGGTTGAGTGATCTATCTGTGACATTTCATGATGCTGGATGCCTAATTCCTTCACTTCAGTAATGTATGTGAATTTGCTAAATATTCGGTTTTCTAGTGGTGATTTCCCTGTACTTTAAAAAATATATTTAGGAAAAGGCAATGATAGAGCTTTTCTCCCTTTTTTACTTTTCCTTTCTGATATGTAAAATACTTTTATTTTCAAGATACATAGAGAGATATCCCTGAAAAATCAGTAGTTACACTAGAGTCTGGTAGTTTTGCATCCGATGCTTTCTGCCCATCCTCCTTTAATGATGTACAACTTCAGTCCAATTGCCTCTCTATAATATGGCTGTGTCCCCATCAGTAAAATGTGTGGTCTTGTTTCTTGCATGTTCAAGCACTCTAGGTATAGATAACATAAAGATTTTGATAATTTGTAAAATGCATAGTATAAGGACACTTCTAATTTGGAGATCCATCTGTACTCATGAGATGGAAAGATACTGACGAGAACATGTAGTTGGAGCACCCAACAATATTTGGCCAAGGAAGGGATCCTCAGGGTTTAGGGTTGATTCTGTAACCCCAAGGAAGGGTTTACCCCTCTTTGTGAAGCCAAGAGCAGAGAAGAACTCGCAGGCCGTTGTGAGGGAAGATGAGAAACCAGATGTTCATTGCTTTTCATTGTTTTATATAATTTTTCAGTATTTCATTATTTGTCTTGTACCCCCCAAAAAAAGAAGTGGGTAAGGGAAAGCTCTAAGGGTTAGAGTACACGTGAGTAGCTTGATATTCAGGTGCAGAAACACATGTGTTGTACAGGGTGTTTAATATTAAAAGGACACATATCTGGAAATAGTTTGGTTTAAATATATGTAAAAACTGATTCATTGCAGCATAATTCTAGTTTTGAAGTCAGTTGATTTCAATGTATTTTGGGACTGGAGTAATGCAAGAGTGAATCAGTTCCATAATTATTTTGGGAAAAAATATTATGCTAGTAGTTCTAGAGAATTTTTCTGTATGAGTCATTACTGTTTAGGGAGGGAAACCATAAGTTTCTTCATACTTTTAAATGTATTCCATCTTGCATATGCAGAAATGTTTCTTTTTAGGTTTCATTAAGGAAGGAGTTTTTTCCTTGTAAATAGCAGATGTTTCAGACAAGTAAGAGAATTCTGGCATGCTGTTATTGGACAGACTGCTAAAAAATCTGATTATTGTAATAGAGACTGAAGGTTTCAAAAGCTTACTTCATAGCAGCTCTAAAATGAACCTACTAAAAAAAATCTTTGCCACCACCTTTGACAACTGAAACTGTTAGCTAAAAAGAAAGAATCAAGTTCTTTGCATTTTCTCAGTGACAAAGAAGAGGGGAAACATTTTGGGTGTAACTTAAACACATGACATCACCTGACAGTGAGGAAGAAATTTTAGTAGTTATATTAATTGCTATAGAAACACTGTCATTAGTGCAGCTTGTAGGGGTATTTGTTGAGGTTATGGGTTCAAAATATTTATTTTTTTGGTCAGGCTTCATTAAGGTGTATAAATTGCATTAATAGATATGCTATGTTTAGTTCCTTAATTAGCTCAAAAATGCACATAGATAAATGTGTGGTATCATAACTGTCAGAAATCTTAAACACCTGAAATATTTTTTAGCTTTTTTGTTTAAATTGTCTGACACAGATAGACAGGCATTAACCAAAACTGAAAAGTAGAGAAAAAAATGTTGTAAATATATTCACGTAGCACAGAGAAATATTGAAACACCAATGAGGTGTGACCTCTGTAGCTCTTGTCAGCTAAATATTCTTACCGAGTATCCATGCAAAAATGTAAAATCTTCTTCTATATTTATTAAAACCATAACTTAGTGTGAAAAGACAGATGTTTCAGGAAGAATGGAGAAAGATACGTGACTAATTGTGAGTAGAATGTATTTCTATTTAATGTAAATCTACTAAGTACCAAAGGACTACAATCTGTTTGTTACAGAGTTTCAAAGGTTTATCTCTGCCTGCAGGAAGCACTCAATTGTGGTCAAACACAGTCTGACGTTGTCTGACATGTTGCTCTCTAGATTTCAGCAGGTCAGATAAAAAAATTATGCCAGTATTGTCATATTCACGTAGAGAAAGAACGTCCTTCTGGAGCTTGAATATGAAAAGGCATGAGAAATTATACTCTAGCATATGCAGAACACTGGTAGGAGCATTAGTGTGGCATTCAGTACAGTGTTGGAAGTCTAAAGAAAAAAAATTTCTCCTAACAACGGAGGCACATAACAAAATAGAAAAAGTGGAAATAAAAGGGGAAAACAGCAGCAGTAAAGGGTAGGTGAAGAAATTTGAGAGCAGAAAGAATGCCAGGGACCTGTTTTATCTAGAGATGTTCTCAGAAGCATTGATAACAGGCCTAAAAAAATCACTCTGAACATCGGTCTGGTGTGAAGAGTCAGATGAACCATTCTCACACAATGCTGTCAGCCTTTATGGAAGGGTTTTTTTACAGAGTAATGAAAAAGATTGTTAAAAACTGACCTTGTTAGTCTCTGCCTATGCAAAGGTTTATTCATTCATCAAACCTGCAGAATCATGAGATTGCTTGATTTAGTAGTTGCTAAAACAAGTTTTTAATATTGATTAAAAACCTAGAGAGAAGCAAGAAGTAAAAAAACCAAACCCAAAACAAGAAAAAAAACCCCAACGAATCCACCCTCACCCCCACCAAAAACATCTAACAGTAATAAGATGCTGATATAGACCTTTGTTGGCTTTTAATCCTTTGGCATGCACATTCTTTCAGTAAATATTACAGGTAGGTTTGTGACTGAAGCACGAAGAGTTCTCATTTGAATTGGAAAAGTACAGCCTGTTTCTTCTTCCTGATAGCAATGCCAGATTACGTGCAGGAAGGAGATTCGGATAGCTGAACTTTAGCTTCTATCATTTGGTCATCATTGCATCAATCAGTTATGACGCCTTCTCTGGCTGAAGGACAAACCAATGAGGATCTACAAGATTCAGAAGGTTATATTGTGGCTAATGTTCTGCTTTTTGATTTTCAGTAAAGGCTGTGACACATTGTGATATTTCATTGCATCTTGCCGTGGCGATATCTCACAACTCACATTTATGGCAATGTACTTCTTTCATATTTTATTAGATACAGTCACCACCTATCTTCCTAATAATTAATCTGATTTTAAGTTTTCTAGCCGACATATTTATTTCAGTTGTTTCCTCTTGGATTTTATGTTTGCTATTTATCGTTAAATTGGTCACGGTTCATTGATGATTGTAGATGACTGTGATGTGTTAACCTGTGGCACTTAACTTTTTTGTTTTGCTTCCTTTAAAGCATACATTTAGATTTTCATGTACTTTTATAGAGTCCTGAAAATAACACTTGAAAACCAAAGTGGGACGGGTATCCAAAAATCATTAATCACTGTTCGTAATTTTAAGTGATGATTTTGGAAAGATCCTGTGTTCTGCTTTTGGATTATACAACCTATGCCATTTCATCATGTCTTTAAAATTGGGAGAAACAGAGAATAGTTTTTCAGATGAAAATGCTTTAAAAATGGTCATATCTGATGAAAAGGTTTAAGGATGAAATGAAGATGTAATTGATAGACATATAGGTATTGGTAATGACAGTGTGGCCAGTGTAGCTCATTTAAGCCTTTATTCTATCTAGTGTTTAAATAATGTGCCTAATATTGAGAATGCATTTAAGCATTTCCCTTCTGGGTGTTTGAATCTTTGCTTGCCTTTACGAAAATTAATGATCTGTTTTGCCTTTAGACCTTGAATGGGAAATTGCATTAGGGCCCACTCGTACAGCTCTGTCTTGACAGCATTGGAAGTAGATCATAAAGAAGCTACAGTTAAACAGTTATTTGTGGGGAAAGATCTAACGGTAAACATGGAAACGGTCTTAATCCAGTAAAAAAGATGCATGTGTTTTCTGCATGCTGTGTTGTCTGTGGCTTAAAAGTATTATGATCTGCTATAAATACTACAAATTTGCTTGTGCTTTGGGCAGAAAGGAGAATTAGGAAGGACATGGAATAATTGCATAAAGTTGTTTGGATTCACAGTCAATTTAAACGGGTGATACATAGTGCCTTATGCAGTGTCTGCTCAGCAGAAGAGGTAGAGGGAAAAGACAGAGGAAATCATTGCACTCCTGTGCAGACCTGTGGTGGGTACATGACTTTGGTGCCATTTTGGTGTCCACATCTCGCGCAGGACAGAGCTAAGAGAAGGTATGAGGAAAGGCAACTGAACTCGTGTTCGGATTGTAACTGCTGCTGTGTGAGGAGGAAGTGGGAAGGCTGTTTTGACACACCTGTTTTAAACAGCATGAGGCTGAGAAGGGGTAGGACTGAGATTTACAAACTCTAGGACGGGGTGAATATAGCAAATGTAAAACTTCAGTGCTAGGGGTATTTCTTAAAACTATTTACCTTAAGTAGTTACAGGAAGTACTTCCTTATCCAGGGGTTAGTGAACACCTGGAATCTGTTGCTAGAGGACATGGGGCAGGCTGTACCAGCAGGATCAGAGAGGCATTACGTACATTCATAAACAATAGGTCCATAATCAGGAAAAGGAAGATATGTGCCTTCATCCCAGCGGTAAGAGCTGTGGATGCTGGGGGAGCGTGAGAGGAACTGACAGCAGGGAGTGCCCAGGCATCCCCTGACCACTGTCCTCTGTTACCACAGACAGAAAAAGTGCTGGGCTGGGAGGATGACCTGTCCAGCGTAATGTGGCATTTCTTATGCACTTAGTTTTGGCTTTAATTGGATTTAGGTTTATCTAGGATGGATACCTGTAATAATCTGTCAATGGTAGAACAGATCTGTGCCTGGGATAATTTATTTTACTATTTAGACAGCTTTTCCATCCTAGAGTGATGGCCTTGACCCATTTATGTAGCCTCCAGTCTTTTTCCTGTGGGTCAATGAAATCTTAAACTGTAGCAAGTACTTTACCAGGTGACAGTAGGAAAATTGTAGGAGAGTGTTTTTGTTATGGACTCCAATTTTGAGGATGCTCTATTACTGATTTGCCTTACATGACCGTAAATTATTATTTCTGCTTGGTCAGAAGTACAAAAAAGCATTGTTACAAATGGAAGGTTGAATAAATCATTATCAACAAAACAGGAAGAAGTTTGCAAAGGATTTTTTTTTTTTTTGTTCTCAGTAGCTTTAGCCTCCTGTGTCTTGGATATTGTCCATTTGTGAATGAGAGGTTAACCTTCTTTCAACTCTTTAGGGATATCTTCTACACCTTCGCCAGGGTGGTCAAGGTTTGCTCCAGGGACTACTGCCTGCCTGCCTTAATTTCTAGATTTTCATAGTTCTGCATATTTACAGAGGATATGAATAATATTAAAGGAGATAAGATAAAGAGAGAAGAATGTAAAAACCAATTGGAGGCTTTATGGCTAACAAGTACAAAGAAGAATATCAAGTCCTAAATACCTTTGTACCAGCACTCATTCAAGTGAAAATACGGTAAGCAGTGATGACAAGTTTGAATTTTACATAGCCGGTGAAATTTCACTTTTCCTAATTCAAGATTTATTAATGCCAAGATGACAATATTGCTAATGCTTCTTGTAGACTTACACCTATGCATCCTTAGACTTTGCATAATTCATTTGCACTATTTAAATGTACATTTTATAGATTGTAAGTTTGGGCGTTAGAAATCTAAATTATGGATATATCTTTTGAGGAGAAAAAGGAATGACAATATTCACATGTAGCGAAAAAGCAAATAACTGAAGACCTTCCTCTCCTTCTCTGCACCCTTGTGTGTCCCTGAGGTCCCACCCACCTAAATTCAAGGTGTTATACTTTCTGTCTCATCTGCCGTCAAAGGCACTGTTATTACCTCAGACAGGGCAAGTTGGTTAAGATCTCCCTTAAATAACTGGGCATCCTTCTGTTAAATTTGTCTGGCTGAATTGGTCCAGACTGTCCAGGACCCCCAACAGGTGAGGTCACTAACTAGATCAGAGTCTCAAAACACTAATTTTATGATGAGATTGCATTTGAAAAAGTACCTCTGAAACACCACAAGCTGTCACAAATAGCAGCAGAATTACAATACAAAGGTCTTGTTGCTGTATGAAATGAATTAATAAAGAAAACCTGTAAACACACCCATTATTTAACAGCAGTAAACCACTCAGTTTACAGTATACAGTAAGCTCTTCTAAAAGAGACACAGAATTTTTTTTAATCCTTTCTAATATATTATCATTCCCAGATTTCTCTTTCTGCTTGCATCTCAGACCTTATGATATGTTCTCCTAAAGATCTAACAGTTACTACTTCCCTTAAAAGACACGTATGCATTTTTGTATGGCAGGGGATCAGAAGCAGTGCCACCTAGCATTAGAAGCAGCCTATCCTGCAGAGACCAGCAGTGCTCTGATGCACTATTCTTGCTCCTTTTCACAGCATTGGAAGTGATGGCTGCTACCAGGTTTGCTTTCAGGCGGTTGAGACAAGTAGCTGTCTCTGCTCCTGCCTCGTGTACAGTACTGATAGGCAGTACTGTATATGGTTTGAAATTGTGCTAAACAGAGACTGTTTCATGCCAAAATAAAAGCAAACAGG
The DNA here is from genome assembly GCF_963921805.1 of Phalacrocorax carbo. NCBI lineage: Eukaryota > Metazoa > Chordata > Aves > Suliformes > Phalacrocoracidae > Phalacrocorax > Phalacrocorax carbo. The sequence continues at coordinate 35,910,780 of NC_087515.1, read as the reverse complement.
AGAGCAGGGAAAGCAGAGTGTGAAATCCAGTCATTAGGTAAGATATTCTGATACTAACAGTTCAAATCACTATGCAAATAATGCTGAAAAGGGTTATCATTCAGGAGACCTCTGCCATCCAGTGCTGGATTTCTGCCTCCATTATGCTTTCGTCTTACTTATGCAAGAACACTACTCTGCTTCTTTCTTACCCAGATCTTGAAAGCTGAGTTTGTTTAAGGAGAGTGGACTCTATTTTTATGTTTTTATTCTTTCTGCATGGTATTTATTCAGACCATGACCAGAAAGAGAAGTCACCAGTGTAGAACTTCAGAGCATGGTCTTCCCTCTCCAAACTTATCTTTGTTGATGAGCACTGAAATAGACATCATTATGGCCAGTAACGTATCACCACTGGCTTCTTAGATTATGCACGTGGAAATTATTGGGATGTCTTACTGGTGAGAGCTCTTCTAGGTCCTTTGTAAAATCACACTGATGTCACTGTTCCGCTCGTGTTCTGTGTTTTCAAGGTTTTCTTGTACTTTCTGCTTTTAAAAGTAAAAAGCCAGATGCACTGGGGAACAAACTGAGCTTTTCCAAATGTCTTCCTGGTTAGTCTTTTTCCTGTGTTAGCCCTAATGGCACTGGCACTAATCTGAAGACTGTTAATAGGTGGTTTGACTTCTGCAGCTTCTCTTAGATGTCTACTTCTGAGCCAATCAGATCTTGACAAGTTATTTCTCTAAAGGTGTATGCATATTCACCCATCATAGGTGACAAGACTTCAGTCCTTTCCTCTTTCTGTTCCTGTAGTTTGAGTGTTCACAAGTTTTCTTCTTTTATCCTTGCAATGCCGTTACAGCAAGAGGTGGGAACCAAATCGAAGGAGAGACTGTGTTTATACTGAGGCTTCAAAGTGTAGACCTGTATGACCGAGCTTGAAACTAGCATGGCTTCCTTCATTTTGGAGTCCAGTGCAAAAGCCACATGGCACCTGGGTCCCCACTCAGGTGAGTCACTTTTGAGCTCTGTGTCGCATCAGCTGAAGGGCTCCAGTCTAAAACTGGTCTGGTATTGAGCTGCAGTTGATCTTTGGGTTAAGTTGCACTACACTCAGTCCCAAGTGTCTCACCCAAGGTCACACAAGTGATCATCCATGACATATGTGGTAACTGAAGCCTCAAGTCTTGGGCCCTAACTGCTGGGCCATTATGCTTTCTCATAAGACACACCTTTGAAAAGCTTATTTTGTCTACCCAGGTATTTCATACTGGTATTCTTTCTCAGAGAAAGTACATCCATTTTGGCAGGTCTGTCTTTCCTTGTAGGTCAGTCTCTTTAGTCATCCTCTCTCAGCTTTTTCCTTTCTGTCAATACTTCTGGAAATGAGGGGTCTAGAAGAAATGCTATTTTGAATAAGTATGGCTTGTTAAATGACAGTCTCAACATTCGCAACATCCAAGTCTAAACAAGGAAAGGAATAGTTGAAGCCTAATACATCATTAATTGTTCTTACAATAAACATTATTTTCGATCAAGTGTAAACAAACACTTAGTAGACTTCTCTCACCTACTTGAATTTATCTTTTGGGACATAGCTGTATGACAGATTGCTTCAAGGACTTATCACTCACTAGTTACACATTAATTCACAAATGGTTACTGTTGCCATAAATCTATTTCCTGTGCAATAACTCTTACCCTTTTATTCTGCTATGTCAGTTTTACATTGTTGATAGTTATGTGAATTGTGTTAAAGTACTAAACAAGTCACTTGATGAAAGACAGTGAGGAAAGTGGTTGAGATGTTATGGGCTAGTCTTTTTAAAAGTGTACATAATTTAAAAATTGCATGTTCATGCCTGTTATCAAATTTGTGTGCACAGATGAATAGCATCTAGAAGCTTAATCTAATTGTTATGTGAACAAATACCAATTTCCACTTACACTGTGAATACAAAAAGGCTTAGCTGGAAAAAAAAAAAAAAAGAAGTCTTCAACTTATAGCCTAAGGTTGGATATTTGGTCCACTGTGCAAACCACAGAGATTAGAAAATTTATCCCCTTCCAGGTGTCACTATTACGTTTTAAACATGATATAGATACTTGTGGGCTGTGTTAAGACAGAGTTAGAGGACAGCTAGAGCCAGTAAGGATGACAAAACTATTGCTGCTGAGTACAAAGTTTTTCTGTAAAAAAAAGAGAAGTAAAAACAAAAAAGTAAAAAAAGAAAAAGGGAAAACTATCACACTGGTGAAAGCGTATCTAGCATATTTATTTAGCTGTATTAGCAATGGGGGTCTTCAGAAAGTGGGACTGATTCGGTCTTTTGGTTATTTCAGAGAGACTTAAATATATTTTAAGTGTTTTGTGGAACTGGGACCTCATACAAAGGGTGGTTCACACTACAATGTTTTGCAAAATGTGTAGTGAATTTCTTTCAAGAGAGATTTCAATTAACCTTGTGTCTTGAATATAAATGGTACCCTAGAGAAAGGATCATGTTTCCCACTGAATGACCAGGCATGTTTAACTGAGTGCTAGTTTAATATTCATGTCTATAAAATTACAAAGTTATAATGACAAGGCCCAAACATTGCTTTGTGTGAGGTATGCAGCCCAAGAAAGTTAACTGTCTCCAAGAAAATTTTATTTAAATATGCTTCCATGTAAAACTAAGCTTAAAAAATCAAGATGATGGAATTGCTAAAATAAAATAAAAGAAAGATCACCTAACACACCATATTAAAAGAGAAAAATGTCTTTACTATGTCAGTTTCCTCTAAATTTTCTAGTAATCATCATAAAATTGTACTTTAATTGCTCTATAATTATGTTCCCATATACAGTTTCAATCCAAATTTCCTTTTCATGTTTGACACATTAGGTTTTTTATCAAGTGTTAAAACAGTGATTCAAAGTGAAATCTATAAGAAATTATTAAAAGATTATTAATTTATAATTATGGGGATATTGTCTGACATAATCAAATTATGGTTTATATGGTCTCAGAAAGAGGTGTATTTGTTAGAAGTTTTATATACCATTACTATATCTGTGATTTTCTTTTTAAGAAAGGTGACAGAACAGATGTTTCTCATGGAGGAAAGTGGAGGAATAAGTCTTATAAACAGAACAGACGAGTTCCACTAAAAATCTGATTTTAGAAAGAAGAAACTATTTCTTGTCCTATATGCCATTGTACTTGACTTCTAACCCTGTTATTCTGGTCAGCATAGTTCCTCTGGAATTACTTTAAAGCTCTTGAGGTTGACTCTAATTTCATGAAATTGAGTTCTTACCTGAGTATAGTAAGCCAGAAAGATGTTTCATTGCTTTTCATATTTTGAATTGTGTGGGAAAAAAACCCCAAGGAAGACAAAGATAATGAAACATTTGGTCTTTACAACAAAAATATTGCAGTCTGATTTTTAAGTGGGATGTTTGGCTGGGTGCACGTGAGGCTAAGTGAGATGGGAGTATTTTTCCCCTTCTCTCCTGGGCAAATTATTATAGGTTTTCTTATCATCTGAACCTCTCATGGGGTTCATCATGACCTTTCCCACAAGGGATATAGTTTATAGGCTCGTTGGTGTAGTAAGCAGCTCAGTAGCCTGCCTTAACCTTTGGGCTTGGCTGTTTTGCTGGCACACAATCTGAAAAGCCTTGTTCCTCTCAGCAGGTCTGAGGAGGGCTGGTACAACATAAAACACAGAACCTCTTCTGGCCACAAACCCTCAGTGCAGAGTCCAGCATACTCAGATGGTTGAGGGTCAGTCTTCAGGAGGTAACAACCAAGGAAAGAGAGAATTACAGCTGAGCCTGTGTCCTATGGTACTTGATACCAGGATGCTGATGGGCTGATCTTGCATCCATAAGGAAGGAAGAAGGCAGCATAGGATCCACAGGAACTAAGGCTGTTTCTCCTTTACCTGCTATAATCCAGAATTGGACTAAGAGGTTTTGGCATCTTCTAATTGGGGTCACACATATGGCCCATGGTCCAGGAAATATACCTACAAATTTTAAAGATGTGCTTACACATAAAGATTGTAGCCTGCCTTATGAGGACCATTTTTTGCCAAACCCTTAGGTGTCTGCAAATACATGTCTGTCTTTTGTGGATTACCTAGATAAAATTCTGTAGGCAACAAATATATTAACTGCATATGAAAAGGTAAATACTGCTGATCCTTATGGAAACAAATCAGGACTGTTATTATTTAAAAAATTATCATGCTGTTTACTCCCTGTGTTCCAGTTAAAAGAAAAAAGAAGCCATCCTTCATGTGCTTGTATATTTTGATTTTGGTGGCTTTTGCCTTTCTTTTATCGCTAATGCTTCACAAATGGCTATGGTGCTACCTGAGTTTATAATAGTTTTTTTAAATAATAAAAGCTGCAAGAGCCATATGTACCCTCATGACCTCGTCCTTCAAAATTAGCATTGAATTAGTTATCCAAGGGAGGAGTTGGTAGGTTTAATAAAGTGCTTTGGCAGCAAATAATCTATTTAGAGGATGTTTATAATTCAAAAGCATTGTGCCAGTCATTTTGAAATTGCACATCAGCAGGAATGAAAATATCAAATGTGAAAGCAGAAACAGTGGTGACAGAACTGTTAAGGAAAATACTTGTGTTTTTTAAAGAAACACAAAAATGTTTATGTTCATCATTTGAAGTGCTCTGAAGAACAGAAGCAGAAATGGGTTACTAAGTGGCATAATACAGATTTCAGTGAGTGTGAGGGGTAAAATGTAAGTTCTCTACAATACTAATGTATTCAATGAAAAGTCGCTTACAATGCTAACAGCTTGCACTTACAGGAAATCACAAGCAAATCTACTGAGAGGAATGAGAGAGGTTAGAAAGTTGTGAAGGACTATTTGTGTGCAACAAAAACCTCTGTCACCTGGTGTCTTGTAGATGAGAAAAAGCTCCTTACTCAGGATGGGGTTGTCATTCATGTTGTGAAACATGCTTGCACAGGTGAGAATCGAGTGGGGAAAGTGCTTTGGCTTCAGTGAGGGAGCTCAGAGGAGATGCTCTGAAGGTGGTGGGGGGAGGGTGGTGTACTCCAAGTCTTGCCGTACGCTGTCTACAATTATAACTTTGTACATAAGTTATCCTTTGTATTCAGATATCCTTTTATTCTCCACAGATGTCCCATTGTACCAACATCTCCATTATGCCTATGAACTTCACAGAAGAGTGGAGACAGGAGATTGAATGCCTCCCAAATGCTTAGTTGAAAATTATCTCAGACTGGCTTCTGAAGGGGGTTGTCACGTGGCCTGAAAATTGGGATATCCAGTGATAGATACATAGGAAAGGTATCTAGTTGAGTAACTTTCAGATCCTACTAAATATCTTTGTTACTGATCTGGAAGAGAAATAAAATGGAAATTCACGGAGGCAGCTAAATCAGGAAAAGTGGTGAATGCTGGTGAAGGTGAACAAGTTTAATTTTACACAGGCAGTTAGAAGCTGAAGAAAGGGACAGAAGATATATTAATAAATTAAAGTTCAGGGAAGTGAACTTAATATATCTGGAAAATAATTTAGCTATTCAGTGGGAGGGAAAAATCAGCAAGACATCAAGGAATGAAACTGAACAGCAATTTTCATTTTATTATGCAAATGAAAATCTGGAAGAACTCCATTGATTCCTAAGAGTAGCAAATTATACCTTCCTGACACATGAATGTGATTCCTATTGATACATCTGCATGCAACTCCCTTTTATTTCTGAGAACAGGGATTGTTGTTGCAGAAGTACAGGTGGTCTGAAATCAGGGGACGGCTGTGCACCAATTTGCAAGCTTAACTGAACCTCTCTCGAGCCAAGGTCTTAATTATGTGTTTAGCTTTAAGCTGGCTGAAGTCCATGGCCTTACATTTAGCTTTCTGGATGAGAGTTTTTGTGCGTGCTGTTCACTCTAGAGGAAAAGCATGGTATATTACCCTGATCTGATCTCTCAGCAAAGTAGTTCTCTGACCCATAGCCCTTGGGGAAAAATATAAATTCCCTCCCTGAACTGGATTAATCCCAGGGAAAGTGCACAGATTAATTTTGCCATCAGACTTCTGATGTCAAGATCAGACATCTCTGACCTTGAGCAAGTCACTTAAACCATCTACATCTCCATTCTCAGCATATGTTTTTAAGCTTACACCTCTTTTATGTGCTGTTTATTTCAGCTGGAAACTCAATGGTCCTCGGTTACGTGTTTGCATCGTGTGGACTCTGGACATTGCTATAGTATAAATAAGAATAATAGCAGGATGGAAAAGACATAAAACCAGAGGTGAGAAAGAAAAGTTTTCAGTTCATGTTGGGCTGTCACTTAAACAGAAGAGCTTTCATTATTTGGCCTGGAGAGCAAGGCATTCAGCAGTGCCGCTTTCTGATGTGTAATTTTGTTTGCTGAGGTGCATGCCCCACAGGGACAGCAGATCGTAGTGCTGGACTCTGCCTCTCTGAAGCACCAAGAGGCAGTTTGTGTATATCATACAGCTTAAAGGGTCACTGGTGGTGTGCTGTCTTTAACTGAGCTGCTGATTAGGTAGTATCCTCATTATAATATATTTAAATCTATTTTATTTTTGCATAAACTTTTAAAAGATATATAATTCAGTGATACTTTCAGTTTTGGGGCTGCTCGATATAATCTTTTGATTTTTGTCAAGACTGAAGCAAACTGTTCAATGTTCATCAAAAACCTCAGGCTCACAGAAACAAAGTAACCGCTTGCATTCTCAGTCATTGTCTCCAAATTATAATTTAAAATGCCAGAATGCCTTTTCACCAACTTCCGTCACTTCTTCTTTCCCCATCTTGATGATGGAGTGCAACGCACACAAGCACCTTCACCCATTGCAACTTCATAAAACCACGAGTAGCAGTGGTTTAGGGAATAGATGATATGTCACCTAACTAGACAACAGACTTGACTTTGTGAGCCCCAGCTGCTCCCATGGCTACGGGGGGAGGAAGGAGATCTATAGCGATGTGTGAGCATCTGGGTAGATAGGTGTTCAGAAAGTCCTAGAGGGGCTCGTGTGTTCCACCACGTGTAAGTACAGTCCTGTAGTCTTTATGTGTGTGGAGCAAGCCACTGCCTTGTTGGGAGTGGATGAATATAACACCAGTTATTGATGCCAGTGTGTGACAGTGGCCTTTGGCAGATTCTTGGTATCCTGACTTTATCATGTCTTGTTGATTCAACAGGAATATTAGTCTGGAGCTTATCAGACTTTTCCACACTTATTTCTCAGCATTTACTTTCCTCTCTTCAGTTTGGGGTTTTGTGGTGTTCTCACAGAAGGGGTCTTTGTGACAGATCGAGCTTTTCTGGTTCAACACACATAGTATGTGACTGATATTTTCCTTTCTTTGTTTAGAAATGTATCGCCTCCCGAGTGCTTCCTTGTTTGTGCTTTAGTAGTCATGGATCGATATAAGCCATTGTTGGCCCATGTGCATCACACTCCTTTTTGTACGGCTTGCATAAGTCTAAGTTTTTAAAGTGCTAGTCCTGTGGTGGAGTGGTCCAATACAGAGAGGTATGGCCACTGGGATATGAAGAGGAGGAAGGCCTGCTAGTCTTTCTTTTACAGAAATGGATGTTTTCTACTAGGGCTGGGATTTTCCTATTGGGAAGGGAGCTGTCAGAAATGAGGGTGGAGATGAGCCTCAGAAACTCTAGGCTGGAGTGTCTAAAAGGAAATCAAAGCTACTCAGCCTTTGGATTGCCTGTAACATGCTCCCTGTGCCTTAGGACTGTACTATCTATGGCTTGATATCTGTATTCTTTGCAACCTGCTGCTTTCTCAGGGCTATTGGGTTTTTTTTGATAGGCATATCCCTTTCAGATATTTATTTCTAATTATTTTTTAAATAGAAAGGTGTGTTAACTTCTGAATTTAATTATGTTGCATTTTGACTAGGGCATAAAAAAACCAAAAAGTCTGAAAAAAACCTGTGACCTGGCTTATAAGTGTAGCCAGTGTCTTGTTTTTGTTCAATTCAAATGGAAACTCTAGTTCTGCTTGGTTGTGGGGGTTTTTTTGGTTTTTGTTTGTTTGTTTGTTTTTGAATTTTTATTTTTTTTTAAAGCTTTCCTCAGTTTAGAGACTCTCAGCAGTTGAAGTTGTCTCCCTTTTTCACTTTTCCTTTCTTGGATACATGCTCCCATGCCTGCTTGGCCTGCTCAAAGTGAGTTCAGCTCACTGAAGTTTTCCTTTCCGTGTGCAATGTCTCCTTTGCCAGGACTCTGTGCCTGTTGCCACTGGAGGTGCATCCTACATTCTTCTACTGAAATTGCTCCTTGAGCATGTTCCTTTAAGGACACCTTTGACCTTGGCTATTTATAGACTAAAAATTAAAGTTAATACAATTGCATTTAAGGAAAAAAACTACTGCATTATGTGTTATGTTAGATTCCCAAGTGACCACTTAATCATATTGTCCTTCTCCCTTGCCCTTCCTTCTGCTTTACTTTTAACTTAGTTTATAAGCTCTTTTGTACTAGTGGATTCATCTTTGTGGACGTTTCTGAAGTCCGTGTGCTATTGTGTTTATATGACTACTAAAAATTGGCTAGGTGTCTGAGAATTCCTCTGAGTGCTCCCTAACTACCCTTCATCGTTGAAACCTTGCACGTCAGCTTTTCTCTGTGTTATTACATAGAGCCTTGCTGACCTAGCAAGTAGGCACCATGCCCTTCACATGTTTGCTGCTGCAGGACCTGGTGATGGCTTTTAATATCAGAAGGGAAAAGGTCAGCCAAGAGTTGGAGGTGAAACCAATTAGATAAGACAGAGATGGGTTTTGGTCCTGCTCTCACTTCTGCAGCTTTTTGTTATCTGGATTCTTCTTACCTTCAGATGCTGCTGCTCTCATTCAGTTGTCACTGTCATTCTCCATTTAAGTCTAAAATTATCCATGGCTGATCATAATCAACATGTGTCACTGTGGTGATTAGTTATAGAGCTTCACAGTCTTGCTCACCCAGAAGGACAATAAGGGCATTTTGCCTGCCTTTTGCCCTCAGTGAAGGTTTGGGCTAGTTGCTGGGTGCTAATGGGCATCCAAGGTGACATCCAAAAGAGAAATCTGTAACTTTGTATTTTTAATGTAAACCTTTTGTTTTACATTCCTGGACTGTTGCAGGGCACCCTTGAAGCTTACAGCTCAAAACTCAAAGTCCCTGCTCCCTCAGAGTTAAGAAAGGATGAAAAAGCAAACAGAGGTGTGGAGGTAATGGGGACTAGCTCAGGATCTCCCAACAGGTGAATGGCTGTGCTGGGACTGCAGTCAAAGGCTGCTGCATTCTAGATAAGTCTTCTCTGCTTCATCTTGCTACCATGCTCGAGCCATGTTGGCAGGATCGTGACATCCAGCTCTCTGGGTAACATGCAGTTTTGTTGTGCTGTTTTAAACTCCACAATAATGGAGAAGGGACTGGTTTGCAGGCACCTTCTGCATTCCCTGAAATGAGGGGCACTGACAGTCACTCTACACTCCTTATTTATCTTTGATCATGATTCTGAAAACGTGAAATATGCTGATCCTGAGCTGCTGGAGGGAAGTACTGCAAGGTGGTGTCAGGATGCCTGTTTTCCAGACAAAGCTGCAGCCAAGCCCATCCTGCTCCACCGACTGTATAAGCCTGCTGCTCCTATCTTCCCCTATCCCATTCAGAAAATACCTTGCACACAGGCACGTGAACAATGACAGCTGTATTTTCTGGTATGTGTCTCTAGAAGAACGAGTACTCTGGTTTGTTGAAGGCTTGGTTTTGCTCAGAAAAACCCTCCCTCTGAACATAACAGGATAACGCATGGTTTCTCAGGGTAGTTAACTGTCTTTCACACATTCATCGTGACTTTTTCTTTCTTGGTGCGATTTGGTGGAACCCAGCAAGTTTCTGTCCTGTCTGCACTGCAAGCATAGAAATCACAGTTTCAAAATGGAAAACATACATGTTTCCCCCCCCCCCCCCCCCCCCCCATTTTAATTAAAGTAGGACCTTTAAAATAGGGCAGGTGGTAACTGTTTTGTCACAAACTGTTTGGAAATAACTCCATTGTCATGTTTGGTGAATGATATTTGTCTGCAAGCACAGATGAAAAGTATGTTAGAGAAATATCTTCTTGTGGTTGGATTTCTGGATCAGGAAGATAGTGGATGCATCTGCCACTACCTGTCCTTCTGCCATTACCATGAGGGTAATCTGAAGACTGAGGGTAAAAGCTGTTTGCACACATTTTATTACAAACTACTTAAACACTGAGAACTTTAGAGTGAGTGAGATGCTATCATACTTATGGACAGGAAGGATGATGCTACTAGGAAAGGTTAAGTCTGAATACCAGCTGAGTTGAACAGCACATCCAGTTTGATCTCATCCTCATATCTAGTTAATAAATTAGTGAACCTCATCTTTAGAGATTCAGGATTTTCCCTCCACTAATTGCTGTCCCTTCGGAGTCTGGGCTGGATGCTGTTTAGTTCTGGCAATTTAGTTCAACTCAATATTTTAGTGTTATCGAGGTGTCCAAGATGGCAAAACCTTACAGGTCATCTGTACAGAAATGCACCTGAAATGCCACTGGTTCAGGTGTGTGCTTTTAAAAATAGTATTTTGGCACAGATGCATCACCTCAACTACAGTATACGTCATCTCAACTACAGTACAAGGAATACCTCTGGGACAGTAATTACCTTGTAATCCTCTGTGGTGAGATCTACTGCAAATGAATAATTCACACTTGCCAAACAGAAGTGAATGCTTTATATTAATTTGGAACTTTTTGTGGATGGGCTTTCTTCTGGAAAGTATCACAAGGGAACAGATCAAGGATAGCCTGAACCTCAGAGAATTTCTGACTATTAAGAAAACAATTGACTTCTTTTTTTTGTTTATGGATTCTGAAACCTAATTTTCAGTTCCTTGATTTAGAGCTTCTTGCCAGACAGCTTCCCCCCCTCCCCCGCTTGGGTTATTGCCAAAATATACTATAAACAAATTAACACTCTCTTTTTCAAAAGCTTTAATCTTCTTGTTTTTGCCATACCAAATAGCAAAGAATAGGCAAACCAGAGGCATGAAATCTTCTTAAGTTTAAAGCTCAAATTAATTTAGTCTCCTTGATGTTTTTAGCCCTGAAGCAAGTAAATTGCTTTTGAAATATTACGTTATATATTAATTCTAACAATGTTATCTTTTTCATTCACTTTATGTTCTAATGGGAGTGCAGGGTGTTTGACAAAGTGTGATGTTGATGATATACTTATTTATAAGGAGATGTATGTATACATGTATACAAAATGTGTGCATAATCTCCAGAGACTTTTTAAGGGGAAAGATCTGGAATCACTGCTGAATTATATCTTTGCTTTGGAAAAGCCTCTGTATTATCAGCTGTAATGCAATGTTATTTAGCTCAGTGCTTTACACATTCCAAATGAAGTACAGTAATTGTTTAGATTCTTGTGTCTGAAATTCCACAAATTATTGAATGTATGTTTTGGTTTTTTTCCCCCAGTATCAAACTCTTCTTTTGACAAAGTGCATTTATTTAGTCAGGATAAATTTTTAATTAGAAAAGAAAACTCTCACAAATCACTAAGTAAGTGTGGGCGAGTTTTATCCACGGTGACTGTTAATGATACAAATTAAATCCAGGTCAAGCTCAGAAGCTAGTGCTAAATTACTGAAGCTTGTGGAGTGATAAGTTGTTATGAACTGCGGTTCTAAATTCCTATTTTCTGTTGTTTAAGCAAATCAAGCCTGACTGTATCCTAATATAGACTTTTCATGTGCAAGTATTTACAGATACGACAGAACTTTTGCACACATTTGCAACAGTTTGCATCATAAAGATCTTGCATTTTCTACTGCATGCAGAAAGATTTACATTTGTGAAATCAAGGCATAATTTTGAGTATATTCAGTTTCGCTCTGCCCAAAAGATAGAGGAAGTTTGCATTTAATATTTATCTCATTTGAGATTAGGTGGAACTGTTGAATTAATGTTAAAAGTTGCTGGTTATTGTAATATTAACTATATTAAATTACTTTGAATAAAACTCCCACATTTTATTTTATGCTGTTCTTTTATCCCTTTTTTATTTTTTTTCTTTTTTGATGAACTGAAGGCAGAAATTTGAGCACCATTCTGAGGCCTATCAATATAAATCAGTAGTTAAATATAACTTGTATTTGCCTGAATGTTAACATTTGGAGCAAACTATTGGAAATTTGGAAGGAAGTCCAAAGGAAGGCTCTCATATACTCTTTGTAAATGAATTAACTGGCTTATTTTGCTGTTCAGTTGGAATGATGAGTTGAACTCTATTAATTAGCTTGTTTAGCAAATGTCAAGTTAGAAAATTAATGTGAAGGCCTTTGTCAGTTAACATGGCTTTGTGCTTTTTAAGCAGCTTTTAAATGGTGTTCATAATACAGCTGTTTCACAGGAAGCCCAAGGAATTGGACTTGTGTTCCTTGGAAGAAGCTACTGATTAGCTTTATAAGGCAAGAAGGTTTGGTTGGATCTTCAAAGATGGTTTGGAACTTTCTTCAGGTGGCAGCATGAACACTGTTCTAACACTACTCTAAAAGCGACCCTAGATGCTTCTCTGTGTGTATCTGGGATAAGAATTTGTCCTTTCAGCTTGACGTAGTACAGAAGATCTCTGCGGACCATTAACTTGTACCTGTCTTGTATTCTGAAGTTGTCTTGGAATGATATGCATTGGGAAGGGTGTATCAGGACAAATAAGATGAGCAAGAAAGTACTTGAAATATCTGGTGTCTGTGTTAATTTCTCTGGCTGATAAATATTCAGATTTTTTTTATATCTTTATTTCATTAACTATGCCACATGAGGCTAAAGGATACTGGAAACAGGGAGAGTATGAGTGGCTCTCACCAGCCCTCCTGTTTTCTCCTTTCACCAGGGGCAGCAGGGCTGAACTTTTCACATTGTGTAATGCTTGAAACTACCACATCTAGATATTATTGAACATGTTGCACTCAGAATCCACACTGGTAAAATTTCTGAGCCTTTCCTACATCAGTTGGGAAGTGTGGCAGAAATTCTGCTCGTTAGGTCTGGCCAGGCTACTGGCTGCCCAAGAAGAAAGTGCTCAGCTTTTCTGTGACGTGCAGGAAGGCTGGCACTGTGGGAGGTACTGGATTTGGTGTGCAGGAGTGGGGTAGGAATGATTGCTTCTGCAATGGGTATGACATCTTTGTGTCACCACCCTAGTGCATGTGCAGCAAGCCTAACACACGGTGCCTAACACCTTCATGCAGGCTAGCCCAGAGTAAGGTAGCCCACGCTATGCAACTAGAGGAAAACCTGAAAACCAAATGTGGGTCATACTCAAATCCTGGGACAAATCAGTGCCTAGTTATATCATCCATCAGGCTTCCAGTGACTCACTCAGTAGCACAGGTTCAGGCCTACAAGTAGGTGTAACACCCATGGGGTACCTCTTTTGTGCTTGTCCTGATTGATTCCAGGAACTGCATTTAATCCTAAGTCTAATTCTGTGTTTTTTTAACAGATACGCTAATTGCAGCAACTAAAAATAAATTTATCAGGCTAAATTTAAATCTGGATTAAATCAATTGTCAAAGCCTGACAGCAGGATTTCCTGCTGATTAATGCAGGGATGGTTATTACTGACACGTTCCTGTTTGCTTTTTCTTCCAAGCCCTGCTTTCAGGTGTGATTGTCCTACCTTAAATGTTCTTTCCTTCTCCATTTCTATAGGTTATCCACGGAACTTTAAAGAATAAGACACCCCCTGTGAAGACAACCACAAGAATGGAAGATAAGGGCCCTGGCATGTGCTGCACTCAAGCACCTCACTCTTGTGATGGACTCTGTTCCTGTCTCAGAAAGATACACGATACAGTGGTCAAGGGTTACTTTGAAAGCACAGGCACATTCCAGGTATAATTATTGTAGTTTATTTTCTGAAGGAAAAATTAAGTTTTCTGTCTGCCAGGGGAGTTCCACCCTTCCCTGCAGCAAAATCTCTAGAAACTGCTGGCAAGTTTTAGCCGCTTCAGACAAAAGGTTGATGATTTGAAAGACAATTAAGTTTCTACAAGTTTCATGAATATCTGAAAATCATTGGCTTTGTATAAGCAAGAGACCCTGGCTGTTGTATCGTTAGTGAAAAAATAGCCAGGTAGGGTATTTGTTCTGTCTGTCCTGCCACTTCATCGTCTAACATGCACACGTTGTCTAGCCACTTAGCATAGGTGCGTAGTTTCAAAACACCTACAGCAATGCAACCTCATGCCAGCTTGCAACCAGGGAAAGGAAGCATGGGGAATGAAGGGAAGGTGGTGAGGGACTGGGAAGAAACGTGGGGTATGCTAGAGCTATTGCTGTCATGGCTAGGGAATAGGACTAGTGGGTAGCAAGGTGAGAGAGCACAGTGGGTATGAAAGGGAACTGACATCATTAACTCTGGCAAACAGTATTTTTGTGCTGGAGTGTGGAATTTAACACATAAATCCATGGGGAATGGTGACATCGTTCATTCTACTTGTCTTGGAACAGCTTGTTTGTTACCTTTGAAAGCCTGGTACCTTTTTGTTCCACAACTGAACAGAGCACTTCCTGGTGCATCCAAGCTGGCCTAGTCATTATGATAATCATGAACCTGCCTCAAAAGTTTGTAATCTGGAGGATTCATCTTTCTCCATCCTAATTCCAATTTTGGCTTCTTTGCTGAGAAAGGTGACAGCTTTCCTGCCAGGTCTGATGGGGTTTTTATAGTTAACAAGAATAAGCTCACCACAGGCAAACTTTTGTATGAAATAGAAGCACAAGAATTTTTAGCTCTAGCTTAGATGTGGAAGGTGGGGCAAGGTAAGTGGAGCAGAGCACCGGATACATTTTTCACATGCTTGTTTTGTGGCATAAGGAATAGCCCTAAAAAGATGGTGGTGACTTTGCAGTCCCCCTGGCTTGAATTGTGAAGCAACCGCACTGCTTCCAACATATCTGTAATCTTCCCCAGATTCTGTAGATGCTTGATATGGGTCCTCAAATCCCATTACTTAGCAAAGAGAGAGGTTAATTTCAGGTGCAATAAATTATGTGCCTTGAAGAGCAGAGGTTCTTTGTAAAATATTCGGATATTTTGGGGGTTGTTGGATATTCTGTAATGGAAGCATTTTCTGGCAGCTGCTGTGATTCCCTGTCCTCTGGGCACAGCTGAGGAGTTGCATAGCTGTCTGAACATCTCTGAGAAATACCATAGAAAACATTGAATAAATTACATTTGTGGCTTATAGAAGAAGTACAGAGAAACAATTCCAGTTTTGTCCCAGAGTAACAAATTCAAAAACATTTTTATTCTGCTACCTAACATTAAAATTTTGAAAGAGGTAAATAAAAATACTGAATGTACTCAGGAGTCTTTCACTGTTTTATTTTTTATCAAGAGACTGTTTAGTCTGCTCTCCTGAGTACAGTAGTCTCCCCTCTTTTGCCTCATCTTTCTCCGACATGAATAATGTATTGGGCACATGAAGGTATAAGTGTATTGAACAATCTTCATTTCATGTGAGCAGCAGTGAAGCTTGTAGGGATTTCAACTGAGCCATTTAAAAATTGTATGAATACACTTCTGCTACATGGAACTAAAACCATTTTCTTTTGCGTTCTGTAACTTCACCCAAGAAAACAATAAGAAAGCACAGTTTGTGTTCAGCCTATTGAGTTCTGATCATGCCTAAAAAATAGTAATAATAATCCTGACTGCAAAAAGTCCTTCCACCAGATACACAAATCGTTCAAAAATGAGCCTCCTCCTTCATTGCACTTGATTTATGTCCAGTAGAAGAGTGAGGGAGGGAACTTAAGCCAATTCATGCTTTATACCAGCCTGTTTAGATTAGATTTCTAAGACAATTGTCATGGGCAACTCTGGCATAAAATAATGGTTGATTTAATTTGACCTTTTTAAAATGCAAACACCATAAGTAACTGTCTTAAATATATTTCATAAGTTGCTTGATTTAATAAATGTAGCTGGTTTTATTTTATTTATTTTATTGCTTATTGTGTGTTTTCAGAGCTTTCTCCAGTCACTTCCCTAATGTAATAAAATTTAAATGGAAGTTAGAAGACTGCCAAGTGGCTGGGCAGCTCTGAAGCTAATGAAAATGAGTAGATTTTGGTATTACTTAAGTGTTGTAAGATAGATGCCTTCACACTGTTTCATTATGTTTTCACAGAGATTGTGTTACAGATCATGTTGCCCCAACATTGCATGGGCCTCTTGGCCTCTTCCTTGTGAAAGCATACTCACCCTTTGCAACTACAACAATCAGCTACATGGAGAATTAAATTTAGGAATATAATCAGTTACTGACCCAGAAATCCCCAGAGAAGTCTGATACATCCATTCAGATGGAACTGGTAAGGAAGGCAGCTTCAGTACAGGAGGTAGGTTGCAGCGAGTGCCCAGACTCTTCTCCTGGTGTAAAGGGGAAGTACCTGCACAAGGTGTGCATGGGTTGATGATCTGTTGAGTCAGGTGGCTGAATTGCAGGAAACAGTCAAAAAGGGTGCACAGTATTAGTGGGGCTCAGGAGGGGATGGATAGGTGGTTTCAGAACCATGTTCCTGTAGCGGATACCACTGAGAATGAGACACATTGGACCCTAGTGTTCTACAAAAGCAGGGCTCTGCTTCAGTCTCCACCCTCCAGCATCACTACCAACAACAGATATGAAGCTTTAACAGCTATAGATGCACATGAGCAAGGTCCACAGGGTGCAACTGTACCAGTAACAGAGAGTGGATAACGTAAAAAGAAGAGACAAGCACTCGTAGTGGGTGACTCTCTGTTAAAAGGCACTGAGGCACCCATCTGCCGACCTCACAGGGAGTCACGAGGGGTTTGCTCCCTCCCAGAAGCTATGATCTGAGACATCGCTGCGAGGGTGCCACAGTTTGTCAAGAGCAGAGATTACTATCTGCCGTTATTCTTCCATGTGGGCACAACTGATTCTACAAGCCAGAGACTGGGCAGAACCAAGGAAGACTGTAAAACCCTGGAGGAGCAAGTGAAAAATATTGGTTCCCAAGTAATCTTTCTCCTCCATTTTACCAGTTGGAGAAAAATGGGCAGCCAATAACAAATGAATAATGCAAATCAACTCTTGGCTACATGGCTGGTGCCATTGCAAGGGTTTCAGCTTTTATGACAATGGGACATTCCCCAGGAACCATAGCCTGTTAGGGAGGAATGGAATCCACACATCTAGAAGGGGCAAGGGAATCTTTGGCAGCAGGCTGGCTAACTTGGTGAGGCGGGCTTTAAACAGAAGGACTCAGAGGGTGGGGTCCAAAGTGGCAATGCTAATGCCATCACATCCAATGGGGGAATAAGCCAGGCCAACCAGAGCCACGACAAAGATGTCTTAGCTGCCTCATGAAATGACAGTCAGAAGACCATCCACCTCAAGGGTATGCAGGACTATAGTCGGTCCTTGTGCACCCCTCCAGGGAAACCTGCATGCTCAATTACCTCTCTGAAATGCCTGTACCCCAATGCATACAGCATGGGGAATAAACAGGAGGAACTTGAGGTCTGTGTGTGGTTGCAGGGCCATGATCTCATTGCAATTACAGAGACATGGTGGGATAGCTCTCATGACTGGAATGCTGTCATGGATGGCTACTTACTTTTTAGGAAAGACAGGCCAGCAAGGTGAGGTGGGGGAGTTGCTCTTTATGTGAGAGAGTAACTGGAATGTATTGAGCTCTGCCTTCACCTAGGGGTGGAGGAAGAATGAGTCAAGATCTAATGGGTAAAAATTAAGGGGCAGGCAGATATGGGTGACGCTGTTGTGGGCGTTTGCTACAGGGCACCTGATCAGGAAGAGGAAGTCAATGATGCCTTCTACAGACAGCTGGAAGTAGCCTCACAATTACAAGTCCTGGTCCTCATGGGGGACTTCAACCACCCTGATATTTGCTGGAAAAGCAACACAGTGAGGTGTGCACAATCCAGGAGGTTCCTGCGGAGCATTGAGGATAACTTTTTGTTAGAGGTGGTGGAGGAGCCAATGTGGTGAGATGTGCTGCTGGACCTTATACTAACAAAGAAGGTCTGGTTGAGGATGTGAGGGTTGGGGGTAGCTTTGGCTGCAACGACCATGAGATGGTTGAGTTCAGGATCCTGTGTGGTAGAAGCAGGGTGACAAGTAGGGTTGCAACCCTGGACTTCAGGAGAATTAACTTTGGCCTCTTCAAAGACCTGCTTGGAGGAATCCCATGGGCCTAGGGCTCTAGAAGGCAGGGTAGTCCAAGAGAGCTGGTCAGTGTTTAAGTATTGCTTTGTCCAAGCTCAAGACTGGTGCATCCCCAGGAGGAAGAAGTCAAGCAGAGGAGCCAGGAGGCCTGCATGGATGAGCAAAGAGCTTCTAGAAAAACTCAAATAGAAGGAGGTTTGCAGTACGTGGAAAAAGGGACTGGCCACTTGAGAGGAATATAGGAATGTTGTCAGAGTATGCAGAGATACAACAAGGAATGCCAAGGCCCACTTGGAACTAAATCTGGTAAGGGATGTCAAGGATAACAAATAGGGCTTCTTCAAATACATCAGTAGTTAAAGAAAGACTGGGCAAATTGTGGGCCTGCTGCTGAACGAGGTGGGTGCCCTGGTGACCTCCGCAGGATGCAGAGAAGGCAGAGTTACTGAATGCCTTCTTTGCTTCATTCTTTACTGCTAAGACTGGCCCTCAGGCCTGCCAGCCCCCAGAGGTGAGAGAGAAAATCTGAAGAAAGGAAGACTTCCACTTGGTTGAGGAGGATTGGGTTAGAGATCCTTTAGGCAAACTGGATCCTCAGAAACCCATGGGCCCTGACGGGATGCACCCGTGAGTGCTGAGGGAGCTGGCAGATGCTATCGCTAAGCCACTCTCAATCATCTTTGAAAGGTCATGGAGGATAGGAGAGATGCCCAAGGACTGGAAGGTAGCCAGTGTCACTCCAGTCTTCAAAAAGGGAGGACCTGAGGAACTATAGGCCAGTCAGCCTCACCTCCATCCCCGGAAAGGTGATGGAACAGCTCATTCTGGAGGTCATCTCAAGGCATGTAGAGGAAAAGAAGGTTATCAGAAGTAGTCAACATGGATTCACCAAAGGAAGCTCACGCTTGACCAACCTGATGGCCTTCTGTGATGGCATGACCAGCTGGGTAGATGAAAGGAGAGCAGTGGATGGTGTTAGCCTTGACTTCAGCAAGGCTTTTGACACTGTCTCCCATAACATCCTCATAGACAAGCTTAGGAAGTGTGGGTTGGATGAGAGGACAGTGAGGTAGATTGAGAACTGGCTGAATGTCAGCACCTAGAGGATCGTGATCAATGGCACAGAGCCTGGTTGGAGGCCCGTAACTAGCGGTGTTCCCCAGGGGTCTGTGCTGGATCCAGTACTGTTCAACATATTTGTCAATGACCTGGACGAAGGAACAGAGCGTACCCTCAGCAAGTTTGCTGATGAGACAAAACTGGGAGGAGTGGCTGATACACCAGAAGGCTGTGCTGCCGTCTAATGAGACCTGGACAGGCTGGAGAGCTGGGCCAAGGGCAACCTCATGAAATTCACCCTGCCTCAATGATGACCTGGTTGAGATTTATATATATTTTAATCCTGACCTGCATGATTTGGTAGACAGAAACCAAAAGGCAAACTTCAGAAGTATTATGTACATTAAAGAAACACCTTCCCTCCCCACGTCTGAGTGGCTGGGCTGGAGAGGGCTGCTGCAGAACTGGTGGGAAGTTGCTGTGTCCAGCTTGGGGCAGCCCTGGCCTCTCCTCAGGGAGAAGCCCCTGCAGCCAACACCTGCCCAGGGTACTCGCTGCAGGAGGAAATTGCCGCCTCAGGAGTGGGAGCAGGATCCCTAAAGCACAGGGCTGCCACCTTCCTGTCCCCATCTGGGACCCCTCTGTCGGGGTCCCTCCCTTCTGTGAGGCACACATACAGATCTGCAGCCATGGTGTAAGGCAAGTAAGTAATAACTAGCATTTTCCAAAGCACTTTAAATACCCAAATAATACACATCAAGCAGCTAAGCTGACCCTGAAGAAAACTCTGAGAAGAGCCATGATTAGAAATTGCACCTAAGGCCTCCACAGCTCCTTGGGATTTTGCCATGGGTATTAGTCCTAGCCTACATGTGGTATCTCCACCTACTCCACAAAAAAAAATAAACCCACACACAGAGGAAGTCAAGAGCCCCTGTAATGTGTCAAAGAGATAAGATACAATAGTTTTTTGAAGCTAAAATCTATCCTTTAGAAACAGGCTTGGACTCCAAAGAATTCTAATGACATCAAAGGGACTTTGGCAGATAAGAGAAGGAAAGCAGGAGTGTGAAGAACTAATATTCAAAGGTACAAAGACAGGGAATAAGTGATTTAAGGTGATCAGAAGCAATATGCCAGTGGGGAAAAACATTGGATCTGTCAGACCACTGGAGTAGAGAAAGGACAGCCTAAAACCTGGCAACCTGCAGTCTTTATAGTATGAGGGTCCTGCCCCCCCAGCCCAAAGCCAGGACAGATTAAGTGGCACTTCCTGGGGACACTGAAAAGCACCATTACAGAGTGCAAAATGTGGATACCTTCTGGGGAAGAAATTTTTAAGCTAGACAAGCTTTATTTTGGGGTTGCCATCTTTGGGATAGCAAACACTAAGATGGATGAGTAACAATTCCATGGTTATCATACAGTATATGTGGGCTGATCCATGGAGGCGCAGCTAGGATCGATTACTTTAACCTACCACCCACCTTCTCAGCTTCAACCTAGTGATCTTTTTTGTTGACTTCTCCCTGTGTTGGAAATTTGTTTTTAAAGCTCTTCTACTTTCTTACCTTGATCAATACAGCCTGAAACAACAGTTAAAGGGTGTTTTTTCCCCCCCACTATCTTCTTTTTCCCCAGTCTAAGCAGTCTCTCTTCTTGTCTTTTAAAATCTCGTTGTCATTTTCATTCACATTAAATAATCTCTTGACATTTTGCTGTTTTGCCTTAAGCATCTTTATCCACCGGTTTCAGATGTAACTGCCATTAAAGTTGGACAGAATTATAGGATAGGTTCTGTTCAGTTGAATTCAGTGAGATTTTGTCATTAAATTTGATGGAAAATGGCTTATACCTTAAATCTGTAGAGAGAAAGAAAATTAATTTTCTGCTGTTTCATATTAAGTAGTTCTAAAGTTACCCAAATCAACTATACATCTATTAACTCTTCCTTCATAGCTCTACTTCATCAGTTTTGTTACTTGTGTTCAGTTCCCAGAAAGATATTTAGCATTTCTATCTCTCGACTTTGCTGCAGCCTTTGTAGCTTTCTCCAGCAGGATATGAAAGAAATACGAAAGGTTTTCTTGTAGCTTGTGGGACACGAATTATGTAAAAGTGATCCTTCACATCACATGTAGAGCAAAACATATCTAAATCCCTGCCCAGCTATTTCCACAGTGATATGAATAGTTGTCTACCCATTTATGCTTTTTAGTTTTTATTTAAAATAACCATTAAGATAACTCTGTCATTTCTTTGTGGTGATATGTATTTTCTGGTGATAATGTTCCAATTTCTTAGCTCTCAGGAACAATAATAATAATAGCTGATAATAGGTGTTGGTTCTACACAGCTGTCTAAATTACTTTATTCATCCACTTGGCTTTTACTGTTTAAGGAGATTTTGCAGGTTCATCAGAGATGAATTATCTCTCTGTGTTTATTACAGGTGCAGAAAAAAAACCAGGCTATTAACAAGCTCAAGCTTATAGTGTACTTCTGTCTGATTCTGCTGCAAGTTGTTAAATACTTTCTGGTTTTATCTTATTGCTGTTGACAGACTGACTTATTATTTAATTTTCATCATCTAAATAAAATGCTGGTGATACTGCTCATTAATTCCAGAAGATATATGTCCAAAACGGTCATGTTAGCAGCTTGCCTTTTTCTTTTTTTTTTTTTTAACTTCAGTTCACAAAATAATGTATTTACATTTTTAGCCCTCCCCAAGTTCTGACTACCTCATCAAAACAGTTCAGAACAGCCCTGGTTAATCAGCATCTGACAACTTTCTAGATACAACTGCAGAGTGATAAAGTCTGATTGAACCGAAGTTAATTTCCATTTGGCTTTTACCTTCTAATTATTTAGCAGCTGAGCATCAAAACCCCTTTACCATGACATGCCTGCAGGGCCCTTAGTAGACAGTACATAGCTCAGTAGAGTTTAGCCAGCTTGAAAGAAATATTACAGCTCAAGTGATTTTGAAATATTTGAAAGCTGAGAGACTTTACTGCTCATGAGAGTATAATGAAAATTATCAATTAGAATACAAATGTACTGATTAATGTATTGAAAAATTAAAACTCCAATAAACATATAACAAAGTTAGCAGCAGACTTGCTGACATGCAAAATTAAGTCTATTCTGAATACTGCATTAGTGCAAGCAAGAAACACTATCATAAAATAGAAAATTTATGACACAGCACTTTGTAAAAGGAAGGCATTTTTAGGCTCATGATTTGTTTTTTCCTAAGATGTTGATTGCAGCTCATCCTCATCGCATCAAGTAGAGCACTGAAAATGTTTTGGCAGAAGCCAGTCTCTTAATGTATATATATGATCAGTTTTGCTTGATTATATTAATGTAGTTCTCCAGACATTCAACCTAAAACGCATAAGCAGAGGAAGTGACCAAATTAAGTCTAATGATGTCCTAACAGAATCCACAAAACACTCTAAATTTACCAGGTCCAGTGCATGTTCTCTCTTTTTAACTGGCACACAAAATTCCCAAACCTCCCTGCACAGTTTTCCTCGAAATACCATTTCCGTCCCAGTAACCACAAGGGCTCCTCAACTCCGTCATGAAGAAGCCTCAGTGGCAAGACTGTCCCACCCTTACAAGGGATCATTTTTAAGTTTAGGGTTGTGTCACAGCATGTTCCTGTCGATTCCCACCAGAGAACTTGGGCATGTGGTTGCCTGAAGTGAAAAGGTATGGAAAGCTGTGCTTTGACTTGACTGAAAGGCTAAATGTAGCGGACCTTGGGATACCCAGAATCTGTCTGATTAGATTTTTTTTTCATTAGTATGAATGATATATATGAGAGGGGATTGTGAGTGTTTAAAGAGGACTCTTGGAGTTATTGGGATTTACCAGAAAAATAAATATTTTAAGAAATAAGTAAATAGTATTCTTGTTCATTAGGGCTTGAAAGGATATAGAAACTGACATCATTGTGAAAGAAAAAATGTGATAGGTATATATTGAGACGGATGAGGATTGCCTTTTCTTCCAAATTAATAATAAGAATGTTTCTATATGCTTCTTGGTTTCAAACATAATTTGTTAGAATTAAGAAAAAAGTTACACTAACTTAAAAATTCAGTGAGACTCTGGAAAAAAACCACAAGTGATATCAACTGTTTTTTAGGTGGTGATCCTTTATTCTGAAGTAGGTAAGAATACCCCTTCCTTTCTTCTCCCTTTGTGTGCACATGTGTCTGTATGCATGCACACCCATTGTCCCAAATGGTCTCTTAATTTGCTGGAAGAAATTAAATACAGGAGGTTCTATCTTTCAGATGTGATGTAAAGTTCAGATTCTGGTGATTTATTGTCTTTAAAATTCTGCTATTTTCTGCAGGAATTTATCATAATTCTGAGAGTAAGTTCTAGTTTGGGTAATTACCTTCTGCCTACCTGAAACTCCTCCCATATCTTCAGTTTATTAAACATTCCTCACTATTTGTCTGGAATTGCTGTATGGTATATCTGTTTGCAGGTATAGAAAAGAAACTTCAGTTAGTTTTTAACCAAAAACTTAGGAAAGGGCTGGAATGCCTGAAAGCCTAGGGAACATTTGTTTTACCAAAATGGTATACAATAAACATACGAATTACTTTATATAAATTAAAGAATATTTCAGACTTTTTTTTAGTACAAAGATTCATATACATTATTACTGTATGGGATGCAAATTATATACTTGTTGGCTTTATCAATAAATTATCACTGAATTAGATCCGCAAAAGGAGTTAACATATCTCTGTGTTGTATTTGCTAACACCTGGATGGCCCTGAACAAGCCAATTCCCTTGAGCCATGTGGTGGATAAGGTACTTATGATTAGCTCCCTGTTATAGGGGACATTACTCAGAAAAATCAAAGTTACATAAAATGTTCATATTAATATTAACTTTTAAATATGCAGAGTACAGGCAAATAAGCATGAAAGCCCACATCTGTCAAAAGGATTTTTTTATAGAAAGCACATTATGCAGTTTAATATTAGTTTTGAGGGCTTCCATATTTTCTCTTATTGGCATGCCTGTAAAACCATGCTGGCAACCTAAATTCCAGCACTGTTTCTTTGTTGTTTTTCTTTACATATTAGGAGACTTACTGTGCTGAAACGTATTGATAGTGTTGTCGAGATCCATACCTCTAGGTATCTCAAGATAAACAGCCTGCATGTATAAAGGCAGGCTGAGTATGACAGAACAGATTTGTGTAAACACAGAGGCCATGGCAAGTACCACAAGGGAAAGCAGTTTGAGAGGTGTCTTCAAGGACAATGGGGAACCTAGGAAAAACGTAATCCTTCCACCCCTCCCATGCAGTCCATGACGCTGTCACCTGAGAACCAAGTAGCAGACAGAGAGACATGGAATGACTGCTAAGAGACACAGTGTACCTTGAAGGAGTTGTAAATTTGGATATTAAATGCTCTTTTTGTTTCATCTGACTGTAAAACCTACCAAAATCCCGGAGTTAACCAGGGAAAATAGTCAAGGTTTTCCCACCTTCAGAGATATCTCAGTGGAATTCCATACAGAAGAGAACAAATAAACCTGTCTCAGAAATGGTGTTGAGGACAGGGCTCATTCTCTCTTGGCTGCGCTTTCTTCACAAACCTCATCAGAATAAAAAGTAGCAGCTGTGTGTCCCTTTTGTCATTCAAATCTACAATTCTGACATTAGCTTGATGGGTAGGAAAATACAATTTTTACTTCATGGGAGATCCTCTTCCTGAACATTAACATCATTTTACATTTTTGCTGTTATAAAAATGAATTTAAATCCTTCTCCTGGTCCCCACCCCACCTCCTTCCTGGCTACTCAGCATGTCTGGAGAAATCAGTGCTGGATGGAGCAGATCCATGCTGTTCTGTTGTTTTTCAGTCCCTACATTTTGTAATATTTTATGGAAGTAAATCTAAACACAGGCTTTATGCTATTCTGTTAGGAGAAGTCCAGCCACCTGCTCCACATGCTGGCAGTTTACACAATTAATTAATTTCCTGCAGCACGGATGTTCTGCCATTTCAGTGTATCAGGCTTAAAGGGACCCCACATTAAAGATACTCTGAGACCTTTATTTCCTTTCAGGGAAAAAGAAGAAAGTAGAAATTACATTTGATTTAGATGAACACCAAGGTGAGGTGTGTGCCTGAGAACGGCTAACATTTTTTTTTTCTTCCTTTTGAAAGGAATCTTTATAATAACCTACCTATTGTAACAGCTTTCCACATGTTTTCTGACACCAGGGAACCTATATTTCTGGGTCTTGTTGGTCGTTGACAGTGTAAGGCATATTAGAATTGTAGTTAGGTTTTGAATACTCTTCTGAGTAAGAGGAACTGAAGTCTGAAGAGGTTTATTTGACATTTCTGGTTGAGCAACCAAGTAGCTGATAGGCATTTCTAAGTCTTTGGGTAAGTCTTTTAAAATGCAGGAGGAATTGCTAATTGAGATTTAATTGTTTAGGAAAGGGTTCCCCTCAAGGAATTCTGATTTTTTTCATAGGTCTTAATATGGAAACAGTATTGATTGTCAACTGTGATTTCTGTTTCTGAAGGTGTTGGCAAAGTCTGCCACATCAGCCTTGTGGTGACATTTGTCTTCTTTTTTAAGTAAAGTGATCCACAGCTGGAGAACTTTGTCTTAAAAAAATGAGATTTTCTACAATAACATTTTGAATCCCACTGAAGAGGTGGGAATCGCTGCTTTTCTCCATCAGAATATAAGAATCCAGTTCTGGGCTCCCTAGTGCAAGAAGGACAGGGAACTCCTCGAGCAAGTCCAGCAGACAGTGAGAGCTACCAAAATGATCAGGGGACTGGAGCACCTGTCTTATGAGGAAAGGCTGAGAGGCCTGGGTTTGTTCAGCCTGGAGGAGGGAAGACTGAGGGAGAATCTTGTCAATGCTTATAAATACCTGAAGGGTGGGTGTCAAGAGGATGGGGTCAGACTCTTTTCAGTGGTGCCCAACAACAGGACACCTGTTGTTGGGCAATGGGCACAAGTTGGAACACAGGAAGTTCCACCTAAACATGAAAAAAAGCTTCTTTAATGTGAGGGTGACAGAGCAGTGGAAGAGGCTGCCCAGGGAAGTTGTGGAGTCTCGTTCCCTGGAGACATTCATAACTCACCTGGACGCGTTCCTGTGCCCCCTGCTCTAGGTGTGCCTGCTCAAGCAGGGGGGGGTTAGACAAGATGATCTCCAGAGGTCCCTTCCAAACCCTTCCATTCTGTGATTCTGTGTAATTCAGCCTGAATTCCCTCATTGAGTCCCTCACATCTAATGTTTACTGTTCCTCTTTAGAGAGTTTTTCAGAGTAGTCCCTTTGCTGCAGGTGGGAATAGATTCTATTGCCGAGCTTTCCAGGTTGGAATGGGAAAGGTGCTAGAACTGTTTGGACTGAAAAAGTTTTCTGTGTGATGGAGAGATATGTTCTAGGAGCTTGTCGGAACTACTGAGGTCAAGCATGTCATGCAGTATATAAAGACTGTCACAAGAGTCTTACGGCTATATGTGGTGCCTATGAGAATTCTTATATATGGTTACGTCTTTAAGCCATAGGAAGAGGGAAAAAAAATAGCTGTTTGAAGAAAGTGTACTTACCATGCAAAGTTTCCTCCCCAATGGTATTTTAAGACCACAAACAAGGTAAAACATACCAGGGTCAGTTAAAATGGAGCTTTTATTTACAGTACATATTTCACTGTTTTGAAAAAGTAAAAAATGCAGATGGGTCTTATTCTTAAAACCAGAAGGCAGAATGCCTCTATGGCTTAAATGTGAAAGAACTTTCCCCTTCTCCCTTTAGCAAACAGTGTTCATCTATTTGTCTTTTTGAACATCCATTACTTTTTCAGATTATACACCCAAAATCCTTTTCTGCTCTGTATGCGTGTGTTTAACTTCCAGTAATACCAGTAAATATTTAAGGGGAATCATGTCTTCATGAGCCTTTAGAAACTCATGAACTGTGTGTTTTGTCTAGTTGCCTTCCAATGTGAGCCTTTGTTTTATCTGTTTGAGGCAGGCTGGTTCAAGCTGCTACTGTAGCTTGGAGGATTCATGTAATAAAGAAAGGTTAGTTAGGCCAGACAGTTTCACATCACTCAAAAAACCTGTGGCTTGTGGACTACTTCATTAGCTCTCTTACTCTCTTACCACATGGTGGTTACATCTATCTTCAGTAATTTATAGCTGCCATACATTGTAATATGACTTAAACGATACTGTACCTTTTTTCTTTTTTGCTTAGTGATGCTGCAGCTAAATTCTGGGTAGAAGCTCAAACAAGAATAAAACCAGTTATAACTTAAATGTATATCTTTCCTCCTATGGAAATTAAGTCCTTATCGTTTCAGTGCCTTATTCGCAAAGGCCTATATTTGTAGCACTATTTATCTTCCTGAAGGGAATTGTATGAGACCCTGGAGATGAGTAATGGCTTTCCTTAATCAGCCTTTTGAAATGCCATTGTCTTGTCTGTCTTTGTTAGAACATCAGCACAGTGGTGGGTGTTTTGTAGCATAATATGAAGCAAGGTGCTTACTGCTAAGAGCTTGTAATTTAAACAAAGAAGCAGCAATCAGAAGAGGGGCTGGCATACATCAGCACTTGAAATTCAAGGGCTAAATGCTTTCTGCACTGAGGGCAAGAGCGAGGGGAAGAATGAACAAACACCAAATGGACCAGAGTCCCATGTGTGCCAGTGTAATCTACCAGGTCCTTCTTAGCTGGCTGTGTTGGCATTGATATTTACATTCTAGTTTTATGTAGCTTCTCCTTGCCTGCTTATTTTGCTGTTACCTTTTCTTTGATCACTATCTCAGCATTATGTAGAGATTCAACCCACATTTGCTTTAATGTGCTCTGCCCCCGGTTTTGTTGCTCTAAATAAATGATGTTTCTCAAAAGTTGAAATAATCCCAAGATAAAATGAAAGCACAAATTTTTCAGTACATGCTAAAAACATGCATTTTCCAGTTTAGGACTTAGGCAGGGCAGGAAGTGACCACCATATGTCATCAAACCATGTTTAAACACACCCAGACAAGCGTACTTACGTTATCCCCAACTGACCTTTTCCTTAAAAGCTTCCAATGAAGGAGCTGCCATAACAGCCCTACGTGGCCAATTTCCGTGTTAGAATCATTATAAACTCTAACCCCACTCCAAATAAGTTGCACCTTTCCCTCCTTTCATAGAAAACCTCTGGGTTTGGTATCAACTCCTTCAATCTTTTCTTGTAGTTCTTGCATTTGTGGCTTTTTTTTTTTCCTCGATTAGTCTCCTTGTTTTCCCCTGCATTCTGTCAGATTAGTCTGCTTGTTATTTTAAGCACTCCATGCAAAATTGGCTATCTATCAAGGCATCACCAGAATGGGGAAGAAATAACTCTTAGGTGGTGTGTGACATGGCATTAATGTACTCAGAGTTGAAGCTTGCTGTTTTATCTGCACTGTCATGTGGTCGATGTGTACCCTCTTTGTGTTACAGACTTAGGTCTCATCTTTTTTCTGTGGCATGGCTGCATTTCCTTCCCATTCTATATTTCTGTTTTCAATTTCTCTTTACTCTGTGTAGCACTTTGAGCTTGTCTTTATTGAACTACATCCTGTTGATTTAAAACTCTCTTTCCAATTTATCAGGTTCATTTTGAATTCTGATCCTGTCCCTCATCCTGCTTGCACTCCTCCTCCTTGTGCTGATTTTACAAGTATACACTCTAGTCTATCATCCAAGTCATTAATGAAATATTAAATAGAATTTGGTAGTCATAGGATGACGAGCAAAGATGCGTAGGCTGTTCGGGGCCCAGAGATGTGGCATGATTTTCTAACTAGAGTAGGGAACCATTATTTTGCTATTTCCTTTTTCCTTCTTTCCCAGAGAGCTGGAGACAGTAGACTTTTTCGTAGTGGTGCAAAACTGCAAGAATTAGATTTTACACAGGCTTTGCAACCTAAATTGTTATAAATTGCAGTAAACACCTTTATCTCCATTTTATAGACACAGAGGGCAAAGTCAGGCAGCTGGCCAGTGGCAAAGCTAGTGCTGGCAATGCACCTTCCCTCAGTAGCACCGGGGTCTCCCTTCACTGGTCTGCCCTGCTTCTCATGGTGACTGCCTTCCCTGTGTTTCCATTTGCCCTGCAGAAAAGTTGGTGCAGTAAAATCAACTATCTACATCAAATAAGCATGTTCTCCACCTTGATTAGTATTCATAAAATGCCCAATAATTGGTTAGTGATACTGATAATGCTAACAGCAGAAAGAGAAGGGATAAAAAGGAAAATCATATAGAATTATCACAGTATCACATAAAACCCCTTAATTTCTTTTCTCTCCACTCCCCAGCTGTAAATGGGTGATGTATAGCACCCCTGTGGATGCAAGCTGTGTATCCACCTCATCTCTGCTATTTATTACACATAGGTGAGAGCTCGGTACTGATGATTTCATGACTATTGATTCAAGATAAGTGAATATGTCACAGCACATGGATTTATCTGTTGTCCTTCAGCTCCTCCACCCATTGCAGCAGGAAATATATTTGAAGGTGGGGTGGGGCAGAGATTGCTCTACTTTCAGAACAAGTGATAGTAAAGACTTTGGTGCTTTCTCCCTGCCTCAGTTTTTGAAGTTGCGCTGTTTTACTCTTGTATAAGAAAGGCAAGACTTTTTTCCTGTTCTTTTTCTTTCTCCCCCCCATCCCCGCCCTGTGTGCTCTGTTTACTTTTGGGTAAAATTATAACTTTTTTTACCTGAACAACATTACTTTGAACCTCAAAATTAAATGCATTTAAGAAATAAGTTGACTGTTAAGTAAGAGGGGATGTTATTTGAAAATCAGAATTAGAATAGGTTGAAGTAGAATTGACCTGAGTGTTTCCAAGTACCAACATCTATTGCAACAGGTATCATGATACTTCATAACTCTTAAAGTCCACTGAGACAAAAACAGGCTTAGCATAAGGAAAAAAAAACAGTGATCATACTGATATAAGTCTTTGAAGATTTCTCCTCTCTTAGGCTATGAAGGGCAAAGATTTAACCCTGATCCTAAAACTAATCCCAGGTATTAAAATCTGTGGCAGAGTTTGCATTCATCAACACCAGGGAAATCTCCATAATCCTCCCCAAAAGGTTAGAGCAGTGGGGACCTGCTTAGAAATAGTTAAGAAAAAAGAAGAATGAGTTGCCTTTCATGCAACTTCACTACAGTAGCCTGCAGCTGCTAAATTACAATTCTTAATGTTTTTCAGCCAAAGTTTCAATGCAGAACAGTTGTTCTGGTGTCCTCAGCCAGAGAGCCAATGCAGGGATGTAGTTGAGGAGTTTCTTTCTGTGGTGGAGCCAAGCAGAGTTGGTATATAGGTCTGATTTATGATTTTAAGGTTGCCCTTTATTGCTGAGTGAACAGAACACTGAGGAAAATCACAACAGGACAGCTAAAATGCTGACCCTCTTCTGTTTCATTGTGAGATATTTATTGGAGGACTGCTGGGAGTTTCTCCAGCCCTGGGAGAGGAGACATCTGCAGAGCTGACCTTAACAGAGACATGGACCTGCTTTTCACAGGGCTCTGTGCATGTGTGGCTGCCAGTAAGTTCAACACGGGGTTCTAGATTTTCATGCATATTCTGAACTTCAATATTAAGGTCAGTAATGACCTTTTTTAGTGTTGAGTGCTTGCTATGGGGAGATGGATGCAATATCTTTATTCTTATTTTTCTGGGTTCTTCTTAATTATTACAGCCATTCACTCTAGGGAATAAAGTGGGGTGCAAAACACCTAGTCCTCTTTATGGAGATAATTTCCCCTCAAAATATGCCTCTATTCTGGGAAATGTGAGAATGATGTGGGGCTTCAGGTGGATGGAAATTTTTTCTGTTATCAGAAAATAATTGCTAAAATATTGATGATTTATTTTAGCATAGTTCTGTGAGCTTAAGGCCAAACCACCAAGTTCTTCCTACAGGCTTTGTGAACAGCCTGGCACACTACAGCCAATCTGTTCCCTGACTTATGGATCATAGACAGCAGAAAAGGCTCAGCAAGTCAAATGTAGTCCCAAGCTGAGTCTGTCATTTCTCTCCTTCAGTTCTACTTGAAATGCTACTGAGGGAGAAGGGACAACTGAGGATGCTGTTGCTGAGGTAGCAAGTGCCAGAGGGAGACATAGTCTTCTGTTTGCTCACAGTCCTGAGCTGCAGAGTGGGAAAACAACACTGTTTCATTGCCCATTCTCAGAGCTTGCCAATGCTGGTCTTTGAAACAATATAACAAAAAACCACTTGTACCTCACTCTCCTTCCCCCTCTAGATTTCACACACCCTTTCATTTGGTTGTTTCACCAACTTAATTGCAACTTTCTCCTCTCAACAGAAAGAAAAATAAGGCTGTTTCCACACTTCCCACTGCTGCTGTCTCGCACTACCAGGGAGGCTGGTATATTCAGCACACCTGAGGGCAGACAGTGGCCAATCTCATCTTCTGGCTGTGGTTTTGGCCCTTTTTCTTCCTGAACAGGGACATGCCTACCCTAAAACTTGAGTGTTTTGTGTAGCCACATTGAATGAAAAGCAATAGCATTCATAGGAGAGTTGTCTAAGTGCATTGTTTGCCCTGTTTTGTTTTTCTTTGTTTTGCTTTTTGCTTTGGTTTGGGTAACACTTTAGCTGTGAGGTAGCACTGCCATGGCTTTTCATGAGAAACTTGCGAAGGTAAGTATCTCAGCATTTATTGCTACTCTAACAAGCTGAATTTGTACTTAGGTTTTTTGTGCTCCACATTGTGGGACACCAACCTGGAAAGCAAAGCACTTCTGGAGCCTGGGTGAAACAAAATACTCCCTCTGTCACTTGGTCAGCTATTCTGTTTTGGAGAGCCAGTACTATTTTCAAAGCAGTGGCTCTCAATAAAGAGGAAATGTCTGTCAGTGCATCTGTCCTAAGCTTGAATGTTCCCTTCACAATGTCTGATTATGGATGTCTAGGGGGTTACCGCCGCCCACTCTTCCTGGTTTAACACTGCTGTGGTGTAAGGAGATCAGGTGTGTGATGCTGTTCAGGGTTGTAGGAAGGGCAACCCTTATAAGGTCATAAGGCTTGGTAATGCATTGGCAGTAACTATAGGGTTACACCACTCTGTGTTTGACACATGAAGTCTGAACATAGATAGAAATAGTATATCTCATTTAGAGCTCTATTTGCTAAGCACTTCATGTTTAGCTTTAAACTGGTTGGCAGAATGTACGTTAATACATTAACAGTACTGAAGGTGGCTGTATTAGGCTGTTCAGATGAATTAGGAGGCAAGCTGATGTCTTGCCTCAAAATATTTTGACAAACTGACCAAGTGTGCAAGTTTTAACTGTCCTTCACACAATTGTCCCTTGCCCATTTTGTAGCAAATATGTCTTGCTAGCCACAACTGCATTATGGGGGTCATTCAGGGAGTTCAGAGAGATGAACTGCTTTTAGACTTTTTCTCCAGCCCATTAGGCACAGGCTCTCTGTCTTCAGTGTCAAATGTGACTGTCTTTCTGTCTATATTTTTTCCTGAAAATACACATTTTTGTGGGCACTGCAAGGAAAATTACAGTCCCTGCTAATGTTTAAAACCTGTCTGATGGCATCACAAAACTATGATTGAGTACAGTGTGTTGTTTGGTACCTGCAATATGTCTTTTTCTTTGGAAAGGCCCCTATTCAAGAAAACCCAAATGATAAAGGGAAGATGGTGGAGTTTATTACTCTGCTTCATCAGAAGTTTCCTTTTCTCTGTCCCCTGTGTAGAGGAGATTTATTTTACTGTTGCTGGTGAAGATTCAGAATGGCACAAACAGGTTTTTCTTCTAAGCGCACAGGTCTACCTTTTTTTTTTTTTGGTTTGACAAACCTGTTCCGTGGAGATCGAGTAATGATTCTAACTGGTCTCTGTTTAAACTGCTCTCTCTTTAATCTCTGTAATTATTGAGGGAGCCGATCAGAACCCTGTAGTAGGGGCTACAAAATTGTTTCCATTCTAATTCCAGGTCTTCCATTGCCTATTAATATTTGCATGATGTTCAGTTTCCACAGTGAAATAATCCCCACCTTCAGGTAGATTCTCAGGCAACATGACTGCTTAAAGAAAGGTAGAAGTTGGTTGAAAAAACAGTTACCCAGGAATTCCCTTGAGTGCCCTCCTCTACTTTTGATTCAGCCTATTTTAAGACTTAGAGACATCATCAATGTGCTGTATCTGATAAATTGTTAAGCTTAGTAGTGGGCATGCACCGATGATCAAGGTGGGCTATAGAGGGAAAATAGCTAACTAACAAGAATCATCTTTTAAGATAAATACATTATTGCTGCTGCCTTATCTAACTTAGCTGTAATTTTTTCCATCTCTGAGGCTATTTTGTTCTTGTGCACGTCTGTGTGAATCAGTGGTATCATAGTGCAGCATTATGTCCTGTTGCACCTTGGGCAATGTGAAATTCCCTTTTGAATTTTAATTCCTTCCACCATAGCTACTGCCTATGGTTGCTTGACACTGTATATCATGTTCACATGATGAGGCTGGCATGGTCACTCATTTCCCAAGTTATTGCTCTGCAATCTGATTTTAATCCAGTTCTCCCTGCTAAGAAGGATTTAAAAAATAGTTAAATGCAGGAGCTACTAAAAGTCATTAGAAGCCAAATTCCTTAAATTTCAGCACTGTCCATTCTCACTATTGATAATTCCCTGTGTAGGAGATTACTTGCATAAGTGAGAATGAGAATAAATCTCTTTATATAAAAAGTTAATAAGTAGAAATAATGTATTTCTTAGAGGTTCAGGTTAGTGTGAGAGCATCAATTCTTTCTTCTTTGCTCTATTACCAGTTTGGCGTTTTGTCTTTGTGCTTTTCTGGGAGAATAGTGTCTTTTATTCAGGCAGTTCTCCTTGTTCTGACTGACCCTGATTTAAAGCTCTTGGAAATATAAAAATCTGTAGGGTGTCCAGCTCTTTTATTTGTTCCAGAGGTGATAATATCCACTGCTGAACTGCAGTGTGCTCTGTCTTGTGGCTGATCTCATTCATCAGGACTCATCTGTATCTTCATGCCATTGTGCTTCCCTAAAACCTCAGGGAGGTGGGTTTCTCTGCAGCTGAGTGTCTCTGAGGGGAACAATTTCACTTCACTATGATATTTTTAGACATGCTGCTTCAAACAAGAGCTCACCTATTGATTCCTGATGGGTTTCAGTGGGGTAGAACATATGGCCTTCCAGTGGCAGACATTAGGTTCCCCTGACCTGAGAGCAACCCACATCATTGCTCCCATAAATAAGGCCAACTGCCAAGTCAAAATCTAACAGTGAGTTAATACTAGTGAGTGCACTTAATTGAAAGAAAGCCTATATTGGTCTAAATGTGCCTTTCTGACTCAATACTCTGCTTTTCTGTTCAGCTGTATATAAACACCCATGACAATTTTTCCCTCCTCTTTCCCTCTCCCAATTTAATTTGCAGTTATCTTCTATAGTGGATGACACTTCTGCAGCTCTTAAACCAGCTTTGATGCTTATATGCTAAGGTATTTTGCAAATTAATGAATTAAAGCACTTTTGTAGGTAGGAGTCAGATGTAGCAAACAAGTCATTAAAGTAACTTGTAACTGATGACACATAGCAGTGTAATTACTATGATAGATTCCGCAAAGCTAGGCAACAACTGGCCTCCACAACAATCACATATTTTTCACTTGATTACAGTAACATTTTATGGATGCAAGGGCAATTCTTTCCAGCAGTAAAATATTTATTGACTCTCAAATTCAGGTGCAGGTGTACATTTTTGGTGACATTCTATTGGTATATGCAGAAAACCAGGTAAGAGTGCTACGTACTGAGAGGATCGAATTTCTGAACTAAGATGTTGCTTTCCTTCTGAATCTGGCTGAAGACATAGTATTTTTAAATAGGTGGAGTAGAAAGGAAATGTGGCCTTCTTTTTGTCTTTAATAACAATGGGGTTTTTAGGTAAAAGTGTTTGTTTAATTTTGCTTTGGACCAGCTTTATAATAGCGATGATAACAGCACAAAAATTTTTTTCCAGTATAAAATAGTATTGAAATGAGACATACAAATGTTTCAATGTTAAAACAAGTCATTAGGGGATATTTTGCAGACCAAAGTCCTATTTTCGCAGGATAGTGAGGTTGAATTTATCTCCATATCCTGTTATTAAGAAAACAAAATCTTTTGAAAAGTCTCTGACCGATGACTGCTCAGCATTCCAAAACAGAAGCCCATGTTTCTTTTGTTCAGAGTTTGATACTGAAAGCTAGGTTTTAACTAGGAAGACTTCCAATGGGGTGTATTACGCTTTCACACATCAGGTAACTTATATTAAGCCTTACCCTAATTGTAGGTGTTGAGCACCTAAAATTGTGGCTCTGAGCTAAGCTCCTTTCAGGTTATAATTCTCACTTCCTCTACTGTCACTTCATAGAGTAACACCTGCTCCTTTTTGGTAAATCTTAATTTAATTTTCCTCCCTTTTGGAAGTGGAATTTGATAAGGTTCTCCAGATTTTTGCATCTTTAAATTTTCTTTTTGGTTTCATAACAATAAACCATTTAACTTCTGAAAACTTCTATATACAAGAAGACTTCATTCATACCACTGGCATAGTGCAGAAGCATACTTAAAATTCCACACTTAGTTAATTGTTCTTGAAAAGTGGTGTATCTTCTTTGCTCCGGAATCTTCTCAGACATTATTCTCCAGATAAGTTTTTATGTTATTGAAATGCATTTTAGAGTTGTATGCGTGTGGTTTCACTTTCAAAACAATGAGTCTCATCTGAAAACAATAGAGCTTTTCTATTCTGTTTAACGGCAGGTGGATCTGGCTTAGTATCTTTATCGTGTGATATAACATATACTATTTAATGTGACCAGCTCTTAAAATAACTGCATTTCCTCTTCTGAATTTAATCCTTAAACTTGAAAGGAAAACGGCTAAACTTGTGAATTCCTGGCCTTCAGTGCTAGAGGTGTTTAGCCTGCAGTTTATGGATGGTCACCATCTCTGAATCTGGCTGTGCGACAGTCTGATGGGAAGTTCCCAGCCAGCACTTTGCTGATGCAGGGATATTTTTAGTGATTTAGGAGGGGGTGTGCTTCTCTCTATTTAATGCTATGGTAAGGCATTGAGGGATACCATGCATCCAAAGAAATCTCTTTTGGGTAAGCTGGAAAGCCTATGTGCAGGCTACTTTTTAGCATTTTAATTCAGGTTCCAGTAGAGAACCCAAAGCTCTATAGGATGCAGAGCACAGTAGACTGCTCAGCCCCAAAACACAATGAATTGGATAGATGCATTTTCTGGGGACACAATAAATCAGGCCAATAAGCTCGAGTTTTCAAGATAGCAAATACTACAAAAACCTTTGCAAGGGAGAAATACTAAGTAGGAATTAAAGCCCAGAAATGGTCACTTAATGTAAAAAAACACCTATTTTTTCCTTAAAGAATCTAAATGAGAACAGCAATCATTCATAAGTGAACTGAAGCTGACCTAATTTCTGTTGTATTAAGTGACTATGATACCTCTTATACAAAGACTAATATTGAGTACTGATTAAAATATGTAATTTTATACTTTAGACTGTTCTAGAAAACAAATATGTAACTACAGATATGAAACTGTTTTTTCAGGCAAGGGAATAGCTTTGACACACATCTCTAGATGAATATCCTCCTCTGACTTGGAGGGGTAAAGCTCCTAGGATTTGAAGAATTCTGCTAAGGACCTTAAGGAAATCAGTATTTTGGTCTTGGTGTGTTACCATTAGAGATGATGTTTCCAGACTACAGCACACATGCTGCTTGAAACCTGCAGTTAGAGAGCCCTTGTGATCCATTAGTATTTTATTTTCTGTGAAAACCCAACAACCAAAATCCTATTATTTATAGATAATAAAACATATTGATTGAGAGGAGAAAAATCAGCCTTTACTCCTTAATCTTGCCATAGCCTAATCATTCGCCTACCTTGGCCTCTGGAGAAACATGTACTGCTTTTTGGGGATTTGAGCTGGAATCAGTTTTTCAGAGACTGCCTTTGCACCTGTTGCCTGAATAAATTCCCATTGAATTATAAAGAAGACATTGCTGTAGTATATCTGCCAGGAGATATAATTTTCTGGCAGGACTTTCTGCCTGCCTGCTAATTCTATATGGTAATGTGTTTTGATACTTGTCAAAAATCTATGGTTGATCATAGTTTAGGGGCAACATTGAAAGTCTGCTTCAGTCAGGAAGAGACATAGTTCACTGTGAGGGGATTTTCATAAACATACTGCTCCAGGCTATATAAGCATCCTCTCTCTCTTCCTATGGCCCCCCAGTCCCTCCTTCAGCAACTATTAAAATATACAGGCCAACAGCCTTATGTATATGGACGTGTTCAAGGGAATGAATCTCAGCATAAAAGGGGTAAAGGGATAAATGTTTCCATGGCAATACATTTAGAGTGCATGGATCAGAAGCAAAGATTGGTCTTATTGTTACTGTCACATGAAGTGCTGCCAAATCACATTCGGTGTTCTGTATAGTAATTGAAAACGTCAATTAATCCAAAGAAAAACTACTTTCACATGTCCAAGACTAATCAAAATGTTGCTATTTAAGGCATCGCTTATGAACTGTTGCATCATGGACCTGTTTTTGGCTGCTCTTATTTAATATCTAGAGGCTTTTTCAAGAATTCCTTGAAAGAAAAAAGTATTTAATCACCGCTATGCTTGATTTTCTTATTAAAAAAAAAAAAGGTATTCCATCACAGATTCTAGCAATGACTACACAGGAGACCTTCAGCATTTTAGATAAAGTAAAAAAAAAACCCAAAAAGTGGAAAAGAGTCTTTGATTAGTATGAGGGCTTTTGCTTGATTTATGTTTTCATGAAAAATCTTGTTCAGGGACAGTCCAGGAGTTATCTTCTATCCCACTGCCTCTTCTTTGCTAGTAACTAGTATTGGATGCTTACAGCAATAATACAGGAACTGACAAATGCAGAGTTGTATTTTTTCCTACTCTACATTCTCACTCTGATTGCAGGAACTTCAGGAAGTTGCTTATGCATTTTGAATAGACCTTAATGGACTTATATTAGTTTACCTGATCAGTTTTTGAGCTTGTGTATTCCATATGTAAATCCATGCTTTTTAATTTATCCCTTTATACTTCCAGCATCTTGTGGCACTGAATTCCACAACATAATCATGTTTTTTCTGAAAAAAATCCTACCTGATTAATTTAGGATACAATGTTGGCACAAAAGCAAGTGGATATAAGCTGGCATGAATATATTTAAGTTTAGAAATTAGAAGAACAGATCTAGCAATTCCAGTCAGACTGCTAGGGACAGTCTGAAGAAGCAACACAAGAAATTTATCAGAACAATTATAAAACATATTTGTAGGTGACTGAACTTAGTGACCCAGGTACTTTCCTACAATAAGTTCCCCTTTTTCTCTAACTTTGTATCACTGATGGTACATCTTTCTTGCTACAAAATATGAAAAATTAGGGAGCACAGCTCCTGCCAACATTAATTACAGCTGCTATGAAGTCAAAAGACTGTTAGGAAAAAGGCTCTTGAAAAGAATTTGTAACTTGTAAAACAAGGACTCACCTATTGTTGCCATTAAGAGACTCATATTTCAGAATGCACTCTAAATCTTACAAGTTGTGGAGACCTATTATATATAAAACATCATTTTGGCACCCTGGAAAATTGCCAACTGAGTTGTAGTACTACATTCCCTTCAGTCTTTGGTTGTGGACACAAGAAGAGAGTCATAAATTACCTTAGGGCAGTTTTACCTCCTGTCTCATCAGGATGACTCCTCTGCTGTATTTAGCCTTTCAACTGCCTAATTTGTAAACGCTTTTCATGAACTCTGTAATTAATTGGCAGGTGAGACTTCACACTGGCTGGAAGCAATTGAAGATTACTCTTAATTGTAAGAGCACACTTTCGGTGGATCATTTAAAATATATATGCAGATTAGAGGTAAATATAAACAATAATTAATGTGTGAATGCAAACAGTGCATTGGTTTGGAAGGCGTGCCACCAGAGTTCATCTGCTGTTCCAAACCTCTGTGCTGCCTGCCTGCCTGCCTGCCTGCCTGCCTGAATACAGTGCCATGGCCACTGCACCAGAACAAAGGCTCTGAGGAGGTGGAGGATGGTGACACAGTTTTGGCTAATAATGAGGTAACCCATGAGCTAAAAAGCATTCCCCACCTGACAGCTACCCAGACAATTTCCACCTCTCACAGACACGCTGTCTCCCCTTCCTGCTAGCTGAAATAAACCAAGCGCTAGAATGAGTCAGCAGAGCTAAGTTAACATTTCTTTGTAGGAGTGCAGCAACTGTTGAGCAGTCTTGGCCTGCAAAGGCACCTAGCCTTCTTGACAGAAAGATAGATTATTATGTAGATATAATAAGATTCTGATTTAAACCAGAATAAATCAAGTCAGAATTGTCCCCTCTAAAGTTGGCTGGTTGAAACTATTGCTTTTTATGTCCTATTACTTTACATGCTTTCCTGCAGCATCTCCTGAGCTAGATAGATGATTTTATTAGACTAGAAATCGGAAGATTTTTACATCATCTTAGCCAAGCAGGCAGACCTAAGTTCAGGGTTGGAAACTGTAATCTGACATACTGATGCTAGTCAAACAATTGGCTATAGAAAAGATAATTTTCCTGTACAAATACAAATATTGCACAGGTACCTTTGGAGGTAGGCTTGAATACCTGATTCCTGCCAGAACCATTATTATTTTAGAAGGCTGTACGTGCTTATGCTGAAACAGTCTGATTTTTGATGTTTTGTCCATTCAGACTGTTTGTTTATTGGTTTATGGAGTGGTCTGCATCCTCAAGAAATTGCTTTGATTAAAATTCCTAGATAGCTTCCTTCTATTTCAAGCTCCTAGTAGGGCTAAAAATGATTCATGTTGCACATCAAATTTGGTATTTCTGCAAACGTGGACATGTAGTGCTGTAGTAATTTCCATGTTTTTCCAAGTTTGAGTCCCCCTGAAATTGCTTACAGAAATGATTGCAACTTTATCTAAGTAATCATATTGTAAATATTGAAATGATACCTGCTTGAATTGCATCATGCTGTCAAATAGCTTGAAAGATGATTCTGTGCAAGCTCAGCAAAAATGAGTAGTGTGTGTGATATTCTGGTTACCGTGTGTGATATTTGACTGAGGTAAATTGGTAGATTTTGGCTGAGTTCTTTCTTTAAAATTCCTCGTGTTTTCTTGGAAGCGCACACTCAGACATTAAGCTTGTGTTTGAATCAAAACTTGTGATTTTTATTATTTATCTATTGAGAATGCAAATTGAAGACAGAGTTATGGAAAAATTATGTATTATAAGATTCTATTGCACATTGGGTAAATTTTCACAGCTTGCTTTATGAAAACTCATCTAAGCTTTATATTGGAGTTTTTTCTGTAAGATAATGGGTGCTATATAAGAAGAATTTATTTTCAAGACTTGCAGATTTTTATATTCTGGTTTAAGAGAAAGGATGAAGATTATTAATTGCTTCTGCAGTTTACTGAACGGGAAGTATGCATTCTGATCAGACATGAAGCCAGGGCACAAAAATAAAAATAGGGAACTATGCCGATGCTATGTATAATGTGGCTTGATAAACTCCCCAAAAAGAATATCCTTTGAAGAGTTTCTGAAGTAACTTTCTCTCCAGTAGCTGGTGATGAATTGTTGTTTCAAAGAAGGGGAGGTGAAAATATCTTAGCTTTTCTCTTTTAGTTCCAAGAAAATTAAGAAGTGACCAGAATTATCTGGACCCTTGTAACTGTGATTAGTGAGTTTATTAGAGTGTATATATTAGAGTCATTAAATTTGAAAATACGTCTGCATTTTTTTCTGTCTGTTTTTCCCCTCACTGCTGGTTTCCTATGAAAATGTTATTGACAGGCAGAAGTTGCGCATTTGTATAGTAGTGTATATCCTCACAGAGAGGGGCTTTGATTAAAGCTGCTGTAATTACAAAGGAAGCATTCAGATTTTACTGTGGAGGAAGGCTGGAGACACGTTGAAAAGAATAAAACCTTACAGCATGTTGCACCCAATACAGGAATTCTGTAAAACGATATAGTTTCTTAATAGTGTATTGGGTTCTTTTTTTAACAACAACAAAAAAAAAAGTATTATATGGATTACTACTTTTTTCCCCACTCAAATGATGTTTCATATCCCAAATAGCTTCCTCAGGAAATTATTGACCAAACTGTATTGAGGCCAACCAAGTAGCAGACTTGGTATTAAAGGCTGGTATTAAAGAACATGAATTGTAGTTAAATGGCATCATGTTAATAGTTTTGGTATAATAGTTGCTTGCTCATTGGGCTAGAGAACATCTTAGAATATGAAAAATGTGTGGTTTCACCTTGTCTCCAAATACCATGTTGCTGTGGAGTCTTAAGCATAAAGTGAATTTTTAGATTTGTATTTAATATCACGCCGCTGTTACCAGATTATAAAAAAATTATGAGTCATTGCATTAAAAATTTGGATTACTTCCGACAAGGTGCCCAGTAAAAAATGTTTCGTTAGCAAATCTAATAACAAAACATCTGAAAATCTATAATGGTGTATAGATATACAGCATCAAGACTGAAAGACAAATTGCCTGAATTACTCACTGGGCTAAAGGTAATAATTACCTATTTATTAATTGGCTCTTCCCTTGTCTTTTGTCATGACATAAAAAGCTTGATTCTAATCACATTTATGGATGTTTTGTCAGTTATAATATAATTTCATAACACCTGTCAATTATTGGATAATCTAGTAAAATGTATTTTACACAAATACATTTCCTCTCTGGGTTGAGTGTGAAATACTCGTTGCAAGTACTATTTTAAGTATTCGATATCTGAAATACAAAATCCAGGTTAAATTGCATGAATCAGATTATTTCAGTTCTCTGATCTTTTTGCCACATCTCTTTAAATACAGCACTGTAGAAATATATTTAATTATAAATGTTCAGTACCCAAAATATGCATAGTATTCAACAGAGTTTAAAACTAAAATGTTGTCATCTGAGTGAAGTAACATGAGAGAGGCAAGACCAGAATAGGCTTGCTCTGAATCCAGTGATACAAGAGCTTTCAGGTAAAATCCCCACCTACTAATCTGCTTTTTGGGAACCATTCCTCACTGTAGCCTTTTTAACCTCCTTGTTCCCCAGTTTCTGGAGGAAGGAAATCTGCACTATAATGATCTATATATGACAAACATTGTACCTCTCCAGTTCAAAGTGCTTTATCTGAGGTATCCACTTTCCTTTGTTTTACATGAAAGTGTCGTGGCTCAGGTGGTTTATGTGTTATTCTCACTGGCCACACGAAGGGAGAGGACTGCTTTTCCAACACAGGATATCTAATAATGCTGCACAATTCACTGGAGACAGTTTATCCAAGGCTCCTATTTATCTCTTGATAGATTTGCTTTCTAAATGTAGAAATAACATGTAGCTACATGCATTGGTTTGAGTTGAAATGCTATCCAGTAACTGGCAATGTTAATGGGTAAGAATACTTCTGCAAGTTTGCTAAATTGATAGTATTGGGCATTAGTGTGCAAGTTAGGATGTCTGGGCATCCTGCTTGCAGTTCTGTCACTCACTGGCATTGGGGAATTGAGAATGTAACTTATAGCCAATTTTTCAGTATTTTTTTTTTCTTTTTCTCATTATTTTCCTATCCAGCCAGAGAATTGCTATGTATTACATTTGGGCAGTATCATTTTAGCTGTCTTTGGTCTTAACTTCTCTGGCCTTTTATGCCCTCAGATGTAAGGTACAAATAATCATCCTTGCTGTCTGTTGAGGACGCTTTAACATTCAGAAATAGCCAGATTCCTTTATTCCTATTTCATATACCATTTTGGTTTTAGGATGCACAGTATATCTCATCAGGTTTACTTCAAGAATTGTTCTTAAACCAGATAAGACTCAATAAAATTTTGGGTTCAAAACCTACTTGTGAGCAGGAAATGATCAACCATCCTTAGCTTACTCAGGCCATTTGTGTCAATGAGAAATTAATCAATCCATTGGCAGCGAAGCCGGTACAAGTACAGTCCCAGTTTCAAAATAGAGTTCAAGCACCCTTATATTATTATATAAAACAAAAACCCCAGTCTGATTCCTATTGCACAGGCATATAATATAGCAGACTCAGTTCTGAGAAGCTCAAAAGAGATAAACAATTTTTTCTTATCTTTTTTTTTCAATTTTACTGAGGGTTTTTTGTCTTTTATAAATGACAATAAAGCAATATTGCTTCCCACAAGATTATAAATTATTTCAAAAAGTCATGTTTTTTCTTGTAGTGTTAGTAGAGGAGAATTTTATCTCATGATCTAACTTCAAAATCTCTATTTTTCTCTGAGGTGGCACTAGCACTGTTAGTATTTTCAGTATGCACCGTCCCAGGAACAAATTAACATATTTTTACAGCTTTAGAGACTCTGATAAGCAATTCTTTTGTGGACTGCCCAACACACCATAATCTGCACACCATAGATGTCAGTCTTTTTCTACTTCCATTTCAAAGTCAGCAGCAAAACTGATGGCATGCAAATTGCAGACAGTGTGAAAATGTTCCTGTATAAATAGCTTCCCTGGTCAATGTCCATATAAAATGAAAACCAGAAAATATATGAGCATAATTCAGAGGATTACATGGCTTCCATGGAATAATTTATTATATGGATATTTTCTGTCTCATGTTTTTTCCCTCTGAGCAGGAGCTGCAAACAGTTTTTTTCTTAGACTTGCTTGCAGTTCAAAATATTGGGCT
Organism: Phalacrocorax carbo; assembly: GCF_963921805.1. Lineage (NCBI taxonomy): Eukaryota > Metazoa > Chordata > Aves > Suliformes > Phalacrocoracidae > Phalacrocorax > Phalacrocorax carbo. Next base: position 35,866,497 of record NC_087515.1, on the reverse strand, counting down.
GATTATTTTTCTTCCATTTTAAAGAGAGAATCATCAGGGAAGGCTGGCTGAAGTGAAGCAAATAGAAATTATGGGTCATATCCAAGTATTCAGGAAAGCTCAACTTTAGAAATGTAGAGTCACTCTATGTGTGCTGTTTGATGTTATTGTAATGTCTGGATCTGCCTGATCAAATCAGCCTGTTCTTGGATCAGGTGCGCAGATGTTTAGTTACAGCTATTTTACCTGTGCCAACTAGCATTAAAAGTTTATTGGATAATGGTCAGTGGGAGAACAAAAGAGTGTGGCTTAAGCAACTAATTATCATTTAGACCATAAACGTTTTGCAGTAAGGGCTATATTTTCTTTCAGTGCTGTGAATTACTGCACACTTGACTGGTTTTTTTAGAACAATCCTTATTTCTGTCTCTTAGGAAATGCGCTGACCTAGGTTTCCTGGTTAGTAGATGATCAGCTGTGGGTAGTGCTGCAACTCTTAGGAACAACGTTAGTTTTTTCCCCATTTCCATTTTGACTTGCTCTTTACCATGCAGCATGCATCTTTAGGCTTTAAAACCAAGGGATTCAGGCATATGCATGTGTATAAGGTATTTCTTACGATGCTGCCTGGGGATGACGTGTTACCTGGTAGATACTCTACAGACAGTACGGGAGTCATTGGTGGGATATTCTACTACTACTTTCATTGGCCCCTGCAAAAGTTACATTACTGCGGTAAGAGCTAGCATCATTGTCAGATGCAGTGTGGGCTGCTCTCAGCCTTCTCAAACTTCTTTTGTGTTCTATGTTTAAAGCCTCATAATTGCAGGGGTTTTTGTTTCAACTGAGGTGAATTTCAGAAATTTAATTTGAAAGATAGTGATATCACCCTTTGTTACTTGGTTGGCCTTATCAGGCCTATCGATTTAATGAAAACCCAGATTATCTTTAACGTGCATAGGCCCATTTTCATACATAATATATCTCTCCCATTCCTGAGCACCACACATTCTACAGTTAACCATATTAAGAATAAACTTAAAGTGCATATGCAGGGAAGCAATCAGCTGGTCTCTTTTGACTTGAGGTTTTCCATTCCCCGTGGTCTGGCGTTGCATTCAGATATCCAAACTTCCTTCTTCCTATTGGGTTCTGGGAGCGAATGAAACCAGGTGTGGGACATAAGGAACTGACTGATAAACGAAGGACACTGCAGTATAAAATAAATGGCCTATGATTTCCGGAGTTTTACTTATAGCTCACTTCCATTCTTCTTCCTTCTTTGTTGGTTTTTTTGGTTTTGTTTTTGTTTAGTTGGTTTTGTTTAAAAAAATATAAAAGGGTAAAATAAGATGCTATTCAGATTCTCATCCAAAATCCACACAAACTAGAAAGAGTCCTTCACTTGGGCTCTGGATTATACTCCTAAATAGCTGCAGGTGAAATTTGACTAAGATTTTTTCACATAAAATATATGTCAAATCCTGCCCTGGTTGAGCTTAGTAGCAAACATGCCTAGTTCAGTAGGGCCAGGCTTTCAATACAAATCCATATGGTATTTAACCTCTTCCTTCTCCTCCCCCTTCAAAAACCTTCCTGTGTTAAAATAAAATTTTTTGTAAAATGTTAAGGTATAATAAACTGATAAATATGTTGTTTGTTTTCCTTGTCAGGAAAGTAGGCAGAATTCAGATCCTGACCACTAATTACTGATTTCTAAGGCAACTCCAGATTTTTCTTTATTTAATTGCCAAACGATATTTTTTGTACTAGCAAGAGCCATGCATGGCATGAAAACGCCCCTGAGGAGCTTTAGTTATTCAAGAACCTGTGTTTCTTTTCTACAATTGACAGAATCATAGCTGATAGCAAAGTTCAGAAACCAGGTCATCAGTGGATTTCTCTACTTAGGAGTAATTGAATTCAGTTGATGTTCGTGTTGACTTGAAGCCGTCTGCCTTGTATCTTGAATCTCCAAATGTATCTTCCCACGCAGATGTCCTGGTATTGAGCAGTATGTTCAGTACTGAAATTTCCTGAAAATTGCTAAATTGCTCCGCTTAGCACCTTATAAAATAATTGAGGGACAAAACATTTCAAATCCTATCTATGACTACCAGTTCTCCATTCAGTATCTGACTGGTGCTTATGAGCATAAATACTGTATCTTATGACAATTAATGATTTCTTATTCTTATTTTATCCTTCATGTCCTCTTCTTGTGTGTGTTTCTACATTATGATCTCCTCATTCTCTATATTTCAAGTTTGTCGTTTTTATAGCTTCAGATTTTTACCTCATCCTTGAATTTTGTGTAAAAGGAAAGAAAGAAAAATACAAAGATTGCAGTTGGGCATAATTTTTGAAGTTTCCCCCTTTTCTAATGATGTTAGAGCCATCCAATTAATTTTCTGCTATTCATTTTCCTTCTCATCCAAATGCAGGATATGAAGATTTGTATCACAAGCCTGTCTTTTAAACTGCTGATTTTAGAAGAAATTTTAGTCTTCTAATCCTTCTATTTTAATCTATGTGGAAAGTAATTTTGACATCAGTCTCTTCAGTCTGTTTTACTCTCTTTTGCTAACTATGTAGGATTAGAACAATATTTCTTCACTAGCTGCACTACTTTAGTATTTGTTTGGAGATAAGAAGTGTTAGTTTTCCTCACCAAGTGACATGGTTGGATAGAGGCTTCTGAGAATGAGTTATGGAAGTACCTTCTTCATTTCATTTGGCATTCATTGTAGATAACCACTGAAATTAAGTTTTATTCACTAGTGATATTGTTGACTTGAATTATGAATGGATATGACAAAATATGTAACTGGAACTGTAGCTGCAGACATCGGTAAAAATACAAGGATAGATGGAAGATATGGTAAAAGTAAAGGCTTTGCAATAAACAGGAACATGGAGACCGGATAGGATTTAAAAAAACGTGGAACAGGATAGCAAAATGAACTTTTCTGTCTGAGTTGCCCTTAAAATGAATGCAAAATGTACTTCTGTCTGTGATGTACGCTGGCAGTGGGGAATTAATCATATTGGGCCAAGAAGCTGTGCTGGTGGTGGAGAACATATAGCTAATTATTTATATCCATGGAAACTGATCTTAGACATCACAGATCTTCTGACAGCTGCCGCAGAGTCTTTTTGTTTAAAAGAAAAAAGAAAAAAGGGTCTTCTACTGTATGTGGCTGTTAAATATGAAAATTCAGGCACCAACGTTAGGTTTTAAATTAGCTCTAGAATAGGCAAGTAGTTAGTATGAAACAATTGAATTAGTGATATGAATGAGAAGTCTGGTAGTTGGGAATTGTACACTGAGCGTAATTTGGGTTTGGTCTAGTTTGTTACCTTTTTTTTTTTTTAATCACAGTGCTCAAGATGGGAGAAAGAAATAAAGTGGGGGGCGGAGGGGGGAGACTGCAAGAATTACATTGAGCTAATTCACTACTTGGAACTAATTTAAAGTGATGAACAAAATTAATGATATTTGCCTTCCAGGCTTTAGATGAAAAGCATGTAGCAGCTAATATGTGGATATGTAATTCATCTTCTATTTTATACTTGACACTGTGAGAAACCAGGTCAGGTTTTGAAGTGTGATGTGTCCCCTGTACCCCCTCCCCCCAAAAGCAACGAGACAAACCCCCAGTCAATCAGAGCCTTTATTTTCTTCACCTGCATCCAAACATTCCCCCCCCCCCCCCGGCTTTTCCCTTTGAGCATGAAGATCTTGCAAGCAGCACAGGTGATTTTTCAAACACGTTTCACAATTCCCTCTCTCCATTTAGCACACATGAGTAAAACTGCTAGGTTTTGTTCTTTATGTACCTTGTAAAGATTTCTTTCTGGGTTCATCTTAAGTCTTGACTGAGGCAAAATGAAGGACTGGTTTTCTGCACTTCTGTCTCACCCAGGAATGTCTCTTTAGTTATTATATAATAATATAGTTAAATGAAAGACTAGTTGCTGCTAAATAAAAGAAGACCAGATGATAGTTCCTGCCTTTAAGGCTGAGTGGTGTTGACTGGCTTACGTTAACACTGCTTAGAGCTTTGTCCCTGGGTAGCAGGGAGCTCTAGAGAGCTCTGGTGCATTTTAAAACAGATCTAAAATTGAGCTAACAACGAAGCAATGCAAATAGTCAAAGGTCTGGTACTCAGATTTGCTCCTTGGCTGCCTTTTTATTTAGTGGTATGAGCATCCCTTAGGAGTCCAGGAACCCTTGTTAGAGTGCGTATGGCCTACGGGCCCTAATGGGGATCCTATGCCTGAGTAGCAGGAAGAATTGGACCTGTCATTTGTCCAAAACTAAACCACTAGGGGGAAGTGTTAATGAGCTGTGCAGGGATAAATAATGCTTGCCAAAAGGATGGTTTTATAATACTAGCACTGGAATTAAGTATTTTGAAAGGTTTGAAAATACAGAAAATCGTTTATTCAAAATGTATGTTGAGTGAAACCAAACTTTTTCCTGATATGATGAGAGCTGTGTGGGAATCTCTGTACATCATCACTCAGCTGTGAGCAGTCTGCACTGTGACTCAAAAGTGCCCAGGATGAAGGGCCATTGAAAATTGCTTGGAAAACGAATGAAGAGGTGTCTTTGATGCTCATCAATGTGCCCTGTATATACGATCCTGGAAAATAACCAAACCACCATGACTAAAACAGCCTTATAACCCAAGCTACATGAGGCACATTGAACTATTTCGCTGCTCACAGAAAGCAGAATTTCAGGGATTGTTAGATCCTGGATAAGGGAACATTTGGTACAGTGCACGATTCCTATTAACTTTGTTACCATCTAAGTCTTTATGAGTCATGCTATTCATCCCCAATGACTAAGCAGCATATTTTTGAGATTTTCTTTTTTAATTTATAAATACAGTGTATAAATATTAATATGCTGAAGAGAAAGTTCAAAAGTAACTACTGATGCCTAGAATCTCTTGTGTGAGGGAAAGATACCTGACTTCGGAAATTTCTTTATGAAACAAAGACATACAAAGATCAGCTAGATGAGAAAAACAAAAAGCAGAAAAGAATATATTGCTCCCTGGGCAAAACTTCAAATAGAACTGGGTACTTTTTGACAGATCATGTGCTAGTGCATCTGTGAATTATTTTGGCTCAACATGGAAATGACTGGGTGACTTTCTATGGCTGTTGATGTTCTGCAGCTCAGCTAGATCATTTTAATTGGGCCCTTCTATCTTCAAAATCTAGAAGAAAAAGCTTGTTCTCATTAAGCTGTGGAAGTTACTGTCAGTCTCAGTATAACTGGTCACACCATATGAATTGGTGATAGCATATATGTGAATATTGTATAAATGTACTGTTGTGATGGGAAATGTTCTTTATTGCGTACCAGAGGATTAGAGTTTTTAACCTTCGCAGGTTTTTTTTCCCCCCCTGGAAAGTCTTGTAAATGTTTCGGGTACATTTACTTCCTAAGAATGCTGAAAAGGCTTGCTTATTTTTATCAAAAGACAGAAACACAGCATTAACTGGCAATGGTTTTAGAGAATATTTTTCATATTGAAGTTTTGTCTACAATGTTGATTTCTAGAGATGAAGCAAGAAACTGCACAGGAGAAAAGCCTGCAGGAGTACTTGCAGGAGGAAGTGAAATACAATACAAAGCAGGAAATGCAAACAGTACTACAAATTATGACACCCGTTAAAATGTTATTCCTAAAATTTATGCTGAAAAAAAGGCTGATGTAAAGAATTTGAGTGTCAGAAACAAAGTATTTTAAAGAACGTCTTTTGCAAGTGTTGGCATTGTCGTCTTTGATCATTGTGAAGCTTTATATGTGTTTGGACTGCAGTATGTTACCATGACTCTTTATGGCTTGTAGATCCTATTTGAATCAGAAACCACTTCAGGAGACAGAGCTGATATGTTTGCAGACAAAATATTGAAGGATGTTGATAGTAATATTTATTGCTGATCTTACCGCAGCTAGCATTTTATAAACCGCTTTATAAGTAGCTGATTTTCGACATCTTCTGGAATGGTATAGCTGGAGTATGTTTAGGTCCTTCTGTGGGCTTCGGCAATACCTGTGTGTAGTGAGAAGACATCAAAATCCGTGGGAAAAAATGTATGGAGACTATAGAGGGGCTGAGTACCTTCTAAGGGGGAGAGAAAAGAAACAAGCAGAGGAAGGCTTTGGAACAGCTCTCTATACGATTAAGAGATGTGCTGTTACATGTACTTTTTGTATCACAACTTACAAGCTGAAGTCGTCTTTCCATGTACATGGCAGCAGCTGGCTGTGCCTCCACTACTTCCATCCCACCAGGGTGCTTCAAACACACGCTAAATAGAATGAGAATTTGCTGCTTGAAGGTTGATGAAATTGCAACTGATTCAAGGATTGTTGTTTCTTCATAAATCTACCTCAAACCTACCTCCCTATTCCCCTCGCAGAGGTGGAGGAACAGCCTGTTACCTTGTAAAATCCAGATTAAAATCAGCAACATTCAGAAAATAATTGGGACGATCAAATAAACAGCTTCAGTAGCAGGGGTGCCTGCTACTCTGTTCACCATGATTTATCGATTCCTCAGCACTTTGCCAAAGTAATTATTTGAGAGAGCAGTTTATAAATGAAAGAATGAATTTCTGGGCTAAGAGTGTCACTGTGGCACAATGTGAACAACTAGGCCTTGAGTGGCTGGGGGTTGTTAGTGCCTGGCATTTGTTTTGCCTGTTCCACTACTAATTAAACAGCCAATGGACTGGTCCATATTTGGACATGGTCACATTGCGCAGAAGGACTTATCTCTACAAGGCAATAAAGTTCCCATGTTGTTTGTGGTTGGGCAAAAAAAGATGTTAATGCATAAGGCTGGGTTTGATTTTGGTTTACATTATTCCAGCACGTCATGTATGTGTTTGGTAATACTGTATCATCACCTATTTTTACACTTTTATCATCCATCAACTTTTGTAACAGGACAACTTTACCTAGGTCTTTGTAGTGGCTTTTTAATTATGAGGTTTGAAAGCATCACTGCTACATCAGTTGATCCTAGGAGATGCCCAGTATTCTCTTGCTTGGGTGCTTGGTGTTAGGGGGTGTATCTGTCACTAGACCACCAGCAAACACAGAAGGCATTTGTTGGGGTTGTCCCACCCAAGTAGACAATGAGACTGGATGATGCCCTTTCTTGACTTTTTGGCAGAAAACATAATAATCGAATATTCAGGAGAGTAAAGTTTGAAATTTTGTAAGAGCATGAATATTTACCAGGTCACAGAAAGATCTACGGCCAAGCTCCAGTTGACTGTATGCTAGCTGAGTAAAATGCTCCATTGCAATGGCTTGTGCTTCTGTGGGCTGACAAGGAGAGCCAGCAGCTGGTTGCAGGTGGGCATGGGCAGAGGAGACTGATAATTACTTACCAGTTAGCACTGAATAACCAAGATTTGATGTAATACATTAGCCTGGCCAGGAAGAAGGTGCTTTGTTGCATGGCATCAGGAAGGGAATTGCCACCAGTCTGGTCTGGCATCAAGTTAATTGCTGCTATGTCTTGAGGCACAAATCCTATAGAGGGGTCTGATTACCTAATAATTCTGAATTAGAATGGGTGTTTGAGCCTGTGTATATGTTAAGCAGAGAGGAGGTACCTCCTTGTACTACTTATGTTAATACTTGCAAGGGCCAGGGCCAGGGGGGCCCTAGGAGAATGCTTGAACTGGTCTGAAGCATGGCAAAGGAATGACAACAGCACTCAAACAGCTGGAAATGATTAAAAGACGAATAATTACCTTCCCCTGTGTGATATATTGCCAAGTGGTTTCCAGATGAGCTAAAAATGTTGCAGTCTAATTAGAGAATATCCCTTACATCTTGTCTGTCTTACTGGGTGGACAAGATAATAGGATAAATTTGTGCTATAGGCCTGGTGGAAAGGGTGAATTATTTTTCACCCATTTCATAAACTGTTGGAGCTAAAGCCAGTGATCAAAAATTGCGGTGTTAACATAGCAGATGGCATGACTTCTTAAAAGCCTGTTCGATGTGTTTTTGGCACTACTACATTTCCAGTTGAGAAATTTTTGAAGCTCTTGAAGCGTTAGAGCTGTCAGCTGGACTAAATGACTGTTTAATATTTTTACAGAATAGTGCTTTATCATAGAGATGCCTTTTCTTCCCTCTTCTTAATGATAAGCAATTTGTGTTTCTGTAATAGTTTGCTCATATTCCATGCTATTTCATAATTTTCCTCTTTGAGTTCTGGTGACATCCTCTGAGTCTGAGGCTCAGGATTTGCCATTAAAAATGGTCCTTCCCACAGTGTTAATAGAGGTTGTCAGTGAACTTACTACATTGTCTTGAAAAAGTATTTGTATCCTGGTCATTTGGCTTGAAGAAAACAAAAGCCCTTACATTTCAACCATTGTTTACAGCTGTGTAAAATAATTCTTGTAATACAGAGAATTTAAAAAATGTTACCAAAAATCAGACCATTATTTTCAATATGTTGAATAGATTGATCAAACAATGACTCAGAAAAGGTTGCTTAATCTCAAATTTCAGAAATTATAAGAAATTAAGGCATGCCAGAATTTTTTAGTGAACAATATTGATTCTTATTCATGTGGAATCTTTTTTAAATATTTAAAGGGAATGTTCACAGTCAGATCATGTATGTTATAGAAAATAAGCTGTTTGAAAATAAACCTATAGCTTTCAAGAATAAAATGTAAAAGAAGAATTAGAAAATGGGGCATATTTGGTATGTCAGACTATTTTATTAGGGACTTAAAATTTTTAACCAGTTAGGAACTTTGAACTGGTAAGAGTGTTAGCAACTGAGGTATATTATAGCAGTGAAACCCATATAAATAAGTTGATGATTGTCTGTCAGAGGTGCTTGGAGAATTTTCTGCATAACTGAATTTTGAATGAAAAATATGATCAATTTTTTTAAATTTTTTTTCTCAATTTTGAAAAAAATAAATACCCTTTTCTACCAGGGATGGCAAACCAAATATTTAACTTTGTATTAGATCACTTGGAAACAAATAGTGCAGTTTGCTTCATTAATTCAGAAGGGTTTGTCTTAAACTAAGGGTTTGTCATTAAACTAAGTCTTCCTGTGTTGCTGCAATATACTATGCGAGTTCTATTTCAGATGTGGTTTTTTTCCCAGATATGCAAAGTTCCTCCCCAGATCTCCCACAAACATAAAAATATCCAATCTAACCAATTCTGCCAAATAGAAATCCCATGGTTTTTATCTGTATTACTACAGATCAGGTTTTAAATCCAGTCCAAAGAAACCTGGTTTGCAGGTTCACCAACTTTTAATGTTTCCTGAGAAACTTGGGGAAACACCTGCTGAAAGCCAAATATTAGAATTTCTTAGATAAAAATGAAAACTTGTATTAGTGCTTGTTTTCTTTTCCAGTAACATGAAAGAGTAAAGGATCTGTGGTTAGCCTACAGCCAGAAAAACCCTTAAAAACATGTTCAAATACATGAATAGTCTCATCAAAATCAAAACATTAAATTTTTATCCTCAAAATAAGTGGGTTTTTGTAATTGGCAATTGTGGAACAGACAGATGAATTAGGAACAGATTTAGAATTTAATAAAAACTCTTACTTCCCATATTCAAATGAATAAGAATTTGTTAGAATTTCATATAGTCTGAAAACTTTGGCCAGATCCGCCATGGATGAGACATCTCTTTGTTAAAATTAAAGCAGAAAACCTGGTCCAAGTCTGTTTATGTCAATATCTAGACAGCTGTCCTGTCTGGATTTGTTTGGGGATTTTTTTTCCCTCCCTGCTTCTGTGTTTTAACTGAATAGCTGTGTAATATGTCTATTCAATTTTGAATCTACAGTGTTCAAGGATGTGATAACCAACATGCATTTTTAAGCCTTCTTTGAATCTATGATTTAAAACCACTTTTTGTCCCTTTGGTTCTCTCAGGCCACCTTTACTAACTTACATTCTGAATTGTCACTTGACTGTCCACAAACGATGTCCAACATACTTGCGACATCTCCCTCCTGACAGGTTTGTCTGGATAGACCTTGATGTAGTTGAAGCCTCCAGGCTTCTGAAACAGGCTTAAAGCCCTTTATAAATGCAGTTATCCTTGTCCTGAGTACCTGTGATTTGAAATACCATCTCACACACACTGGGTGAATGATGTAACCAGTAGGCTACTGGTAATTCTGGGGTGGTTTTCCATTTATTCATCTTTTCTTAGCATTTCAGATGGGCTAGGTAAAATGATGTGTGTGGTTTAAGCAACTGACTTATGTATACAGCTAACTTCAGGGAAGTCCTTGTAGCGCAGAGTACTGAGCCTGCCTGTCACATGCCATGTTAAGCTCTCCATGCCACCCATTTTCTCTGTCCTTCCCTGCTGGATAGGCCAGGCAGGCTTCCAGCTCCATCGTGATGCTACTTCTCATTATGAGTTGTCTTACCTTCAATTTCTGGAGTGATTGGGCACATATTTTAGGGCTGAGGGTACTCTAGTAATGGTGTGCTTGTAATGACAGGTTTTACATTCCCAGATAAAGAGCAAATTTATGACCATGGCAGTAGATGGGTCAAGGCTTTGTACCTGGCTAACTAAAATTTAAAAATTAAATCAGTAATTTGTATTTCAAAAATTCATGAGTTAACTTCTGCTGACTTTCCTTTTTCACTTTTAATTTTAAGGGAGATAAAGTACTGTGGTTCTGCAAGTTTTTAGTACAGAAAGGTATGTAAGACCTGTTACTGTCTTTCTTACAAGGAATCGTCAAAGACCTTTCTTCCCTTTCCAGTTTTGGTCAGGTCCATTTCTCCTGCAGCTTTCGTCTCTCTCCTTCTACCTCTCTCTCCTGCTGCCACCTCTTGGAATCTTCAAGATGCCCAACCTCATGGCTGCTCAGAGTCCTGCAAGGTGAGCCATGGACTCCTCTGTTCTTCCCAGATTTTGTTACTGACTGGCAGTTTCTCTTTTCTCTTAGGTGCTCCTGGATGAAATAAAAATCTTGCCTTAGCAGGCCTCCTCTTACAGTCTCCACACTTGGGGCTGGACATATCGTATACATGTCCTAAAATGAACTGCATGCTCTCACCAGCAGGATGATCAAGACATTTCATTTGTGTGTGTCTGCTCTTACTTCAGCATATAAGAAGGTGACACGAAAAGGCTGGACCCCACAGTGCCAAACTTGTTTCTTGTTAATGCTGTGAAGCACTTCAGCTTTAAAGACAGACATTTCAGTTAACAATAACAGGAGCAAAAAATTAGGGAAAAGGCCATGGAGGTAGAACTGTTGAATGGAATTAGTAGTATTAAAATCCTATTACAACTGCTACTGAATAGTGGTTCCAAGTTTTCAAATGCAGTTGATATGCTCCGGGAGTATGCTCAAGTTGGTCAATTTAGATTTGGAGGATTTTAACACTCTGCTTTGAAGAAGGGAAAAAAATCCGTGGTTGGGAAAAACTCGGAAGGATTTAACACTCTGTTAGAAATCTGGCAACTCTCCCACTCTGATCAGGAGCTGCGCTCTCAATGAAACAATCAAAAGAAGATGCCAGCTTGTGTACACATTATCTCTGACTGCACTGCAAGAGTGCTTGGGGTCTTTGTTTTTTAGGCTTCGATATGAAGAAAACAGTTGAGTAGGAGAGGGGCATGCCAAAGGGTTTAGGATTCATTTTTCAGTGTGAGCCAGGCTCAATACTCAACATGCCTTACACTCAAGCACTCATCTTTCAGGATTATAGATTATTTCGTACTATCAATTTCCTTGCCTTTGATATTGAAAGGAAAAAAAGGCTCTTCTGTTGTGAGCTTTAACGTCTTCTAATGGTACTTCAAACTGAATCATTCCAGTAGATGTCACTGTGGGCCCCTGAGTTACAGCCATCCCATTTTTAGCTGTTTGCTTTGGTGTCATACATCTGCTATCAACAAGGCTCAAACATCTTTGTAATGATGGTTCAGAATTACAGCTGTCTCGGCGTTGCTAATTTCAGGTCTTTACTGAGCAACATGAGGACAGATACCTGCCAGTTCGTCTTTCAATCTCAGCAAAAAACCCACAAAGCCTGGAGGCAGTGTAGTTGTGATCGGCTGTGGCAGAATGCATGAGGATGAACGTCCCTGTGCAATGCGAGAGATAGGCATAGACTACTGTGAGAAGGGTTGTGAGCCATCCTGAGTGAATGCATACGGCCTAAGTGCTACAGCAGAGAAACAACAGCTTTACTCAATGTAAATCATAGAGCTTAAAAAAAAAACAAACAGAAAACCCCCACCAGCCCTCAAGAGTTTTCTAAATATCTTGTTTCCCGGGATCCTGAAATGAATTTCTTATTTGGTTGTTTTACACTAACGATTTTCCTGGGACTTTGCGCAGGAATACTGGACACAGAATAAACCTGGCAGTATTTTGCAGGCTTTGAGCTTCCCCAAATAAGATAAGAATTCATAACCTGTGAGGGAAGACAAAAGAGCAAACAAGGAACAAGGATAGAGCTGAAAGTAACAGAGTTGACAAGGCTGTAGAGGAGAAGAAGGAAGAAAGAGGAGGAGGAAATAGATGTAAAGAAACTCTGATGAAGTAAGAGGAGAAGGAAGCAAAAATATAACTATTACCGGAAATGCTAAACACTGCTTTGATTAGTATGTTTTAAAATTCAGGACCAGACAGAAAGGTCCTTCAGCTGATCTCTTCACAGTGGTATTCTTCATGACCTTTGCCTCTGTTGCAAAGGCACCAGTGAGAGACTTGGGTTGGCTGGCAGCAGACTTACCAGTTCTTCTCCCATCTTGCCCCAAACTCCATCCATCCAGAACGTTTACAGCATCAGGACTGTATTCAGATCAGATCTGCTCTGCAGGACGGGTTTCATTTTGGTAAGTGAGGAAAGTTGGCATGGTCCATGTGAGACATTTCTGTTTATGGTGAAAACAGAGGTCAAAACTGGAATGTTCTCATTCTTATTTCAGTGGCTTAGTTCTGGTGATTTATCATATTTACAGATGTATGGCTTATATTGCCATGAGTGCAGTATCCCTCCACAGCATTGTTTTCTTTTAGTTGTATTCACTTCAGATTGCAAGATCAGGAAACATGCATTGTTAGAAAGGGAAATCCTCTTCTAGGATACAATAGATAAGAAAAAGCAAAGGAATTGTTCAAATATTTGTTGTCCCTGTGCTTCTGTGCCTACTAATTACATTCTGAGACTCCTGGAGAATGATTTTTACAAAGCTTGAGACAATATTTAGTCCCTCATTAGAGCCTCCACTTTCCCTTTATAAATGTCTCTAATAGCCTGATTTTTCCCCACTCTATCCTGGTGCTAATGTAGAAGTGAAAGGTCTCTGCCTGGCCCAAGGAGAAGCTGTGGCCTTTGATAGACTTTTCAGCTATGAAATTTTTCATTTGCTAGTCCCCAAAGTGATGCTCTGAAAGGAGACTTTATTATTCATATGAATTCCAAGGAGAGAGTGCTTGTTTGAAGGAATGAATTTGAAGGTTTAAGGTGAAGAACTTTGGTTCAAATGAGGTAACTTTATAATAAATAAGTAGACCAAGACAAGCTTGTTACAACAACTCAAGAACCTAGACCCAGAGTGAAGCAGAAGTAGTGTTACTTTAAGACACCCTTTGTTGCAGATCTGCCCCTGGGGCATGAGATAAAAATGTCTGCGTGGCTAATGAGAATATTTTCAGCAGCATGTATTTTCACCTTCTGTAGGTTTAGATCATTGAAAGGACAAGCGGCAACTAGCTAAATGCTCTTAGAAGTCAGTGACAGTCAGTGACATAGGAAGTCACATATTGTGTATTTCTCCACAGGTTCTCACAACTGGCTATCCAGTCCTTGCATCTAATTGTTAAGATATCACAAAAAATAACACTGAGATTTACAACTGTTCAGCTAGACATAGAGTGCACACTTGCACATTAACTACAGATGGTTTCAGAATTACCTAAGACTCTGCATACAGAGGTATGGGGTTTTTGTAGCTTTTGCTAGGTGTGTATTGAGGTTCTTCTGTGAAGTAGAACTTGGTATATTGTATAGCTAAAAAGAAGGAGTTTGATTTTGTGGGTGAATTCTGGCTTTCTGCAGCACATGCCTGAGGAGAATCATCTCTGCTGGGATAATTTCTTGCTTCACTAGAGCCTTCCTGGTAGAACGATGTGCAAAGATGGGTACAGGTTGTGTTTGCATGTATGGCTGTCCTCCAGGTATGAAAATCTTTAATGACCTCAAAGGAATGGCTGGAGTTAAAGCTGTCTGGCAGCAGAATTTATGTGTGCACAGATTGCAGCTGGAATTGAGTCAAGAAGGTGAAATGATTTCCTGATTTGCCTTCCTCTATTCCTCTGTCATGCAGGCCCATCAAGCTGTGGTCTCACAACAGCCTCAGCTGAGTCTGAAGAAACCCCTGAAAGAACAGTGTAAGTTGTGAGTTCCTTACGCTGTAAAGGTCTGTAAAGGTTCAACTTCACTTTTAGTATTCCCAGTGACCGATTTGGTGTCAGGTCTTTGATTCCTTGAAATGAATAGCCTTTAGTGACTCTTTATGATGATTATCACTAAAAGTGTGAGTAAAGACGGCTTGTTGTTTCATCCTTAGCAGTACTAGGCACTGGATGCTCTTAAGGTTTTCTTTTACTTTTTTAAAATGTGCACAAATTTTATTTCCCCAACCCCAACTACCACTGAGATAAGCAAGGAAAAAGAAAGAATGAGGCTTTTGAAACCTCTGGCCTGCTTCTGCACCTTCTAACTCAGCTCCTTAATGACTGCAGTAACATATTGACTATTACACCAGATTCTCAGCTGATCTAAATCAGCAAAGCTGCAGTGGCTTTAATGGAGATAGGACTTTTTGTAGCAGCTGGAGATGGGACTCAGACTATTACCTAGACCACACTTCTATCTTAATTGTCTAATTTATGCCATTGGAAGTAGGCTATGTGCAAGGTGTCTGAGATAATGGTGAAGAAGTAATCATAACACTTGAATTTTCTGATTTCTGAGTGCTTGATTTCTCAACTGTGATGTTGCTTTAATGTTTTTTCAATACTACCAGTCTCATCTAGCTGTTTTATGGCTCCCAATCCCAGTATCTCACAACTGTATCCTGCCTTGTGCTACTGCTGGACTTAGCTTGCTCTAGAAGAGATCAGGACTCCTGCAGGGTGCCAGGTGAAAAACACTGATCTATGCTGATTTAGACAGCGCAATTCTAGGCACTTTCCTCATGCACTTTGTCATAGAAAGCTTACGCTGGAGGTTCTCAAACAGAAAGCCCTTGAGTAAAACTATAACCCTAGCTTGGAGCAAGAGGCAATAGACCTGTCAGTAATACAGTGGCATGGGAAATGCTGCTGTAATTAAAGTTCACTCAGCTTTTCCTTTATAAATCTCTGTAATAGAGGCTTTGTATGCTAGTGCAGGCATTTTAATTTATGTTGTTTAGAAACTAGGTAATCAGATTGTCAACTTTAGTGTGATCATTTCTCCATAAACGTATTTTGCAAAAGTGTGTTTAAAACTATCAAAATGAATTCTTCTGTGTGGTGCTGTAAAAATAACAAGAATGATTTTTAAACTTGCCAGCCAAAGTTGTTTGGGAAGCCTATAAGGCCAGGTGTAAAAGTGTGGAGACTGCACACAAAGGTAAAAAATGTGTAATGCTTAATTTTCTTTAGGTAAGCAAGATTTAGCCTAAAGTTTTGCAGACCATTTGTTCAATAGCTCATAAGCTTTTTTAAAAAAATACATTTACTGGTTATTATTTTGCAAAATGCAGAAAAGATCTTTATTTTAGAAGTTATAAACAATACTGGGTTTTTTCCTATTAAAAATATTCTATAGATACTGGATTTTTAAATAGCTGTTGGTACATGGGCTGGCCTGAGATTCCATTGAAGTCAGATACTGGGTGGAATTAAATGTAAAGCTTTTAAAGTTTTTAATCTTAGTATTATTATTAATTTTTTTCAAGGTTAGAGGAAAAAACTCAAAGGGTAGGTACTGTGCCTTCATGTGAATATTTGTTTGCTTGAGTGATTTCTATTATAAAAACCCATAGAGAAATGAAAATCTGTTCAATTTGCAGCAGGAGAAATGGCAAAATTTGCCACACAAGTCATTAAAAATGAGTAGCTCTTCTGGCTGTAGGGTTGACCTACTGAATTACAGTATAAAGACTTCACAGCCTCTCAGAATTTTGCCTCTGGGAAGAAGCAGAGGAAGTATTTCTCCTTTTTTTCCTCTCTGCTTAGTACAGTCTGAGATTGGCCTGTCTATTTTTAGGTAACATTGGTTAACTCATTCTGAATTATTTTCAAGTTCATATTTAAATCCAGAAACAGCAACAGTTTAAAAATAATGGGAAGCAGACAATGCTATTTTAAAAGTTGAAATGGTTTCTTGAGAATGAAATGAACGTTAGGTAGTTTGCTATAAGCTGCTTGGATCAGACTTAGAGTAAGTTAGCAAAAGTTAGCTGTACTGGTACAGCTTTGCTGGCAAACCTTCCTCATGCAGATGGAAATGCAAGGATTTTTTTTGATAATAGATGCCTGGATGAAGTGAGCTATTTTGGAAAAAAATATTTAAAAATATTTCCACAACTACAGCTATGCTAACTTTGGCCAATATTAAAATATTATTAAACAGAAAAAACACCCACCCCCCTCCTGACACTGTATTGTCTGGAGGTAAAGTGTTAAAAAATGTGCTTCCTTGGTACCACATTTATGAGTACCAGGCCTGTGATCTACTACATTGTCTGGAAGGACAAGTTACATACAAATCAGATGGGTGCATTGGAAATGAGCCATTTTATTTCCAATCTCCTCTCCACACTCTATCTCCAGATTTCAGTTCTTTTCAACCTCTAGATCAAATTTTAATTGAAGATCATTTTGCAAAGGAAAAATCAAAACACATAAAGTTATATATCTGAGTTTTCCCTGTCTTATTTCACCAGAGGTATTGGTTCAATATGACTGCTTTGAAAAGCTGGCCACTCCCAAAATGATGTTCTTTGGGGAATGCATTGTTGGGCGAAACATGATTCAGGTTTAGTTGCAAACACCTTCGAGATGTAATGTTTAGGTATAGAGCTCTGCAGTTGTTTCAAACTTCAGGTAAAGTAGTTCTGAGTAACTTGTATGGTGATCAACATGGTAGAGACCAGATTCTTGACTTAGGTTATTTCATTTCAGTGAAAAAGGATTGTTTAAATGTAAAGCACCTTCAGCAAAGTTTACAACTCAGGTGTTGCAGTGCAGTGCCCATACAGAACAAGGAGATAACCAGGAAGCGTATATGACCCTGCAACATACACTTTGGGGACTATTATTAAGACCTGGTATTTGTATACTCATGGCTAGTCTATTGGTCTGTGTTCAGCTCTGCAGGAAGTAGGAACAAGTAAAAATCCCCGTTCCTCCTTAATCAAATTTTTATTCCAGAGATAAATGGGAAACCTAAAAGATACCTTCTGCTGGAAACAAGGGATAGGAGTGGATGGAAGGCAGAAGAAGGCTACCAATCAAACAGGTGGAAGAAAGTGAAACTCTGGATTTATATCCTCTTTCAGTTCCTCTCTCGTAAGTATAACCACTACTGTTTTGAAGGTCACTATCATTACCAACCAGTGGGCAGCACTGCTTGTCAAAATGAAAAGACAGAGAATTCTTCCTTTACTTGTAAAGTTAACTTTGTTGTAAGTGGATTAGCAAGAGCTCACCTCAGTACTTCCTCTGGTGGATCTGACCATGGGGTATCCTTGCACAAAAGCAGGTTGACAGTGTGGGTGAAACACTGGCAAAACCATTTTTACACTTGCAGTTTTTAACATCCTGCCTTACTCGTGTGCCAATGTGTTGGGACCTCAAGGGAGGACCTGTTCTCCATGTCACTTTGTCCTATGATTCCTTCCTCCTTCAGTGTGGCTTTGGCTTTGTACTGATGGTTTAAATTTTGGTGCATTGACCATGGTAATATGACCTTGGAGTAGCACATATGACATAAGTAGCATGAGATGAAATTCTGGTGTACAAGGGACATGCTGAAGCTTTCACATGTCAAGATCTTTGAGACAGTCTAGAAATTCAATGCCCTGTTGGGCTTGTTAAATATCATCACATTATTAGCATTTCAGCTACACACGAGATAACGTCATACTTTTCCCCCTAGCAGTCATGACTTTTTGTTATGAGTCTGTTGTTAGGGAGACTATGATAGACTTATGTTATGAGTAATACAAACAGGCAGAATTTGTTGTTTTTAACAACAGATACATAATCTAGAAGTAGATAATAGGCTCGAATCTAGAAGTGTAATCTAGAAGTGCCATTAACTTCTTGTGTGTTCTCTCACAACACATCGCTAAAACCATATGACATGTTCTGAAATAAGTTTAAGTAGTAATGTTATATGTTTTCTCTTTGCAAGTTTTCCTAAGATTTTCACTGGTTTTATTAAGATTGTATAGTCCATAAGTGACCTTGTAGCTGAACAATACTACTGCTACTTTCTGCTACTACTATATATTTTTTTCTTCGCTGTTTGTATAAATAAATCAATTTACCTCAACAAACTAAGTAAATAACAGGTTTATTACCATTAACTCCATAAAATCTTTCACTGAATTTTATGATCACCCTGGTACTTGTTAAATCTAGTTGTTCAAGCATAGATATGAAAATGAATTCCTCAGTAATGATAGATTTCAATCACATAAAGACTTTTCATAAACACTTGATTTGCTTTTAATTTTAAAGAAGTTGAAACACCAGCTCTCTGAGGTTCTGCATCATATTACTCTTCCATCACCTGAGATTCAACACATGTTATTAGAAGGTATAGTTAAAAGCTACTTACTGCTTCTTTGAAATGGTCAAAGATCTGGAGTTAAACTGTAATTGCCCAGAAATTGAGGTGAAGGAAATAATTATTCCATAACGAAGGGATGGGTACAGTGAGTGACCTGCTGCCTACTTACAAAAAGAGTGGCAGGAAATGGTTTGCCCTCACTGTAAAAACTGAGACATCTGGTTGAGATTATGGTTGAGATCCTTTCCACTGTGCCACGTTAAATGATTTATGGTATCCCCTCCAGACACCAGTGAAAGATTTAGTTATGTTGTAGTGATGCTAGCAATCATAAAGCAATGGCTATGTTGACATTAAAGAATGGTTGCAGTCTTCATCTTTCTGTGGGTTAGAGAAGAGTTGAGGCTTCACGGGAGCTGGATGGTTTGAAGAGCTGGTAATGGAATGAGGGCTGGTCCTCAGCTGAGCTGCAACATTTCCATGCTGCTCTAAGTCAACACCAGGCACAGAAATGACAGGAATAGGGCAGGGAAAGAATGGGAATTGTTAGGGTTTTTTGAAGGTCTGAAAGGTTCTGAGTTAATAGTTCAGGTGGAGAAACAGACTGTTTTATAACTAAAGGGATGAACCTGAGGTTTTAGAAAATACATTATAAAATAGATTATGTATGTTTCATTTATTGATAGTGTCTATACTCCTATGAAATTAATATATGTGGGTTTTTTACACTCTGTTGATAAAATTGACTAAAATAAGGCGCTAAAAATGAACTCTTGGGGTTAGCTATGAAAGATGAAATTATACTTTGTTTATGACTGAGGGATGAGGCTGTGTGCAAAGCTGATCTAACAGAGGTTTTTCATTGCATTTTGTTTCAAGTAAGGATGTTCCACAGCATGGCTCTGATGTTTATTGTGTAAGCAGTTTATTTTACTACAGCAAGTGTATTGTTCTCTATCACTCCTCTTATTTTCTGTCATAAAGGTCAATATTTCCCCCATTGGAAATCACATACCACCTCTGTGATTGTTGTAGCTTTTATGAGAGTGTGATGTTAAACTAATATCTGCACTGTTAGAGACTGTCTTGGCAGCTCTAAGTTTGGAACAGTCTGTAAGGAAAAAGTGTTCCATTGTCTCCATTTGACTGTTCCAATTCCCTTCAATATCAGTGGGAATTTTTACTCTGTTTTGGTGTCCAAGAGAAAAAAAAAACAAACAGCTGCCACTGGAAGTTCAATAGAATGTGAAACTGCTAATTTTGAAATCCTGCAATCCACTCATTAAAAAGCGTAATTTTAAAGGAAATAAAAACAATAATTATTTTGTTTGAATGGTTTTAGAGTTTCCAATCTGAATATTTTCTTTAAAGATTCTTTGAAATTTTAGTCAGAAAAGGGCTGATGCAATTAGTGGGAATATAATTTGAAAACGCATTTATGTGTCAAATCATATTTAGCAGAATTTGAATGAAACAAGTTCAAGTTTGATGGTGTATCCTGTGGTGCTCTTCAGAAAATATTAACCACCTTCATGCTGTATAAGTGCAAATTATTATTCCAGAGTATATTATTATACTGCACTGTTCTTGTAGCTATAACAGTACTCAGTGTACTGTAAATGATTGGGAAAATACTTCTCTACACAATAAGAATCACACTATGGTTTTAATTAAGTGATCCATTTCAGTAGAATATGGATTTCAACTGGATAATAGTTGCTATCAGCAAGATAAATGCTAATTCATAGGCAGGAAATTATAGAAAATAAGCATCCAGGCAAAGTGGTAAACCATTAGCTAGTCACAATGTTCAGTGTCACTGACATTATTGCTATTGTATCTAACAATTCACGTAGAAATAAGAACATAATAAGTAAGAACATAATAACTAAGAGACAACAGTGGCAGGTGGACCCCCCGGTGGAGTAGAGGACTTGTAACGGCATACAGAAAGATCCCTTTTGATTTGGCCTTGAATCACATGCCAGTTAGTCCTGTGGCAGCCTGAAACCACTCTCTTGCACAAGTCTACCAAATTCTGGTAGCCCTGATACTAACAAACATCTGAGATGAGTTCAAACGTTCAAACAAGCCGTACAGATTCTTCCTTGCCTTTCTGTGCAACGGTGTCAGGTCTACCAAAGAGTGGTTATAATGGAGTGGTTATAACCAAGACACCAGCTTGGGAGAACACAGTCAGGGTGGAAACAGAAAGTAATGGAGTAGTGCTATAGAAGCAGGAAAGCAAAATGGAGTTGCACATGTGGTGCACACGTGAGCATTGTGGGAGGCTGTTTGATCACAGAGGGGTATTAATGAAGTCTAGCTACCAAGTTAACTAGAAGTTTTACTTCAGCAAAACATACGATTCCCTGGATACCTGCAAACTACCTTCTTTTTAACTATTTGTAGTATCAGATCTCTGAGCCGTGGCTCTCCCGTAGGAAATGCAAAGCACAAGCAGAGAACCCTGATCCAGAGGCGCTGAAGCTTTGGCACTCAAGCGCACCACTGGCCCTGCTCATGCCTCATTCAGTATTGTTGTCATACTGGCAGTGGTAGGTTGAGAGGTTGCCAGCTAGTCCCTTGCCTGTTCAGGAATCCTCCTTTAATTTCAAGGGTTCAGGGGAATATAGAAGAGCCGTAGGGGCTGACCCCGAGGTGCCACAGAGGGAGGGGAAGCCCCCGCTGCTGGGGCCCCTTCTGCCTGCTGTGATTCTTCGTCCTGGGGCTGCTGGCTGGCTTGTACCATGGAGGTTGAAGCACTCTGAGAGACAGAGAAGGGGTTAGAGTGTTCAGATGAGGGACTAGGTTGGGGTCATGCTCCAGGGGAAGGGGGTTGTGCTTTTTGGAGAAGGGCTGGGGTCCCAGTCAGGGGAGCTGAAGGGTGTGGGTGGGATGGTGAAAGGATTAGACAGAAGTCCTGCTTGGGGTGGGTCCCCTTGTGGTACAGGGGAGGGGAAGGGGAGGACTGGGACAAGTCTGCATGTACCATGTGGCCCGGGGCAAGACTTGGGAGAGCTGTTGCTGCTGCAAGACATACTGGATTAGGTCTGCCTTCCCTCAGACTGTAATCTCAAACTCTTTAATTTTTTGTGTCGTTCTTTCAAGAAAGCATGTTTGTAATAGCAGGTACTGACATATGCTTCTTTTTACAAATGTGAGGAGCAAGTCAGATGAGCTGTCATAATATAATTCCCTATAAACTGTGCCTGTGCAAGGAGGGAAGGGAACAGGGTTAAGGTTGTGCAGATAGTTAAATCTTTTCCATTTCTTAATTTGTCTCTGATTTTGACAGCACATAGTGTTTTTTTAATCTAGTGTTTGTCAAGTACGGTGTGTCACCCCCTGTCCCTTGCCACCTATGTTTGGCACTTACTGCACATCGGCTTCGGTGCAGCGCTGTGCCGGGGCAGCTAGTGTGTTGCAGTGCTGGCTCCAGTGCCAACCCACTGCTAGCTTTCCTCAGAAAAGCCGCGGATAAGAAATAACTGTGCATACTAAGTCTAAACCCATGTCTGCTTATACAGAGAGCTTTCTAATTGCAGGTGTATTTTCTGCTGCTTATCAGAAAATGACTGATGATCTTTTCTTCCTTATGTTTTGGATAGTACCAGATTGCAGTGCCTTTATAGCATATTTAGTAAAGGATTCTGGAGAGGGAGAGTGCTGATAAAATGCCTTATTATACATAAATCTGTTAAACTGTTCCCTCACTAAACTCAGTGATGGATCTGCAGGTATTACAAATATGTGTAAGCTTTTCTGCAGATCTGGAAATTAGAAAAAAAGAAATTTAAACAAAGATCATTAGTTAATAATAAGTAAAATTTAATTCCAGATTAGGTACAAAGTCATCAGCTCTAGTAAGATTGGCATGCCTCTGGGCTATTAATGGAGCATGCCAATATACCTTGTTCTTGGAGTTAGACCTCTGTGGAAGCGTATGAACATTATGTTCAACTCTAGAAGGGAAATACAATACCAGCAGTAGTAATCACATGTTATTTCATGATTCAGGCACAAAGAATTCTGTTCCATATAATAATGAGAACTTTGAACTTTATTGAATCTACTATTGTCCAGTAAATGTTTTAAAGAAATGAGGTACTGTTAGGCTTTGTATGGATACTTTAGGGAACTACAGGTATACTGAAATTTCTGAACTGCACTTCAAGTCCATTTGTAGGGTATTAAGTCAGCCGTGAGATTTTTTTCTTTGTCCCAGGTTAATGTTTGACGCTTGGCCTTTAAAAAAGGAAGCAATTTCTTTGACATAAGCAAAACCAAGCCTATTGAAGAGTGGCTGTAAACACCAAAGAAGGTGAAGTAAGTGGAGAACAGCTATTTTTACTAAAGACTGCAGTTTGAGACATTCAGGTTTTAGTGTCTGCCAACATCTGTTTTTGAGATTTGCTTGTTTTTTCTTAGCTAGCAAAGTCACAAATGGGTATACAGGATGAGTAGCTTTTATTAAACACAAAATATGTGGCACACTTTCAAGGTATTTAAAAGACATGTACAAGCAGCACTTAAGGGCATGGTTTAGGAGGCATGGTACTATTGAGTTGCCAGTTGGACTTGATGATCCTAGAGGATTTTTCAAACCTTAATGATTCTATGATTCTATGAAATGAAAGAAATAATGACTGGGTCTAAAATATTCACCTCCTGAAAAAGGGGCTAAAGTGTAAGACATTTTGCCGGTGTAAGTTGACTTGACTGAAGAAATTTGATCAGACAAGCAAGACCAAAGCCTAAGGTAAGCAGGAATACAATGAGCCATGCCAATTACACATGACAAGAAGTAATTTGTATATAGATCACTTTTGTTAACTGGATCAATTTTGATTCCTGCAGTAGCTTTGAGATCCCATTTGGATCTTATACCAGTATGAGTTCCTTGCTTTTGTTTTTTTTTTGGCTGGCAAAACTACATCCAACATACACCTTATATCTAGAGATGACTGTGAGTCTCCCAATATCAAAAGACAGTGTAAGATTGACATAGTGCAACTTGTCTGCAGCCTTGCTGTGGCTGGTCTGCTTCATGGAAAGTACTGTGGACTAATATTTAGAAAAAATGTGCATATAAAACTATGTGTGTTCAGAGCTTTATCTGGAAAAGGCACTCCGCTCATTCAGAGGTGTTTTCAACATCAAGTGAGAAAGACTGTTGTCCACCACCAGCTCAGAAGACAGAGCACATTTACCATGTCCTTATGCTGCAGGTAAATTATTTCCTCAGCGTGATATCCAGCCTGTCCTGAGGAGTAACTGAAACAATCAAAAACCTCATTTGAATTAATAAAATATAATAAGAACTGTGAAGCTCTGTGTAGTGAAGCAAAAATTTGTATTCTGGGTTAGCAAGACAGAAATCTCTGGTTGTTTCATTATGACAAGAAGAGGTGCAGGCAGTATCTTCTGCGTACCTTCAAGACCTGCATATCAGGTGTGTAACTGGAATATAAATTGTCATTAAGTGGATTGGCTAGTAGAGGTCTCATTTTTAGTACAGGGTGACACAGGATAGGGTGACTTCTTATTAGGTTTCCCCTCTACCTTCACAGGAGTGTTAGTGTTTATCTTAATCCTCTGCATTTTGTGAGATAAGGGAAGAGTTAATTTGTCTGAAAGATATTACATCTGATAATGTGGATCTGAGGCCTCAGGGAATATATAGTTGCATAAAGGTGGCAACTGCAAGTCAGAAACACACTATTCCCTTTAATTGATATTCCTGAGGGCAAGTGCTGCCCAAAGCTCTGGAGGACCAGCTGTGCATGAAGTTAGCTAAGATTTTACTTAGCCTGTCAGAACATCAGTGATGCTCATATTTAGGGATGCTCTCTTTTATTAAGGAGTCTCATTCTGGCTTGTATATTTCTCTGCTTCTAAGCTATATTTATGGTTTGCTATAAATGTTTTCACATAAATTTAGTCAGCTAGCAACAGTAAAATCAATGAACTCTGGTGATTGCTATCAGCTCCCCATAAAAGCTGTTTTCTTCCTTTTCTTTTTGCTCTTAATTGCAATGATGTAGGTTTGAGTCTTCTTGAAAACCCTGGAATAGCAGAGTATTTGTGTCATCTTTCACATAAAATTATTTATATGAATGAAGGCTCCTTTAATAGGAACTTCTATGAAAAGCTCTAAGTCAAAACCCAAAGCCTAGAAATTACTTTAAAATACTTTCACATTTCAAATAACTTCCTACTTGTCAGTAAATATAACCATACCATATTTCAAACATTACCAAACAACTTTAAAATTTTACCCTGCTTCTTACTCAAATGAAGCTATGCTTATTTTAAATATATCTTTGACATATTGCACAGGCTTATTCTAGAAAGGTTTAATTTTCTTTTGAGTATTTTTTTAAGACACCTCATTTAAAAACTGAAACAGCATTTTAGTTATTTCTTGTGGAGTTGTGGCCCTGATCAGTGTTGTTTTGCTGTAGTAATTAAACTGTGGATTTAATTAAACTGTGAATGGAGTTAAAGGAGAAATTATTACAGAAATTTGTGTCACAGTTGCTGACTGCTTCTTGATGCAAGCAGTGGTCCTCTGCTCACTTACTATTGAAGCTGGTCTTCTGCCAAGCCTATTTCCAGGTATGGGCCTGACATCCACCTCCTTGATGGCATTCTCCTCTTCCAAAATATAAGTAGCTTTGCCCTGCCACAATAAGTGATAACTAGCTATGGAGCTGGTACAGATAAATTGTTTTCATTGCCAATTTACTTCACTTGATCAGACTATGTTGGAAGTTCTTAAGTAGCAAATTCAAGGCTTGAAGAATTATTTTCTAGCAGTTATAAAAGTAAGAGGGTGACAGGTCTTGATTTCTGTCTTGTAATTGTGAAAGACTTGCTTTTTGATAATGTTTGGTGTTCATTATTGTAAGGCAGTTCTTTTGAAGTGAAGAACTTAGCAGAAACTGCTAGTAGGTGTTCAGGTGGCTTAAGATCAGCTTTGGTTGTGGTACATAGTGCAGCCTGCTGAGTAGGAGCTTTGAAGGCCTGGTCACTGGAAACACAGGGCATGGTACTGCAAGAGGAATTTACACTATCAGTGTCCAAGCTTTATAAATTCTTAGTTTATAAATTGGAGGTCAGGTTGCCCAGAATCACATTAGAATGAATGCAGTATGTGACAGGACTGCATTCATTGGAATTGGAGGTGGGTGGGCTTGTTGGTTTGGATTTTTTTCTCCCAGTCATTCTTGATCGTAATGGGAAGGCTCATGCAAGTGGCTCCTGCTTCTTCTGTGTATTGAGACCGCAAAAGGAGAGATTTGACTTGTAATAGGTTATCCCACTCATTGACTGATGAAACGAATCCTTAATGGAGTAATTTGAGAGAGGAACATGGGAGTTTAATCCTGCAGCCCAGTGCCTGCTTGAGAACAGGTACAACACATGACTGAAGGTGATTTATAAAGGAGTTAGAAGCACTTCAGAGGGGATGGGGTCTGGAGAATTAGACTTATAAATACTGATTTACCTTAATTTTACTAAACTTGACAACTAGCAGTGAAGTCGGTTCACTTCTCACACAGACTTTTTGGTTTGTTTCCCTTCAGATTTGCAAGACTTGTAACAGATCAGCAAATACAATCTAACGTTTGAAGAGGAGACCTGAGGCAAAGTCCATTGAACTCTTCTGATGGAAAACTGCTACCTTGCAACTTGTAGGTCACATGACCCTCTTCTGGAGAGTCATACTTTTTTATGCTGTGTGGTCTACCCTTATATCCTGATAAGCTATTACTGCATCATGTGCATTCTTTCCACTCTGTCCAACAGGCACCTCTGTGACAAGTGAAACCAGGGATAAAGCACTGAAAGTTGGCTGAACCAGGTGAGCTTGAACTGAAAAACTTTTAAGAGCACAGTGTTTCTCAGCATAAACCTTGCTTTCAGCTGAAAATTTGGGCCAACTGTAATGAGACAGTTTAGTGACTAATTGCAAAGATTAAGGACCTACTGGGATTTTAAAAATCATTACGTTGTCTACTGCTAGCTTTAAGTACCTTTACAAATTAGGCCCTGGTCCTCAAATTTACATTTAGGTGCCTAACTGCCATGGAAATCAATGGAGTCTGAATATGAGCATGGGTAACAATGGAGGTCCACTCCTGGATTCTGGGTTCTTTTTTTTTCCTCACTGTTATTGTTATTAAAACTATATAGTTTAAAAATACAAATAGCTGTCTGAACACCTCCAATGTGTTGATGTGAGTTGTTTTAGGCTACATGAGTCATGTAACTTGCATGCTCTGAGTAGCCATAAATGTGTTAAAGGCAACTTAAATGCTTAACTCCGGTCCATTTATTCGCACTGGTTATAGGCAAAGTAGGCTAGTGAAGACAGTTGCCCTTTATACCCCATTCCCTGGAGTGTTTGCTCTTACTGTGGAAGACAGTAGGATTTCTCTCTGCTTTAATCTTCATACAATGCAGAACTTTTGCTTCCTGAATCTGTATCTGGGTCCTTGCATTTAAGCAGTCTGATGCCAAGAAATGGTGAACAGTTTTACTTCCTAAGGCAATCCTGGCTGAATTTTCAAAGATGCTGAGCATCTGCCTCTTTTATTTAGTAACCAACCAACCAACATAGTTTTCAAAAATTTTGGCCTGCCCATAGTGCAGTGTGGTACAGGGTAACATGAAGGAAAGGAGGATTTCTGCTTTGGCTAGGTGTTGTTCTGTAACAGATTATTCTTATATTGGGGGTTATTGGAGTATTTTGCTTTGTGCAGCATAATGGGGGCGGGGATGTAATTTTCAGGTGTTCTCTATTTGGTGAAAATAACCATTGGATGTCTGACTGGCTTGGTTAAAAGAAGTGAGACAAACTATAGCACAAAAGAAACCAGGTAGTTGCTTCGTAATGTTATTATAGCACAGAGTGAAACATTTTGCTTATGACACTGACTAAGGATTTTTACATCACATTGATTTTACTTTGCTCTCAGTTTAAAATAAATGATGTTAACCTTTTTTAATTTTTAAAAAATTGTATATATTTATTAAGATGCCACAATCTGTTTAATTCTGAGTTTGTAATTAAAACCAATAGGGAGAAATAAGCAATGTGTTGGAATATGAATATTTTTCTTTGATTAAAATTGTGGTGCTACAGTGTATAATAGAAACTTCATTTAGGGTAGTATCTAGATAATGTGTCAGATCTGTAAAGACTACTGGCTGCGAGAAACTGGTGCAAGTTGTTGTGGCTCTACTGATTTCATTGGTGCTAACTCAGATGGCATCAGCTGACAAGATAGAGAAAAATGGTCTTGAATTGCATTAGGTTTTGAAAAGGAAATCATCCAAGAGAGCAAGCAAATGATACTGGATGTGAATTAATAATTAGACAAGTGGTTTAGATGAAGGGTTTTGGCTTGCAGAGGGTTTGGATTTTTTTTTTTAAATTCGGGTACTTTGAGGAGTGACGGATCAATTCTTTGGATCCTTTATTTCAAGAGATGGCTAATCAATTTTTAAGGTAGAACTAGAATGAAAAGACAACATGTGGCAGCAGTCCTTGTATACTCAGCATGAGAGGTAGGAGAACAGCCTTGGTACCAAAGGACATGGGGAGAAAGATTCCTTGATTGGCAAAATGCTAGTGGAACAGTCTAGGTGATAAGCTAGTAGGATAGGAAATCCTTGTTTCTGAACTTAAATGGGATGCTGTTGGTATGATGGAGGCCTAGAAGAAACATGACTGCAGTGCTGAAATACACAGTGTAGAAAGCATCAGGTGAGAAAACAGTCAACTGTTGCTTTTTGTCATGTGTAAGGCAGAAGCAAAGAATCTTGAAAATTTATAATTTAATACCAACGAGTTAAATATGATGTAATAATATATACACTGGTAGCAAATAAGCAGATAGTTGTTAAGGAAAGAATTTATCTTAGATCTGTCCCTGATATATAGGAAACTGTCCTCTACTAGCACTGGAGGTGTCTTGTGGAACCCATTTTACCAGCACTAAAATACCTGTGTAGCTTAAGAAAATGGTGGATGAAAGTTGCTTAACTCTAAAAAAAGCCTGTTCAACTCCGGGAAATTTTATATTAAAATGTCTCTCTTGACATTCATACATTTTTTAAAAATAATCTTAGAATATTTGGGGAATTTGAGAGGCAGAAGTAATGCTAACATTTTGTCACAGGATAAATGGACTTATTGTCAGGTAAGTTTGGATCCATACCAAGAGAATGGTTGATGAGAGACTTGACTGATAAAGAGTTTGAGGAATGGAATATAATGAGTACTAATCTACATGGACTTGTGGGAAATAGGCCTTAACAATTTAGACATAACTTTTTTGAGGTTACATGTTTGGTTGATAAAGGTATTGATGTAAAGTATGTAATAGATGTTGTCACAGCCCAATATTCTCAGACCAGGTTCTTTTAGATATTCCATACATGAGGAGTGTAATGTTGATGTCAGACTTACTTATTAGAAGATATTTGATATTACATGCCATTTTTGGTTTAGCAGAGTGATACAAAATATAATGAAAACACAATACAAAAGTAGATTACACTTACAAAAACATAGCAATTGCAATAAACTGTTCACTCACAATACCAATGTGATACTCATTACTTGGCTTTAACAATATGCTCATCATCAGGATGCTGGGCATCCTCAGTTGACAGGAAAGAGTACGTGGGTTGAAGCCAGCTGAAGCCTGTCGCTGTCTTTGAAAGTTTCTGTACTCTGGCTGAGCCACATATTCACTTCCCTCATCCTGGTCTAGCTAACTCAGGGAGACATTTACACCACCAGTTGATCCAGTCAACTGTTGATAGCTGTTTATGTTAATCAAAGGCCACCTTCTGATCCCCTTTGTGTTGAGAGAAAGTCAGCTTCTTTACCTTATTCTCTGAGCTTCATGG
The DNA here is from genome assembly GCF_963921805.1 of Phalacrocorax carbo. Lineage (NCBI taxonomy): Eukaryota > Metazoa > Chordata > Aves > Suliformes > Phalacrocoracidae > Phalacrocorax > Phalacrocorax carbo. Next base: position 35,836,720 of record NC_087515.1, on the reverse strand, counting down.
GCACATCACCCTTGCCTATCTCCTCTAAGTGTTCTTCCATTGCAGGAGTTCATTCAGTGACTCACATTCCACCCTTAGGGGTTTAGTCAGTCACAGATGTCTGTAGGTATTCGAACTCAATAGCCCGTGGCATTTTGATTAAATAGTAGTGTTTCCATGGCTCATGCTAAATGGAATAAAACAGGCTAATGCATCTCAAAATGTAATTGTAAACAGACAATAATTTTTACCCACCTGTGTTTCTGGTGGAGTGCCTAGAGGGACTGCTTTTTACCCTAAGGTATTTTACATTCTTTGTTTTAATCTGCAAGCAAAAATGCAAGATCATCACAAATTTAAGTTTGCAGACAACTCCAATTTGTGGCAGCGGGTCAGAGGCAAAGAGAACAAGATGACTGATCTGAGTAATGCTGTCTCCTTGTGCCTGGTAAGCCTGGTAAGCCAGGCACAAGGAGACAGTGTTCACTCTTGGCAGAGTGTAAAATCAAGTTTGTAGCAAGGAGCACCGAACACACTTAAGACATGGGAATCTCTGTCCTGTAGCAAAATCTAAGGGTACAGACCAGCTGAAAAGGAATTAGAGTATGACCTTGAAGGCTAATATAACAGTTGGATTTAAGAGCAGATGAATATAGGACCAGAGAAAGACAGAGTGCTTGTCATGCTGCAGACAGGGTAGTGAAATGCAGGAGCAACTCATCCCCTGGTGTGTTCTCCATTGCTAGAAATTTTCATAAAGTTTCTCTAAAAAAATACCGGGTTCAGATTAATTTGTGAAAACGTGGTTTTGCACACCAGCTGAGGCCCCACACCTCTCATAGTCAGACCTGCTGCATGAAGGAAAACTTTATCTCAGTCTTGGTTTGCAAAAGTGGTTGGCAAGGTAACTGTTACAGTGTGGTTGAATAGTTGGTTTTGCTTACCAGGGCACTACAAAGCAAATGGAGTGTCCCACTATGTCTCCTGAGGGCGTGACTTTGCTATCAAAATTTACATGATATGTCAAATTAACTCCACGTCTACAGTATGGAGATTTGATTAGGATTTGCACGTTATCGAAGGGAAGTCCTGGATCTTGTGCTGTTTCTCGGGTGAATCATCTTTTCAGTGTTTACTTCTTTCTGCTGTTCTACCACATCAGTCTCTTTTTATAAGCTCTTAGACGCCATGCAGAACTAACTTCTTACATCTAGTTAAAGAGCTGTGTCATGCCTATTACAGACTGCTGATGCTCTGTTTTCCCTCCTTTTTCTGTTCTTCGGATTGCCTCCATCTAGTTGTCATTGCTAAATTATGTTCAGCCAAAGTAACACTTCTATTTGCTACAAGTTCAGTTTGTTTTCAGTTCTTTGTTTGCCAACTTATTTGGCCAAATCTCTAGTGTTATGTGAAAACCTATTCCTCCTACTGGTAATATTTATAGCTTTAATATGAAGGGCTGCAAACATTTTAAGAATTTAGGATTATTACTTTTGAACCCTTTGCTCTGGTCAGATAATCTGTGAATGCTGAAGTGTGTGTTAGTGGGCTTTAAAACCTGCTAGGCTTTTCATGTACAAAATGTGTGAGAATCTTTTTGTGTCACTGTTGCAATTATGTTCAGAATGAATGTGTGTGTATATATATGAATGAAGGTTGGTAACACTTGATAACTTCTAGGTGGGGATTTATATTCATGAAGGTATATAATCACAGAAGTATCTGCACGTAAACATGCATCTGTGAGAAGCAAATTAGTTAAATAAAGCATGCAGCAATCTATAGCTGTAGGGAGATAGTGCTGCTATCTGATGGCTTCAGCACTGTGTTTTGTTAACATCTTTTGGTTCCTTTCTGAGCTTCTTAAGAAAGGGAGAGCAAGCATCTGATTTCCCATCCTTCATGAGAGAAGTGTATTGATTTCTTTTTCCTTAGGATCTTTCTTTTCACAGTTTTTGGGCAGTTGATCAAAATACTGGCCAAAGCAGAATCTTTCAACCTTCCTATGTGTCTCTTGGCACCTTTCACTAACCAGACCAAATGAACTGAGAAATTTGGCATCAGGAGTAAATGCTTGTATATTATTGTACATTGTATATACATGTAACTTATGATATGAAAAAAAAATTATATAAATCAACAATAAAATAAAAATTATGCATTAGTATGTATACATTAATTATACATAACAATAAAATGACACATTTATACATATATAATTATGCATGTGTGTATATATATAGCATATATTAAGAAACATATAAACTGTTGCTTACTTTTTGTGACTGTTGTAAGTGACCAAGAAAAGTCAAGGTAAGGACCTTTTTATTCCTTAGGCTTTCCAGGTGGCTTGTGTGGAAGCTCATCTGCATGTGTTCAGAGTGTGTGTAATCAAGAATTATTGAATGGGCATCTTTCAAATGTCAGTAAAGATATATAATAAAATCAAAGTTCTTATTATGGTAAAGGCAATCATTCATAAAGCTATAATTGACAAAAGGATACAGGAAGTACTCATTTAGAAATGCGCTGCTATTTTCTGGTAAGTGATAATGGGAAAGTTAAGATTTGTTTGCACACAAATTTACACTAGTTCACTACCTTGTTAAAGGAAAGCAATATAAATTGTTGTGGACGGACTTAGTTAAGAAAGGCCACTCCTAACAGAATCGAGCTATACTGAAAGTCTGGCTTTAATGGAAATAAGAGGTTCCACATCCTTGTTTGCAGCAATTTAGCTTATGTAGTTTAAAATTTAACAGAAACAAATTATAGTGTAGATGGCCTTTTATAGATTTGAACTATAAATATGGGAATAGACTCTCAGCTGGTGAGAACGCCTGCTGACGTTCTAGCCACATTCATAGTGGTATCTGCAAACCCTGCCTCCTTTCCCAGTTATATTGTGCTACTTTTACTAAAGGCACACAGTGGGGACAGATGATTTCTCTATGAACCTGGGTTTTGGCTTGGTACCTAGGGAGACTTAATTACTGTTCCAAAGCCGTGTTTCAAGTGTTTCAGCATTGTGCCTCCTCCTGATGAGGACAGTTTGCAAATCCTGTCTTTTCTCACCTGTGCTTGTTGTCCCTGGAACACCACATTGCAGTTCTGCAGGATGGAGTTTCGTATGTTTAAACGATGCGCACCAGTGTATTGCCTGGTGGATAGGGAACCCTTATGTAATAACACTTTTTTGAGAGTAGCATTGGCAATTGCATGCATCTGCTCATACTAAAAAGCAAACATGAAATTCGTTTGTTAATTAAAAGCAGCTCTCAGTCCTACGAAACAACCACCCTTTTACAAATGCAGAAAGTCTGTAATAGAAAGGGAGATGCATGCATTTATCAGATTTCCCTAACTCTGCAAGCCTTGTAAGCCTATGAAAAAGAGTTTGTGTGTATGTATTTACAGAAGTGTTAGGAAAATTAACTGCATGACTGTTGCTACTTTCCGCAGCAGCTGTAACAGTGATAGAAATTCATATGTGAGCACTGAAATACTGATGCTGGTAACTTCTTGCATGGAAGATGGATGCTGCAATGTCAGCAGACAGTCCTGGCGATACAGAGCAAAGTGGACCCTGAAGGTTAGAAGTGTGCACATGTAAATGTGGAGAAAGACACCATATAAGTTTGGTTTTTTTTTTTGTTTTTTTTTTTTTTTTAATACGTAGAGCACACAGAACACTAAATTAGATTCAGACACTGTTTGAATACGCACAATATAAAATATAAATAATATAAAGTGAGTACCATCATATACTTTATAGAATGATATATCTTTATACAAGCTCAGAATGACTGTTGAGGGCACCCAAAAATGTGTGCCTCAACGTAGAGGGAGGCGACACCATGAAAGGAGCAGTTTAGGCATTCGCTTGAATGTTTCAATCAGTTACCTAGTCAAGATTACAGCTGTCAGTTTAATAGTTTAAAAATATATTACTGAAGCTGTAATGCCCTCCTCGTTTTTAATAATTTTCACCAAAGCAAATCCCACTCCAGAGATTTGTCTGCTCTAACAATGCATTTGATACAAACTTCCCTAAGGCAGAAAGCAAGATGGGCAACCAATTTGGAAATTATAATAATCCAGTCAAGGTTAAGATTGCCTTGTTCTGCTGGGATATTATAAAATTTGAACCATGTACATACATCTAAAATAAATTAGCTGTGGGTGGTTGCTGAAGTTTTGTCACTCTAGGGAACTCTTTCTTTAAATTTGAGATACATTGGACTCTTATTATCTAATAATGCATTAATTTCAGTGGCATATATTTTTAGATTAATGTTGGCTCCAAAAATATTTGAGTATTTGGGATAAAATGGGGTCATAAGAAGACAGTTTGAAAGGCAAAGAATATAATTATTATTTTAGAGTCCGTGACCACTGCCAATGAGATACTTGCATCTCCCCTGTGTTTAAAATATCAGCAATGCTGTGAAGGAGGTTACAAAGAAGCCTTACTTAGCTGACCGATACTGATGGTCTCTGCTTGCCATTTCTAAGCGATTTTTTATATATGCAATACATTATAAGCTACATATATTTTTTCCTCAAAAAATATGATTATTTAAAGCTCTGTATTCTCTAAGCTGGTGTATGTAGTCATTTTCTTGTGTCTGCTAAGTTCTAGTGTGGGGCTGCAGAAGATCCCACAAATCCTGGAGCAAGTTCAGGGCCTGAATCGGTCAAATCAGACACAGCAAAGGAGCAAACAACAGTCTGAAGGTCATGGCAGCCAGCTGTAATATTTTATGAATATTCTTTTTGTTGTCTCGTAGTTTGTGTTGTATATACATACTGAGAGGTATGCCTCGAGGATCGGTTAATGTCATGGTAGTTTTATTAATCCAAACGAATCATGAAAGCTTTGATACACACTCAAGCTGCATCTAAACCAACCTGAAGGAATGCACGTTGGTGTGATCCAGGCTCATGTTCTGATCAGCTAGTGGTTCCCATTCATTCCCCAGGAAAGGAAGAAGTAGAGTTGGTTCACATCTGCCATAAATTCAGGATAAGGCTATGGCATATCCAATTTAGATATTGCAGTGTCTAAAAGGATATCTAAAGGACCACTGCAACCTTTGGTGAATAATCCTGGTGACTCCTAGAAGGGAACATGGAAGTGAACTTGGTGTTCATTCTCAGAAAGTACTGATCCCTTTCTGGGTTCTGTCAGGCACCTGTTGGACTGTAGGTCGATTTCAGGCTATTTCAATACATTACAAGATCCAGACAGTGAATTAGGCAGAGATTATTAGTCACACAGTTAAAAGAGAACAAAGGAGAAAGCTAGAGGGACATAAATCTAGGCAGCAAAATAAATAGCCTGCTTGGGGGCAAACAGAGGGTGTAAGATGGTGGTTAGGGAAGTGAGACTCAATAATTGTCTTTTTTGTTGGTTTTGTTTTGTTTAATGTTGCACAGACCAACTTATGGTTGAATACACTGACAAACAACCCTTAAAGATGGGAGAGGGGAAAAAACTGAGAGGAAGTCAGTGCAAACATGGAGAAAAGGGTGCATCTGTGTATGAAAAGCAGATACCAAAAGAGAAAATTGAATCTCAAACAGATGCAAAAAGCATTGCTGGGTACGTGTTTGCTTTTGAAGCAACTAATGAAGTACTGTGGAGTGTGAGAAGGAGCTGGTGATAGAGAGGGATGAAGTGAAGGCAGGAGTCAGCGGGACCAATGACCTAAGAAACTGCAGAGAGAGGAAACGAAAGGTATTTAGGAGTAGAAGAGACAGGATGAGATATGAGTTGGGGAACTCTGAGAGCAGAAGCTGGTGCAGGCATGGAGCTTCTCAGGAAGTGCTCAACAGCTGCATGAGGAATGGAAGGCAACAGCAGCCGATGAGAAATGAAGTACTGCTTAGGTCCTAGGTGTGTGTTTAGGGTACGTGTGATAAATTGCCTTCATTTGTCCAACCATCCCATCTCGCAAAGGGCAGCACAGTCATTTTCTCTTGCTGTTAACTCTGCATTTCGCACTGGAGTGTCTCAGAAGCAGCGAGTCACTATGGCTTCTGCAAGCTCCCCAAACAACCAACCTATCAAACATAATAAGCGTAATCCTCTTCCTGCTAAAAACAGTAACAAGACTTTGTGACAAATTTTCAAGTAGCCCTGTTTTTCAAAACAGAAGTTTTCTCAGAATGTAGTGAGGACATTTTTGCATTTTTACTATAATTATTACTTTTTTTTTTTTAATTGGTGTTTTGTGATCTCTACAACCTGGAAATTTTACATACACATTATCTTGCCTGTACATCTCTTCCCAGATTATTTAGAGTGTTATGCATTATAGGATTTCTGACAGTTCTTGCGGGTGTTTGTAACTAGGTGATCTTTAAGGTCACTTCCAACCCAAAGCATTCTATGATTTGATGATTCTATGAATTGTTGTGTTTTCTCTTTCTTAATCATTTCAATCTGCATATGACGTTAATGTAATTAAACAAGCAAACCTGGCCCAGGTAGCTGGTTATCAGAAATGTTTGTGCATCCTGGAATTGTTGTGTGTTTAATTTTTGTGTTTCTTACCTGGATTCATACACTAATAAAGAGGTGAGTATCCCAGAGCCTCAGGCACTTGGACCAAAGTATATATGCTACGTTTTTTCCCATGTGCTCACTGAAGAGGCTGTATAACACTGAGAAGCACCTCTCCACGAGGGTGCCTTTAATATAAAGTCTCAGTGCATGGAGTATAAATGAAGCCTTGCCCTTGGTGTGCACATCAACCCTCGTTGATAGGAGCACTTCATAATGTGCAGCCACTGCAACAATGTGGTCAGATGGAAAACAAAAGCCGTAAAAACAGTTAATAAAGTTATTTAACCTTAACGTATTTTTCATGTTGAAGTGTATTAAAGAGACTAAAGCCCTTATGTCCATTTGTGCAGAGAGAAGTTCTTTCCCAAGGGGCACGGAGTTAATTGGCTGCCGGGCAAGAGTGTGAGTGTACACTGCAGCAAAGAGTAATAGATGCAAAGCATTCAGACTTCTGAGCCTGATAATCTTTATTACCCCTTGCAAGATTAAAAGAGTTTGTCTTCATCCCATAGGAAATGGCACAGTGCAGCAGTATTTACACAATATGATCAGTATTCAGTATATTGTAAGGCAAATTCAATTCCACTTCATAAAGCTCTCACTATGTGTTGCCATAATCAATAGGAATAGTACATAATGGTAAATATTATATAAAAGTAGCTTTGTGTCTCTGTCAAATGGTGGTAGGTGTCCCAAATCTTGTTGATTCACTTCCTTGTGTAAATACTGTAAGTTTTAACTATTTTTATGAACTAAAATCTCAGGTTCTTGGAGGGAGTTAAGCTGCCCCATCAGCAGTTCCCATGTATCAGTTTCAGCACAAGTGTCCCGCTGTTTTCTAGAGAGCAAAATCAGCTCTGATCAGATTCTCAAGCTCAGGCTCAGCTCTCACCAGTGCAGAGAGCTTTAGTGCTGAGAATCACGTCTGTGTAGACTTGAGTTACCAAATTGAACTAACATGTGTTTTTTGAAGATTAAATATGTGTTTTCAAGCTAAAGACTGAGTAATGGTAATACCTATACACTGAAATATTTTTTTCTTTTAGAAAAAGCGTTAGCTGTCTGTAATTTTTATGTCCAATACCTGGTTTGATCTTTCGTGATGAAAGAGAAACAGATAAGAACAATTGTGTTTGTGCTGTTTATGAGCGGTAGGAGTAATCTGCTTGGAGACTATAATGTTTACTTTCACCATGAAGAATTACACTGACACAATTTGATGTAGAACAAACTTTGAAGATGTTGTTAATCCCTGTTTATCCCACAGCACTAAAGTTATTGTACGAGTCAAACCAGTTCACTAAAAGGAGAACATACACCAATTGTATTAGAGAAATACTTGACCAGAAATTGAAAAGATTCTCTGTTTAGTTGAGAAAGAAGCTTAGGCAGGGGAACAACAGAGAATGAAATGACAATGGCAAGGTGTTCAAATAGTAGCTAAGGTAAATCAGGCGCGCTTTGTAAGGTAGGACCAAGATCAAAAAGTCTTAAAATTGCGGTCTGCATATGACCTCCAGTTTTGAAGAATGGGTTGGACGTTTTCATGCATTAGGAGCTGAACTCTTCTTGCCTTCCAAGGAGACATCAGTACAAAAATGCCATTTGAACTTGAAGTTCGATCTTATGCATCATTAATTTGCTGCTGATTTCAGTGACAGCTGCATGAGATTTGTAGGGCTCTTCCTTTTCCCAGAAATGCTGAACACCAATCACTTCAAATGACATAAATGAAAATGATCAAGGGCTGGTTTCCCTGAGAAGTTAATCCTTAATTTCTTTTGTAAATCACATTTTTATACTCTGGAGCTCAATTAGTAAGTAAGGGAGTGGACCATTTAATTGATTTACCAAAAGGACTCTGATAATAAATTGTGATTCTTGATAAATGTGATGGAATTGAGGTACAGGCATGCCTTGCTACCTGCTGAAAATGTTTTCATTTTGAATACTCTGGTGCAGGCATACCCTTGTGATAGTGCATGTGATAACCGTAGCTGATTTCTGATCTTTTATGCTTTGGGTAAAAGGGTATTTCTGGATGCAGCCTTTGCTGCCAGTGAACAAAGGTTTTGTTTGCTAATGTATCTTAGATTGCTCTTCTGCTCTTTCAATGCCAAAACACAGTGACAGAAGTATACTGGTGTTCTCAATTCATGTGTACCAGGAATCGCTTCTCAGATATTTGAATTTGAAAGAGGAAAGCCGGTTTCAGTAAAATAGACAGTATACCAAGTTAAATATTTCTGGTTTTCAGGGACCATTCTTCCCATTTTTGTGTCTTTCCCCTTCTGACTTCTGTAAGATTGGTGTTAATGTTTGAGATGAGCTTTCTTTGTTTTCTCTTGTGGTATAGGTACTGAGTATTTGAATTCTTCAGATTCTGGATTTTTTGACAAGATGTAGCCCACTATATTTTTATTACATTTATATGTACTTAATGGTCATTTATTTTTTTGACAGATAAGATTAAGAAAAGAGTTAAGGTAAAGGCTGAGGCTTAATGTTGCATTGCTAATGGCATAATTACTGAGCATAGTTTAACATGCTTTAAAATTTAACATAATTTTTTTTGTGTTTAGTTATTTGAAAAACAGCAGTCTTTCTAGCATGTTGTACAGCAGGGCTCCTAGACTTTTCCATCCATACCTGTTGGTAGAGACAGCAACGCCAAATTTTGTGCCAGGATATACATGTTGAAGAAGGTTGCATAGGGCTGGTTGTCTGCGTATCAGGGAAAGCAGTGCATGTACTCAGAGTTGTTCCTAAGAGGTGGCCGCTCTTGGTGGTGGTGGAGAGGAGGGTGTGCAAAGGCAGTGCTTGTTCATCTAGGGCAGCAGGCATGAACTGTTCCTCAATGCAGCCAGGCTCTGGGAGGCTCGAACTCAGACCCTGGAGGTGGGGAGCAGCCTCCAACAAAAGCATGTGTGTGCTTTGAGGAGGATGTTACTAGTTCTAGGAAAAGTCCTTGAGCGTGCTATGCGCCTCACTGCAAGAATACCGTTGCAACAGCAGGTCCTGACTGTGCACTGGGATGATGCAAGTTGTAGCTTTTAAAGTGGAAAAACTGCCAGTACTTAGAGTTAGGAGAGCCATGCATGGTGATTTCCTGACTTGATGAAAATTATTGTCAAAAAAGAGCCTTTAACTGAATAGTTGCATTTTTTTTTTAAAGACACTCAGAAAAAGGGGAAGGAACAAGAAGAGGTAAATAGGTGGAGAAGATCATGCTCTCCTTCCCCATTTCAGCTACGGTCTGGAATCTTGTTCTCATCTATGGTAGGTAATTGGTACTAGGAATAGTCTTTTTTTAAACAGTCATGAGTAGCTGGCTGTTTTCTTCGTGTTTCGAAGTGCTCTTAAGGCAGTGGAGCACACTGGCAATATTTGTGCTCTGCAGCACTGTGCTTTGCCAGCTGTGCAGTTCAGTGGTGCCTGTGTAGCTCTGTATCGCTTCTGAACCTCCTGAACTGCCTTCCGCTGCTCCCCCCACCTTATTCGACTGTTCCATTCTTGAGTTATAACATAATGCCGTTTAAGTGACCTACTGGTATATGTACTCTGTATTTCTTTACCCTTGTAAATCTTAAGTGCTCAGTTGCAAGCCTGTTTTGAAAAATCTTATTTTTACAGTGGAGACTGAGTGTCTTTCTTTGAGGTTAATTTCTGCATTTTATTCCTGCTGCAGCCTGTGAGAACCCCGTAACAGCAATGCAGTTGTAGCCAATCAATATTTTCTAACGTCCAGCTGGTTTATCATTCTATATCTGTGGTATTCTTTGCTTATTTATATGCACTTGTAATAGATAAAAAAATGCATTAATAATGAAAAGGAAACTATTTGGCCTTATGCTGTGTTGTTATTTAAGAGACAGAGAGATCCTGAAATCTCAAATACATGCAGAATGTTTTTATCCAGCACATTCACAGAATGTTTTTTCATCTCACTATGCAGGTCAATGGGTTTAGAAGGGCTGAAAACAAAACAAACAGCTCCCACACTCTCCAAACCTTCCAGAAAACTGCAAATCTGCTACCAGAGAAAGAGAGATGTGTGTGTAAGGATTTCTGTTGCACTGTGTATTATGCTTAGTCACACTGTTCTGGCATGTCATATTATATCATGTCTGATTTGATATAGCACACCCATACGTAACCAAAGGAAAATAATGTCACATAGTTAGAAACCCTTCCAGTCTTTGAAAGGTGAGGATTTCTGATGTTATTTTCTTGTTCTATTTTTATGAAAAACCAATTACTTCAATAACTAATCTTTTGTTTTCTTTTAAACAGACATGGGGGATAATACAGCAGTCCAGAGTAGATATTTCCTACCTTCTGTTATCAAATAAAGTCTTGCAATATATCCCAGACCCCTGGTGGTTTCATTCTGAATGTAACTTGCGACAGCACTTTTGAGACTTTGTACCAGCTAGAACATAGTGACTAGCACAAGGGGCTTTGCAGACAGAGCGAACACCTAAATGATGGGGGGGAAAAAAAACAAAACACCAAAACCAAAACCAAACCCAGGGCAAAAAACCCAAACCTTCAATCATTCTCTCCTCCCTTCTCTGAGGCCTTAATTGCCCCAGTATTTTCTGATTGTTGTTCCTGTAAAGGGACTGCTGCACTTCTGGGTATTACATTTGTACAGCGTAGCAATGCATCATCCAGCTTTTGAGATGTTTATGTAGATCCTGGAAAGTAGAGTCAGATGCAAGCTGCAGCTTCAAGGACGCACTTAGGACTATGTCTTGATCTTGCACTTCAAAAAAACAGGTTTGCATTTCTGTAATCCTGTATTCTTATCTGTCTTCCCCCCCACTCCCCCCGTCCTTTTTGTTTCCTTCTCCAGGTTTAAAGCTGTGGAGCAGATAAACTCAATCCGTAAAGGGCCTTATCAATACCAAACTGGTGGTGTCCTCAGTGCAGCAGTACTTGCATCTATAGGTGGAAGCTGGATCTTACTGATGGAAGCATGTTTATAATTAGAAATCAGAGGTTTTATTCTGGACATTTTGTTAGTTACCTTTAAGCTTCATAAACACAAGAGGTAGAGGGAAAGGTTTAATTTCTTCTTGAGTTAATTATTGATTGACAGGTGTATTTCTAGAACCTTATGATTGGAAGAAATTAAGTGAATTTCATGATGTCAAATAGATGCCAGAAAAAATAGGAAAAAATATTGTGTCCCTTAATCACTGCTGAAATGATTTAAATTCACTTTGAGGGGCTTAAGTGAGAAGTCTATCTGTTTCTTTTTTCATGCTATCTGGCATGCACAGTAGCTGGTTATTATTTCTATTGCATCTGCCATCCAGCAGCAGATGGAGCATTATTAGGTTAGACGCTGTATCTATACATTGAGGGGTTTCTGGACATGAAGAGTTTATATTCTAAAGTAACATGACAAGAAAGAAGGTTTTTGCAGATTCTTGCTTGCAAGAAGAGGGAGTGATGCTCAGAGTACCACATGATTTTCCCAGATGTCATTGTAATAGTGCTGTCAGAGCTGGGAACTGTGCCCAAATACCTCAGTCTGAGTGCCACTGCCTCAGATGCAAAGCCCATCTTCCTCTCTAACAGAAAGGTTTCTTTTTTGTTGTTGTTACAAAATTATTTGTAGTGTGATTTCAGATGGACACAGCTTAAAAGGAGTTTTATGCTTAGCACCTGCTATTACTTTGAAAACACCTTGGTGACCATCTTCCTGTTCTTAAGAGGAGCTCTGAACTTGAAGAGCTCTAGCACATCCAGGGCAGCTTCAGACTTTGTCTTGGACTGAGCACCTTTGTTACTGAGGAAACAAATGGGATTTGTGCCATAACAGGTTGACAGTATAAAAGGAACACATTCTCCAAGCATTTTTGTATAAAGTAATACAGAATTGAGCTCCTGGCCTGAAAAATGCATTTGAGGTTCTAGAGAGATGTGCTTGATTTTATTTCCTGACAATTTTTTGGCATATAGCTGCTTTTGTATAAGCTACATTTGACGTATTTGAACAACTCGGTTCAGAAATTATTTCTCCTGTCCTGCTGCTTTGTATTTAAATTGAAATCCAAGCACCCAGATACTAAGCCATGGAAGATATTTACCAGTGGCAAAATTTTATTTCTTGGCAGAAACTGCAGGCAAATGAGGTAATCGTTGTGATGCCTTCTGGAGCCGCTTTTGGAGTATATGTCACAGTTGATGTAATGATGAGCTGATTGGGCTGTCTTGTCCACCTGGACACATGTTGGCTTTGATTCTTCATTAATTCTCTAGGAAAACAAGCTGCTGTGCCAGTCCCATTCAGTGAGGGACTGTCGCAGATGACTGTTCATTATGAAGAGGAAATGGTGTTTTCTCATGGCCATATGTTCTTTGGGATTCCCCTCTGCAACTCTCCAGAAACCTATTTGTTGCCCTCAGAGATGGTGTATGTAGTACATTGGGATTCGGAAAGGGATTGAAAAACTAATGAACTTGTGACAAAAGAAGTACTTTTTATAAAAGGAAAGGGACCTGCATATTGATAACTTAGAAATGAAATAATTAAAATTCATGATGGTGTGTTATGGGCTAAGTACATATCTTTGTGACTAAACCAAATATGAAACTGGAGCTCAGGGTATTCTGATTTCAATATGAGTAGTTTCCTCCATTTGTTTTACTGGTAACAGAGACTTAATGAAGTGTCTGTACAGCACTTGAAATTATTTTAAACTTATACTATTAATGTTTTATTATCAAAATGCTTAAATTAATAAAAAAAGAACACTATGACAGTAAACAACGTAAAAGATAAAAATAATTTGTGATTGCAATGTAAAGGTCAATGTAAGTGACAAGATCTCTGCTAGGTATGAATCCTGCTTTCATTCTTCTATGTGGGAGGAAGTATTGAAATGTAACCACAGGCAAAGTGGCTGACATTATGTAGTTGAATGTTTTGAGGAATAAATCAGGAAGGTATAGTGAATATGTTTTTTGCTCTCTAAAGCTTATCTAGTTCCATTAGGCTTCCCCTGGCTTTCAGGATTAAGCATACTGGAGATGCAGACTTCTAGGGGTACACCTGTAATTTTCAGTGTTAACTGGGAAACATACTTTCCACAGCCAAAAGGGACAGACCACACAGGCCTATCAAAAGTAACTGATAGTTCCTTCCAGTTAGACCATTATTCCTCTTTTCTCTTTCTTATTAATTTCAGAGGGAGTTCCACTGGAGTTGTGGCACTGACCTTGAGTGATGTGGCAGGGTAGACTCTGCCCCGTCCTCCTCTTGGGGACTGGGGCTTTTGGCACCTCATGTTCACAGCCCTTGTGCTTTGCTGTGCCCCCTGGCACGTACAGCCCTTGGGGGGTGGGTAGAGAGGAGGGACCCTTTGGCCGATAGGGGGTCTGCAGCCAGTGAGGTGCCTTGGTTCAGAGAAGCCTCTGGATCATGGCCAGTTACGGCCACAGCTCAGGTCCCACCCGGGGCATAAATGGGGCACTGCCGGAGGCCCCCTTGGAGTGGCCTGCTTGGAGCTGTGGGGCTGTGCTCGAGGGCTCTCCCCTTGGGCTGGGACAGTGCCTGAGGCAACTTCCTGGGATTCAGTGTCCTCGCCTGCTTTTGGGTGAGTGATTCCTTCTGGATATATCCTTGTGTGAGCCCTCGCCCCCCCACTGGGCGAGCGATTACACCTTCTGGGTATCCAGGAGAGGGAGAGAGTTCCCCTTTGTGAGTGAGCAAGTGTGTGTGTGTGTGCGCGCGTGCGCGCACTTTGGACCATCACTCTTGTACATAAACGTGTAGTAATAATACCCCGACTGACAACTCGAAGCTGTTATGCATTAAGTGTTACTGGAGTGTTGATTGATTTCAGTTTACCCCTGTTTCTCATTGGATTTTTCTTGTGGTTTTGGCTGTTTTTGTGAAATAAAGTTGTTTGAGCCTGTTCTTCATTTAGTGTACCTCCATGACAAATGCTGTGTGTGTAATCCTCTCAGCGGACATAGTGATGGAAATAGATAGCAAAATCAGAGCAGCTGGCCAGGGATGGTAAGAATTTAGTGCTTTACAATAAAAAGATTTGAGATATTCTGAATTTTTTTCCCTGTGTTTGCAGCAGTGAAGAGAAAAATGCACAGTTTGGTCATGTTCTTTTGAAGGTTTGAAGCAGGTACATGCTTTCAGTCTGATGAGACATGCCATTGGTATCTCAGTGAAATACACTTCAGTATAACATATTTCATTTTGACTGTGATCCTGTTGGCTGAGGCCTGCAAGCCTGCAAAGCGCCTGGGCACACGCTAAAGTATGCATTCAAGGAATTCAGAATTAATTAAAACATACTGAGTGACTCAGTAACATTTAGCAAGACGCTTCATACATGCCAGTGTGCTCTACTGAAAATTTCAGTTACATTTCATCATGTGCAGGCATTTTATGAATTCTGGTCTGAGAAAACTGGAGATTTTGGCTCACTGTGTAGTTCATTCATTGAAAGTAGTCACTTTGAGTGTTTAACAGTGCATGGGCAGCTTAGAGTAGCCTGAAGAGCATCTGGCCTAAGGGAATTGCAAAGGGAATTTAGGGAGGCAGGAGGCAATTACCTGAACTGGAATTTGGCCAGGAGATAGGAACTAACATTGCAGTGCTTATTAAACCCTGTGAGTAATGCCAGATAGTAATGGAGGCTGTTGATCTTGGAATGACTTGATATGATTCAGTTTTTCTGGCAAGACGTGAATGACTGACATTGTCAATAACTGTGAAGTACTCACTGGATAAAGTGTTTCTTTTGTCGAGTGTCTAGTGGGCTTTTCTCTGGCAAATTCTTTTTCCTCTGTAAAAGCCATGGTTAGAGTACCAAGAAGCCTGGAAAGACCATTCTGCTTATTTTCTAGGTGAGCAGCCTCATTCTTTGTTGCCAAGATCTTGCTGGGCACTGCAAAATATTTCTGAAAATTGACGAAAAGGGAGTCTGCTTTTCTTTTCCAGGATGTTTTGAATGATCATACTGAATCCTCGAATATGATGATACAGTGTATTTATAAAAAATATTCCACAGGTTCTATAAATACCCTATTACTATTCCTGTAATATATAGTAATATTTTTTCTTTTCAATATGAAATCATGATATATGTGTATAATAGATTATTAAATTTTTATTAAAAATTCTGAATCCTGCATTTGAGCATATGTACTTAACTTACAGGTTTACAAGATTTTTTTAGGTTCATCTGCCTCCTTTATCTGAAAATCTTCCTAAAAAAGGAAAGACTCTTACCTAAGGCACAATGTAGAGGTACTGATTTTTTGTTTGTTTTAAAGTAGAGATTAAATACCATTATTTCAAAGGCTTATATTTCTTAGAGAAGCATCGGGACCCAGCTGATTCCAAGAAATTTTTTAGGAGACTCTGAGAAATCTAAATTAGCATTGTCTGTACTTTGTGCATACCCATAAACTGTAGAATAACTAGTGAAGTTTGCCTGTGGAGGCAATATGGTTTTGTTGGTAACCTAAAGATCAGAAATCTTGGTTTCTATTCCAGTTCAATTTCCCTCTCTATCTCTCTTTTCTCTCTTTTTTTTTTTTTTTTTTTTCTGCTTTTATTTAATTAGACTGCCAGACCTTTGGTCAGGGGCTGTTTTACTGTTTTTATACACTGTATAGTGTAATTATAATCTTAACAGTATGTAAGATTCTCAGCACTGTATAGAATAAATTTCAAGTACTTTAAAACAATTTGGAATTACCAGTTTCACCAAGGCTCTCATTCAGCAGAGCACTTGACTGTATAGTTCACTTTTAACCTATGAATTCCACTCTTGATTGAGACAATTTTAAGACTTGAATTTAAACACCTGCTGAAGTGCTTTGTATTGAAATATATACTAGAGCAAAGCTGCTCAGAAATGCATTTATAAATATAGTTTAAGTCATGCAAGCTCTATCCCTCTTCTGAGACAGACTGACATGCTTGTGGGGAGGAGCTCAAAGTTGTGCTTCAATTCGGACTTGAGAAATCTAACTAAAAATGAATGAGATTTTTTCTTTTTTCCTTGAAAGTTAGTAATGTTTTTACTTTATGTAAGTGCATAGCTCTGAGGGATGTATTTAGTTGCAGTGAATTTCACTAGTCTAGAGAAGGAATCTAAGAGGAATGACAATGCAGTGTCTCCATGTTTTAGTCTACTACACTGTCAGCCATTTGCTCCCAGTGTTTGAATGCTGAGTCTATAATTTAGGCTGGCATTTGAAATCAAAGTTTTGATGATTTTATTTTTCATTTTTAAGTGCAGGTAGAAGAGCTGGTTTGTAAGAAAACAAGGAAATAATTGTGAAACCTGGAACATAGTGTTGTTTGTCAGCTGTTATGGCTGGGATCTTGATATATTTGAAGAAGGCACCTTAAAGCAAAAAAAACTCCTGAGAATTTCAGTGAAACAAAATAAGCAGGTCTTGTTTTGACAAACACATTTTAATTTGAAGAATGCATCAATTTGTGGGTGTGCTCCATTCCTGCACAACAAATTCTAATCTCCCATGCCACACGGCTGTTGAGCGGTGAGTAGTACAGGCAGTGTGTATGACTTAACTGTAAACTCCCAAACAAGTATCCCCTGTTTGCATTTATGTATTTCCTTTCACTCAAGGATTTTGTTACACTTCACAGACTGCAGGTAGCTGTGGGAGGCCCCCTTGGAAGCCCTGAAGAAAACAGTAGCAAAGAAAAATGGGCTGGCTTTCCTTGCTGGTGAATAGCAGAGCTGGGAGCAGAATGTGGAGGTGTGACCTATGGCCATGTGTTTTAAGCATTTTGAGCTTGATCTAAAGCCTCTTAAACCTAATGCTGTAGTTTCATTCTCCCACTGCTTTTAGTAGTCTTTGAGTGGTTAATTGAAGTCAGTGGGAAAGCATGAGCTGAATCTGAATACATTGGATTTATCCAGTCTCGCTTTCCCTTCAACACTGCTTGTCTTTGACTGCCAGTCTTTGACTGCTTTCCCTGACCAGTCAGACAGCTATGGCTTAAGGCCTTTTCAATTTAAAGGCATTTTTGTTTGGGGTTTTTTTTTCTTCCCCTCCCTGCTATCAATTTCATCTTTGTTTTAAGATTCGTGATTTACCAGGAATAAAGCTCCATTCTTCACAACTTTCTTCAGATGCAGAATGCTATCAGGAAGATATGTTAAGTTTTACTGCAGCATTTCATAAATGGATACTACTTATTCAAGAAAACCCATTTCAGCCAGCTAAGTGAAAATAAATAGAAAAATATCCATTATTTACAGGACATAATGTGAGTAAGTAGGCTGCATGCACACATAGCAGATGAAAAAACCAGCAGATGTAGCTAGGAAAATGGCTGTTAGGGAAGAATGCTTGTCTTCAGGCACACATGCTGTGTATTTATATACTTTGTTAAAAAACAGGGGTAAATCAGTTTTTCACAATAATTGTCATCCCCAGAGTTTACTCTTAGAAACTGGAGACACTGTCATTTGCTTCATTCAGCAGTAAGACTACATCTTGATTGCCATCTTCTTTCTTTATGTAAGTGGGAGAAAGAGATCAACCTGTTTAATTAGGACATCACTTTCCATGCTGGCTGATGCTTTTGCTTGATTTTCCTAGCCAGTATTTCCATCTCCCCCAGAAAAGTTCCACAGCCAGCAAGGTGTGCATAATTCTGGCAGGTAGGATTCAGCCAGGCAAATTCTTTCTCATACCCATGTATTATACACCTCAAATAACATATCATTTTCTTGCCTGTTGCATGGTTAATTCTGATCAAAGTGGCATTTTTTTCTTCATGCAGAGTTAATGACTTCCAAAAATCTCCCCAGTTTTATCTATCTTGCTAGAGATAACTTGTCTTCTTGGATGTAGAGTGCATTATGTCATTGTCATCTGTCTCAAGTTAATTAGGATGGATAAGATAGGGCATGGGAAGTTCCGAGAAGTTGAAGAGCAAGGGTTGGAGAGCAAAAGGATGGAGTTGTTCTGCAAGGGAAAGCAAGATGGGAGCAACGGTGACAACTCTCCCTGCAGGGAAAGGCTTCTTGCAGGTCATTTCATAGCATTCTGATCCCAGGTTACACACCATGCCATAGCAAAGAAGCCTTTAGGGCAGTGTTCAAGTATCCAGGTTTTCTGAAGCTTTTCTGACCTTACCAGAGCTTTCTCCATCAGTAGAAAGTGGACAAGAACCTTGCTGAGGCAAGTCACAAGACAAGGGAAGTGATGCTTATGACTCCTGCATGGTCCAAGATAACATATTTTATATTATTAGCTGGTTTAGGCTTTCAGTGAGGAATTACAGAACTCAAAATTAAGATGGGATAAAAGTATTAAAAATACTGAATGAAATATTAGGCTGATTTTTATTCTACCAAGAACCATTTTACCCATGATCAGACAACGGGACAGATTTGTTTATATCTGTGCCCTGTGGGCCTGACCCAAAGCCAAAAGCTACCATTGATCCTGTATCATGCCAGAGGGCTCAGAGAAAAGAGAAATCTGGCTATGCTAGTGAAGAAAAAAAAGCAGCATAGATCACATTTCTCTGCATATATATGAATAAACTCAAGGTTTCTGTTGATAAATACATTGTAGCTGCTGTAAGGAACATTTATAATATGCCATAAATATGAATGAGTTCTGGGATGAAGGGACACTATCTTGGAAGATGAATCGTGAATCCATTTTTTTCATACACAGGGGAAAGCTATATAATTATGTCTTAGTTAATTCATAATAAGAAAATCTTTATAGTCTCCTTCCCTGTGTAAGCTACTAAAGAAGCTAGGATTTGGGGAAACAGTGCTTTACCTGACAAATTGGCTTCACGAGATAAAAACGAGAACTGTTAACACAGTTAACATTACATTGTGGGACAGTAAAATGATAGTTCATTAATGAAAACAGCCATGCAGTAGTCTTACAGCTTATACCAGAATCTCCTGATTAAGGTATGAGCTATTGATAGTTGCCTGTTTTTCTTAGTAAATGATGATTTGTGAATGAACTTCTACTTTTTGATAGGAAAGTGCAGAACAAGCACCTCAAACCCTTCAGGTTTAAAAGTGATGAACATTTCACATGGAGATGGTTTGTTTTTACTCAGTATTGCAAAACAAAGCACTCTGCAAAGAGCTACAACAATTTAATTTAAGTATTTTTAGCTAAGTATATCACGCTTATCTATTACACTACAATGTATTATATATTGACTTGCCTCCTCTTTTGACATTGAAATTAGTGTTGAAGTGTCAGAGATTCCCCTGAGATTGAAATTCTGTTTTCTGGATAGCTCTAAATGGATCTGCTTCTCTTCCTGTATTGGTTTGATTTCTTAATTTTTAATGCAATTACTCTTGATTTATACCACTAAATGAGAAGGTGTTTTTTTAAACCAACAAACATGAGCCACCTGGGTTTTCTTAATTGCTGAAATGAGTTGTTCACATATGCCTGGTTTATATGTCATGGAATTATTTTATTTAATGCCCAGGTTTCCATTCAAGAGGAGGAGGGGTGCGTATTCACAAGTGCTGGTGCCAGCTGAAGTGATTTATCAGTGTACTGCTGTGCAGCGTTCTGTGGATTTTCTAACTCTGCTAATAAGCCATGCCTTTTACTGGCATCTTTAAAAGCCAGCATCTTTGTGCCTTCCTTTCCTCTGTTTCTGAACTGGCTGGAATGCGTACCCCAGCACTCTCAATGTAGATATGTTATGTATAATTCTGTTTTACTTGGGTGCTTGAACTACACTTTAAATTTGAGGTTTGGGACAGATGCAATACATCCTGCTACAGTGAAGGCACAAGTGGCTAGAAGAAACCACTTGAATGTTTTCCATTGCAAGGTTATTTATGTTAATCCAGTGTGTCTGGGAGACAAGAGATTACAAGCAAGACATTTTAAGAGAAAAAATGTTTTAATTTGTGCATCTTTCAAAGATTTGGAATTGCTCTGTTTGGAAGGTAAGGAGAAATAAATCTGAATCCTATAAGGACATTCCGTATGTTCGTAGCTATTGTATCAATAACTAAAAGAGAGCCTCAATCAAATAATATTTTAGGCTTATTTCACTGACTTTCACTATCTTTAGTCTTGTATATACACTTAGAATGAATATAAAATTAGACAGGGTTTCTTCATCCCCCTTGCTTTACATCTGGTGTATTAATTTATTCCTGAGCAACACCGAAGTAGAAAGAAATTCCTTCTTGCTATTCCTAGCCTTTCTCGTCCCATTTTGTTGTCATTAAGAACTTTTTGATGGCACCTAAATAATATCACAAAAAATATTTAAACTCACACTTGAAAAAGGGCATATTTTACATATAAACATCACACTGTTCACTTTCTGTAGGGTTAAATTTAAGATTTAATAAGCACACTAATTGCACATTTACATTGATGTTGTTGACTGAAGGTGACTTACTCAAAAGGGTGAGCCTGGCTTCTGTTGAGGACAGCTCTTGCTACTCAGCTAGGCGGAGAGCTGGCCATTGTGAAAGCAGTGATGTAGAAGGCTACCAGTCCTGGCAAGAAAGAAATCAAAATTCTCTCTAAAACTGTGAAGATTTAATCTGTTTTCTAATGCAGACATAGACACCATCGCTGCTGAAGGCCACGTTTTCCTGAGTTCATTATTTCTCTTAGTTGACTGTCGCTATCAGCTTTTGCTTTAATTGACCATAACTTGTAAATACTGCCTCTTCTTTCATACTTAGTTACCCATCTGTGTTTGAAAAATGAGGGGCAATGTTTATTTTAGATCACGGGCCCTTACACCTGTTAACACAGGCTTTATTCCTGAGGAATGAGCCCTCCCATTTTGCTGTTGCCTTGCCTTGAGCCAAGCAGCCAGGCAACATCTGGGCCAAACCTTGCGGCAACCTGTGTTTCCTGCTGCCAGGGGTTATTCTCTTGGATGCCTGCGATTCAGTTGTGTATCTCATCTGTTAGCCCTTGTGCCCTACTCCTTTCAAATATGAGCACCCTGACAAGAAAGTTCACCCCTGCAGTGCTCCAAGCTAGTTTTTGTGATGTTGTTTTGTACGTTATGTGCGTTATCAGTGCAGTTGTGGTGCCTAGAGCATCCCGATGTGGTGCCTCTTTCAAACTGAACTTTGTGAAGGGTTTATCTTTGCTTTCCCAAGTCCTTGCCATTCCCACTTTTAACGCTAGGCTTCTTTCAGTGTTATTACAGTGATGACACTGACTACTAATGAAATAGTAGTGATATATTATTACTTTCCCTCTTCCTTTTGTATATAACTTGTCTGTTGGGACTTTCTAATGTTCGCATTGGATACATCAATGAATAGCAATTTCTGGACAGATTAAATGTTAATAAGTCCTTGTTATAGGTGTCAAAAAAAGTAACACTGATTTAATAATACATGATGTTTCACTGGTAAGAACCACTGATCCAGTCCATAAAGCCTGAAAAACTTACATTCAGGTGCTTGCTCAGGAGAAATTAACATGGATTCCATGTTACAGAAAAAGCCAGGCAGGTTTGTGAGATGCTGCTTTAGTAGCTTAAAGGATATCTTGGTGCAGTTACTCTCTCATTTCACTTTAGAGTTTATTTTCTTTTAAAAAAGAAATACCTACTTTAAAAGGTGTTACCTATTCAATTCAGTTTAGCTATTAAATTCCATTGAAATCAAGGGAGAATATTTCCATTAGCTGTAATGGAGTGAGAACGGGAATGTTGGAAGTGTGAAGAATTCTCAGTGTAGACAGATATAGCAAAATGTTTGTGCACTGCTTCTACCACCTGTGGTACCTGTCTGGTGAATGCTGTTTTGGGGATTTTTTTGGTTGGTTATTTTTTGTTTGTTTTTTTTTTTAATGCAGCTGCAATAGCATAACTTATCTGTTTTTGTTACCTTCTTCTGCAGGACCCTGTGATTTGTGACTGCTTAATGGTTTGAGCTTGCAACAATACCCCATGAACTTGATAAAAGTTATCTTTTGTAAGTCGGGCAACAGAGGAAGGGATGAAATAATATGACATACCAGAATCCGAGAAAAAAATCAGGATGTGAAACGTAAGTGTTTCATAATGCCTTCATTAATGAAGAGTGTTGTTGTCATTAAGCTAGGGAGAAAGGATTGATTAAGGTTGGTTTAGAGATTTCTTTATAATGTTTAAGACTAAGGAACTATTCTTTTCCTCATGCTGTTATTTCATAAATAAATGCGTGGTCTGAGAATGAGTCTCCTCTCAGTAGTATACTGATGTACTGCCAATGAAGAGACAATGTGCCTATCATTTTTATATCTTGATAAAAATATTTCATGAATCTGAGGGGAGAAGCATGCAGAGTATTTTTATTAGTTTGCATATATGTGACAAATAGCACAATTTTGGAAAGCCACTTAGCATGCCTTGCAAAATGTTATTTTATTAGCCATACTTATAGTTTGATACCATCCTCAATATTTTTGCAAATTCCTTATTGTAAAATATTTTTAGTGTATGATTTACTGGTTTACATACATTTTCTTACCACTGCTGGGTTTTTTGGAACACTTTCTTAATACCATATTATATTGTGTGATAGATCTAACTGGGTAACTTTGCTGCTTATCCCTGCAGAATAACTACAGAAAGGTCAGAAGGATTTGTTCTCCAAGTAATTCCACCATTTATCTCAGTTCAAAAGAAATGAGGTGTATTTGGAATACAGAGATAAAATCAATGCATATTTTACATATTATCTCTCAAATCTCTTGCAAATCCTTAAACAGAAGAATATAGGTCCAGAATTTAGCCTTGTAGGCAGATTTCTGACCTGGTTTGGTCTATGTATTTTTTGGTACTCTTTGTCACAGTCTGCTGAAATGATTTCACTGTACATTTCATTCTTTGCCTGCACCATTTAAATTGTCATTCTTGGTGCGTAAATTGTCATTGGAGGTGAGGACAGTTGCATTCACCTGTGCTGGCCTGATAGCATCCTCTGCTGCGTGGGCACCTGCTGAGGTGGCCTTGTGCTCCTGTGAATTGTAGGACAGCCATTTGGGACACATGAAAATATCTTCACGGCAAATCCTGCCTAAATGGGTTGAGATGCTTCAACTGCAGAGGGAACCTTGGCTTCTTCAAATTCCTGCCTAAGTTAAACAGCCCATTAACTTAGGGAAGGTTTTACAAAATCAGCTTTGGTGTATTTTCCCACCCCTCTAACCCTACCCTTTATGCTTCCTTTCAGTGAAAAATCTCTGCATACTAAAATTCCCTTTTTTGGCATTCCTGTCAAACCCTAAGGTCATAATGAGGTCAGTGGGAATTCAAGCTGAAAATAAATTATTTATCAACTATCTCTCCAGATTTGAACAGCTGGATTGTTTTTTAAGTAACACGCACGTAACTCTCAGCACACTGGAAGTTAGTTTGACAACAGTATAATAATGACAGGTTTGATCCTACCACAACTAAGTAGTGAGTACAGCAATTTTTTGATCCTTTTTTCATGGGCAACTTTATTGTTCTGCAGCTGCATGAAGAATATAATAGAGTTGTTCCATGATGGTTCTAAAGCTTAACTCAAATCTGGTTTCCCATTTTGTTTGTGTTAGAAATACATAAGTTGACGTTGGATACTGTGTCTCTTGAGACTACTGTAGTTGTGCTTGCCTTAAAGGCAGGAGATAAGGACAGAGTCTGCTAAGATCACCTGTGTTTGAAATTATGAGGAGAAAGGAAATAACCCAATTTAAAAATTGGTGCATTTTGTCAGAGTGAGAAATGTGAGCGAGTTGGGTGAAAAGGCAATCAAACTACTTTATGCTGAAGAATTGTCTAGCTAACTAGTTTGTGTATATATGTGTATTACATATGTGTACATTCAGATTGTTTTAAGCTGGTAGAATAAGTATCTAAATTTACTCATATCTAGCAATCTACTCCATTTGAGAAAATAATCCTAATTTGAGAGAAATGTGGAGTTTCTTCTGTCCTTGATTTATCTGTTTTCATCAGGGTGACTGGGAAACAAAGAAAGGTAGAGCTGAGTAATTTTTTTTCTCCTTGCCTCTTGGAATTTTACTTCTGTAAAATTATTAGTAGGGGGAGATGCAGTTAAAAAGCTCTGTTCACAGCTGAATGGTCAGGGGTTGAAACCTGTGGGAATTCAGCATTAAAAAATGCTGGGAACAGTCAGTGTCCTTCTACAAGTGTCCAGTGTCTGCATGGAGGCTGGAGACCTCATCTAGAATCCACCAGATCAACTATATTTAAAATTACAACATAAATCAACTGACCTTAATCCTGAGTATAGTGACCCTCAATAACTGAGTACAGTTATTGAAGCAGAGACTGGACAATATTTTCTGTATTGAACACAGGAGAAGTTGCCTAAGAAAAGAAAGAAATGGAAGTTTGTGATACAGAGTTCCCTCCCTCCAGTGTCTCTCTTGAAGTGGTGCTGCCTAGAATGGCCCCATATATCTGGTATGTACTGGGTTACTTGGTAACCCTGAAGACAGTGAACAAAACGGTCTTTTTTTTTCTGGACTCTTGTTCATGATGCTGATTTGTTTTAATTGTGTAATAAGGAGGAAGTTAAGTTGAATCTGTAGTTAAAAACAGTCAGGTTGGCAACAGACTTATTCAGAATGCACATAAAAAATGTCGATGGGGAGAAAGATAAACTGAATATGATGAATAGAAAACTCTAAATGGCCCTGAGATTTTCAGTGTTTCCATTAGTGAGTGCTTGATTGATGACTGCTGAGCTGTTATTGATAAGCTTTTTCTTGCAGGTTGGATGAAAGTGTTTTTTTTCCCCACATTGAGTCCCTCATGCTAGTGGTGGCTTCCTTTGCTACCTGTACCACCCACGTTTTTGTCACGGTGCCTCAGGTTTTCCTCCCATGTTTCACTCCTCCATTCTGCACCTTCCGGCCTATAAATAAAGTCCTGTTGCTGTACTGTGCTCTTGGCAGAGTGTGGCCTTGCACAGTGCCAGGTTATTTATTTATAGCCTTTACCATCCTCTAGTAGTTCTGGATAGATCTACCCCCTTGCCACCTTCTACTCTTGACAGAATGAAGCACCTCACTTGCACAGATCTGTTTTGGAGCTTGTTTGAGCATCTAAATTTTCTATGCATCTTTGCGATGTTGGTACATTAGTGTGGACTGCTCACGTACTTTGAATGTAATGGAGTGAAACCATCCAAATTGTTATCCTTAAATTGTTGAGTCTCCAGATAGAATTGAGTTGAACTGAAATACCTCGGTAGAACATAAGAAGCTTCCATAGTAGAAAAATACCAAATTATGGCAGCAAAAGGTATATAATTTTTTTTTTTACCAGGGCTGGGAAAAACTTATTATTTGGGTAAGTGTAATTGCAATGGAACATTAATAGCATGAAACTCTTGGGGAACTTGTGTGAAACTGGAGAAAGCATGAAAGAATCTTTGGAAACAATACAATTCTATGCAATATTATTATCAACTAATTTTTTAAAATGATGGTATACTCAGGAATCCTATATGTCTCTGGCCTGTGTGTCATAAATATAAATGCTGACTTTTTATACAAGTAGATGTAAAATCTAGAAGTACCAGTGAATATTTCTATGTGATTTGGAAAATAAGGATTTCCTAAGCATCGTATCCACATCAATTTTTATACATTCAACTCTACTAAAATAAGCATAATATTGCAGCACGCCAACTTACTCAAGCAATTTCTGCGAGCTAGGTCACCATAAGTAATACTTTAACCAGACAGCATCTGAAGAACCCTGGCCTGGTTTTATAGGTCTATTGATCTTGCTTGCTGTCATGTCACTTTTCAGTAATCTGCAAATGAAAGGGTGTATTGACTTGGTTTAGTCTTGGCTCTTGTGACAACCTCTGTTCTGATCCTCTCCCACATCTTTTGAAAGATAGCATTCCTGGTGCTACTTTAGCAGTGATTTCCTTGTTATTTTTTGTCTGTAGTGTGCTTTTGTGAATGCTTTTTGAATAATCCTTTTCCACTGCATTTTTAATTCTTTCTTATACACACCACAGTCTGTTAATTTGTCTTGGTACAGAAAAAAAGATCCTATTTGTGGCAGCAGGGCAAGGCTTGGCAGGGAATGGTTGCAAAGTAGTGCTGAGTTACTACCATGTTTTCTGCATTTTGTTTTTGCCTGCTTGAGAAAATATTGGGACGTAATTCAAAAAACTACTTAAAAGAAGCCCAAAACCTCAAGCCACTAGTTTGTAATTTTTATTTCTGTGCATTGATAGAGGGACTTAGGAACAAGCACCATCCAAAGGAAAGACTAACCTTTTGTGATGGGGTGCATAGACTGAAAAACATCTAGGTAAAATCTGTAATTTGGTAAGTTGCTGATGCTGAAGCATGGGAAAGGAAGTATTAAAAAATGCTTTCGGTTAAGGAAGTGTTACTGTTCTATTGTCACCCAGCACTGGTTGGGGACCTGCTGGCAATCACACCCCCTCATGCAACCTTGAAGAAGAGAAACTACTAATAACTCCAGACTATCAAAATGTGACCTTGCTGATGAAAGTGTCATTTTTCTGAGTGTCAGGTATGTGTCCTGAGTCTCTGAGTAAGTCTGGACTACTTAAGGAATACCATGCTAAAAGTGACACTTGTGGTAAACTAGATTAAATTGTCCTTGCAGGCTGTTTTACTCTTCATAAATGTCCATGTTATGCTCATAGCTAAAAATGACTGGAGTGGGGATTTTCCTGCCAGTAAAAAAACCCCCAAAATATTATACATGTTTGAAACCTTTCCTTCTTTAAGATCAAAGTAAAAAAATTCCAAGTGTGTGTGAATGGTGAAGAGGTGGGCTGCTGACAAACAGGGCTTACTGGGGAAGCAAAATGAGAACCACTAAACAAAAAAGTCAGTGTTATTTGACTTGTGAGAAATTTGGACTGAAACCAAAGATGGTACAAATAAGCTCTGAGTTATCCTACTGCCTTTCAGTCAAACTGTTCGATGGTATTGATATGGTTCCATGGAAAATATAGTTGCACTGAATCAGCGTTTTCTGAGGTGAGCATTATTTTGTCAGTGAACCATTTCTGTATTTTCTTCCCCCATAAGACCCATGATCATTTTGCAGCACAGAAACGAATGTTGCCTAAGAAACGCGCACCCTTTCAGTGTTTTGTTCTGTCGTTGAAAGCCTCACTTACTGAACTCTCCTCTGACCCCGCTTTGGATGCAGAATGAGTAACTGCTGACTTTTTCCTCTTTCTTAGAGAAACTTTCATTGGATTAAAGAAAAATATAGGAAGTCAGGATGTTATTTCAAGAGAAGACTTGCTAGAACTCTGGGAGTTTATGGGGACTTTGTCTGTGCTGAGGTACATTTTCCTGTAGTGAAGTAGTGCAAAGGCTGTTCTGTCTCTCGGATTGACATCACGAGCTGCCCTGGGGGATGTCAATGTTTTCAAGCTCTTTGACTGCAGAACGTTTAGTTTCCCTTTCATCAGTGCCTTTAACTGACTTCCCCCTGCCCCCCCAAACTGCAAAGTATTTTATAATTAATGGGTAAAATACGTGAACAGGAAGAGCAAGGCCCACAAAGGGTCTTCTAAAATGCACTTCTTTAAGACTGTTATTTAAATACCACAGGGCTGGAATCGATTGAAAATACAGTCTTGACTTCCTCAATGCGCAAGCCAATGGAAATCTATAATAACCTCTGGGAAAGAAAATCAAAGTTTGTGGGTTCAGTGACCATGAGAAGACTCATCAGCTCCAAAGCTGAGTATGCGTGCTGTCAAAGCAGTTTTGTCCTGAACGAAAGTACACTTTTTGTAATAATTTCCTTTTGTTTATTTCTGCAATAACTGCACTGGCTAATCCTTCTTAAACTGCAGAAAGGAAGGCAATGCCTTCCTGCCTGTAAATTAATATCAAACAGTAAAGAGCACCTGTAGGAGTGTAATGATGTATCAAATGCAGAAAAGTAGAACAAAGTGGCCAGATAATAGTAACTGCTGGTTACTCTCTACCATTTCACTAAGAAAAGGAATGAGAGAGATTAAGGGAATTAAGGTCCATATCGAAGGAAAGGACAAGGTAGGCAATTAGAGGGACTGCCGTGAAGTAGTTTGGTACCTAATTATTTTATTACATCATGTTTAACTTCAGTTGAAGAATCAAATTGACTGAAATTGGAAGATTGAAATAAACATGATTACATTAAAAAGGGGAATTTGGAACTGATAAAAGGAAACACAGTTCTGTACAACTTTTGATAAAACTTTCAGGCACAGGGAGATATTGTGGTCATGAACATTATATTTATGAGATTATAAAGTAGGTATTTATATTGGATATCCATAACTGAAATAATTAATGATAAGTACACCTGGAAGGATTTCAGACATTGAGCTTCAAGTTTTTAACAAGTATTGGTTGGAGATGAGGTTTGGGTGCATATTATCCTGTATCTTCTACCTTGTTTAGAAAGAAGAGATCCATTGAATTAACATGTTGCTGTTGCACTGAGGAAGGCCAGCTGCACACCAATTAGCATGCAGTCAGCAGGCTGAGGGAAGAGGTTATTCCCCACCATCCAGCACATGTGAAGCCACACTGGGAGTGCCATGTCCAGTTTTGTGCTCCTCAGTACAAGAGGGACATGGACATAGTAGAACAAGTCCAGTGGAGGCCACCAGGATGACCTGGGGGCTGAAGCAGAAGGTGTGCGAGGAGAGGCTGAGAGAGCTGGTTTGTTCAGGCTGGAGGAGAAAAAGGGCAGATATTACTGCTGTTTACAAATACCTAATTTGAAAGAATAGAGAAGATGGAGCCAGACTCTCCTCAAACATATGCAGTGATAGAACTGGAGGCAGCAGACACCAGTTGGAATGTGGGAAATTCTATTTCAGTAAGTTTTGTTGGTTATTTCTTTATTTAACCACGAGTGTGGTCAAATGCCACCTGACTTGTGAGGGTGGAATAGCTTGTTTGGAGAGGCTGTGGGATCATAATTCTTAGAAGTACTGAAAATGTGACAGGATATGGCTGTGAGCAAACTAGTATAAGCTGACTATAATTCATAGTTAAATGAGAATCATATAAAAAATACTTTGGAAAATATTTTGTTGTCAGGAATGGAAGTATTTTTGATATTTATCTTCGCTATTAGTATCTGTTGCTTACAGATAACTGGGCAAGCACCAAATGTTTCCAGTAGTCCCATACGTTTTCAGTGGAGTTTATATCTGGCAAGGGTTTTTGGGACTGTGATTTTTGAGTGGTTGTTTGCTTTTATTTTTGGTGTTGTGTGTTCATTGACCACTCAGGACAAAGGAGTGTGGTGAGGCCCAGCTGATATATTATTTGCAATATGACTGACTGTCTCTAAAGGTGTATGCCAACTCATTTGAAGAGGCTTTTATGTGACTCTTTTTAGGGTAAAGTTTCTTAAATTGCTTCAAAGATTATATAGTCATGTCAGTGTTGCTCTTGCACATTATACTGTAGTTTCTTAAATAATCTCTCTTTAAAAATTCCTTCTGTGTTAGAACTTGAATTCATGCAGTAACCAGTTGCAAGCTGTATATATTAAGAACTGCGAAAACAGATATTTTTTTAATTCTGAAATTGTGTGCAGATTATATTATATTCAGCTTTATAACACCTTCAGCTAATTTTTAAATGTAATCTTTCAATAATTCTGTCACTCAGTTGTCTAACAAGTTGTTCACAGCATAATGAAGTTTATTCTTAGACAGTGAAAGACAGAACAGCCACCTCCAGTGGGCTTATACCTGGGTTTTTTTGGAGAATAGCTTTTGTTAAGAATGTACGTGAGGGTTGATGCCTTGGAAAGATGATTCTGGAAGTGATATTCTGGAAACACAGCAGAGGGGTATATGAGAGAGAGTTGTCGATAATGGGATACTGTGGTAAGGAAGCTGAGGAACATTCAGTATACTACTGAGCTAGTTAGCAGGGGGAAAGGATTTGTTTTAGCAGCACTCGAAAGATGAAGCAAGACCATTAATGAACTAGTGGATCTGATGCAGAAGAGGTGAAAAACAAAGACCATAGAATCATAGAACAGTTTGGGTTGGAAGGGACTTTTAAAGGTCATCTAGTCCAACCCCCCTGCAGTGAGAAGGGACATCTTTAACCAGATCAGGTTGCTCAGAGCCCTGTCCAGCCTGACCTTGAATGTCTCTAGGGATGGGACCTCCACAACCAATCTGGGCAACCTTTTCCAGCACTTCACCACCCTCATTGTAAAAAATTTCTTCCTTATATCTAGTCTGAATCTACCCTCTTTTAGTTTAAAACCATTACCCATTGTCCTATGACAACTGTCTGTCCCCATCTTTCTTATAAGCCCCATTTAAGTATTGAAAGGCCACAATAAGGTCTCCCCAGAGCCTTCTCTTCCCCAGGCTGAACAACCCCAACTCTCTCAGCCTGTCCTCGTAGGAAAGGTGTTCCATTGCTCCATTTTTATGGCCTCCTCTGGACCCGCAAAGAGGTCCTTCCTGTGCGTCTTGTGCTGAGGGCTCCAGAGCTGGATGCAGCACTCCAAGCCGGGTCAGATCACCTCCCTAGAGCTGCTGGCCACGCTTCTTTTGATGCAGCCCAGGATATAGTTGGCTTCCTGGGCTGCAGGTGCACATTGCCAGCTCATGTCTCACTCTTCATCCACCAGTACCCCCAAGTCCTTCTCCGCAGGGCTGCTCTCAATCCCTTCATCCCCCACCCTGTATTCATATGGAGGTTCCACTGACCCAGGTGCAGGCCCTTGCCCTTGCCCTTGTTTGAACCTCATGAAGTTCACATGGGCCCACCTCTTCAGCTTGTCTATGTCCATCTGGATGACATCCCATCCTTCTGGCATGTCAACTGTACCACTTAGCTTGGCATTATCTGCAAACATGCTGAGGGTGTGCTCAATCCTACTTTCTATGTCACTGAAAATATTAAGTGATACTGGTTCCAATACAGACCCCTGAGGGACACCACTTGTCACTGATCTCCATCTGGACATTGAGCCATTGACCACTACTGTCTGGATGTGACCATTCAACCAATTCCTTATCCACTGAATAGTCTACCCATCAGATTTACTCCCCAATTTAGAGAGAAGGATGTTGTGGGGGACTGTGCCAAAAGGCCTTACAGAAGTCCAGGTAGATGACATCCATAGCTCTTCCCTTGTCCACTGATGTAGTCACTCCAGGATGATCTTCTTGACTTGGAGATGAGAAGAGGAACAAAGATAAGAGTTTGCAGGGAGATGAGTTAAACTGTGTGTAACTTTTAAGAATCATTCCCAGGGAGAGGAGTGCTGGATCGGTTCAAGAAGATGGGGCTGTACATCTTATATCTGACTGTCTTACAATACAGTAAGAACACCTTAAACAAAGTGATAAACCCTGGTACACACCAAAGCAAAGTAAGGATAAATAACCATTAAATATTACAAAAGATATAAATAAATGCCTCATCTATAACAGAGGAAGTCACTAGTGAGAACAGGGCAGAAGAAGAGTCAGAAACAAGTATAGAAATAGACTAAGTAGTATACGAAAAGAAATCTGAGTGATTCTTCCTATATTACTGACGTGTTGCCTTTGCATTCAGTTTGTAATTAATATCACAGTGAAAAACAATCTGAGAAGACACACACACAAAAATCCAGGCTATTCAGTAAAACAAACTATTATATGCAAAATAGCTTCCAGACTTTGTAACCTTTAAGATATGGGTATCTAAATGGTTGAATCGAAGAAGCTGTGCAGCAGTGCTGAACTGAAAGTAAGCAATCAGCAACTCTGGAAGATATTTTTGTGGAATTAATTCATTTGTGGCCTAAAATGCTATGAAAACCCAATTCAGCTGTGCACAGAAATGTGAAACACTTGAAGCAGCCTGCAACTTGTAAACACCAAATATTTTCCCTAAGCCTGTTTGCATTTCTAGCACATTTTTGTCTGCTTGTTCTACTTCCATTTGATAGGAGTACCAAATGAGGCATTACTGTAGTTGCAACTGTATGAAATGCACTGTGTTCATTTGTCATGCTGCATTAAACTGTAAAGGCATTAATGACCAATACGGGGAATGGTGTCATTAAATAGAAGCTTAAATAGACAGAGCTGAGATCATTAAAGAAGCCAGTAGATAGGAGATACAAACTTTGGGGACAAATTACCACCATGCCCAATTTATTACTGTATAAAAGTCCACGAGATGTGGCAATAGCATTGAAAATCAGTAGGGATGTAATGCTCATCTTGTTTAAAATTAAGGGGTATTTGTTAAACATAGTAGCTCCATTCAGGTTTTAGGCATCACTTTCCATTGCTAGACCCTTGAGAGCTGGGCCATATGCAGCTTAACCCTCTAAAATGAAGTGCTGCATTTTCAGGCTGTGTGATCTCATGATACCTGTTTATGTGGCTGTGCTGAAGCTATTGTATAGATGTCCTGCCTCACCGGATAACTGGATAACTGTACTGTACAATTAGTGTATAGTCTCTTTTACACTGTAGCTGTTTATACTCTGTATAATCTCTTAGTTTACTGCAAATGCACAATCCTTAAGTAAAGTGTACTGTAAAGTTTTTGGAGAAGACATGGATTATATTTTGCAAAGCACTTCAACTCTGTTTCCAAAGAAGGTGCTAGCAGCACTACACATTGCACAACTCCGTCTTGGGTGGTAGGTTTTGCAAAGTCTTTGTGCCAAACAGATTTTATGAAGTGAATGGAAGGGAGAGGGTTGCCTACTTAGGATGGAGTTTACAGTAAGTCCATGGCATGTGAGGAGAGGAGGGAGGGGAGGCACCAATCCTGAACCAGCAGAGAGTGAGGGGAATCTGAAAGTTAGTTTCTCTCACACTTAGGTGACTTCCTGGCCCTCAGTCAGGGCCTTCTTGGTGGGATGGCTCCATTGCCACCATCACTGTAGATAAAAGCATGGTTAGTGGCTCTGATCCATGTCTTATGAGGTACCACCATAGGTGGCAGAGCCACCATCCATTTTTTCTGTAATGGATGAACAGCAAGTGCAGTCGCACAGTAAGTAGGGGATCTCAGATACGAGTCCTTCCTTAGTGTGAGAGGGATTGAATACACATTTCCCCAGAGAATAACCCCCTCACCTGTCTAGGAGCAAGGCTAAGGAATTGCAAGCCTTCCTCCTACCATGTATCCTACTGAGCTGGAGTCGCTGGGCAGCTGTGGCACAAGTTCATGGAGCAAGGGAGAAGGAAGCCAAAGGGATTAGGTCCCTGTAACTTGGTCATGAAGGTGGCAGGTACCCCCCTCTCTTGGCTGTTTGCATAATTTAAGGAGCAGAGCCACTGCCAAAGCAGAGTGATGTGCCCTGGGCATCGCTGTGGGAAAGAGGCAGAGAGACAGCTTTCAAGTATTACTGACTACTGCTACATCTGCCTCCTACTCCATCTTTTTCATGTGACCACGGACAAAGCTGTGGTGGCATCCTCACTATTTCTGTTGTGAGCAGCACCCGGAGGAACCTGGGAGGGGGATTGTTGTCCTTGGTATGGAAGCTGCTAACTGCAGGACTTTTGACTTGTGATGAAGAGTGTCACCATATGACACTGAGGAAGTGTCCCGTCCTGTGCAATCTGGACATGCCTTTGGATAGTTCGCTGCCCTTGGAACACTGCTACCCAAGCAACGAGCCAGGGTTTTTTGTGAATCCTGCTTTTGAACATGAACTCCAAATTCCTCCCAAGGCACGTTTTCAGACTTTCATTTCTATTTCAGAATACTTTTTGTTTTGCTTTGCTTGTGTTGCCTGGGCACGCAAATGCATCTCAACCTCAGACCAGAATAAGACTCAGCAGGCAGGCTCCAGTGATGTGGCATAGTCAAGGCCCAATTCACTGATGTAAATAATAAGGGAGTAAGGATATTTAAATAGGGCTAAGAGCCTGCACAGAAATGCTTGTGAGGCTGGAGGGCCCACGAGGCTTTAGAAAATGCAGCTCCAGGGGACCAGGCTGTTTAGCAAATCTTAGCTGGTGCCTCAAGGGTTATGTGCTCCACCCGGTGCTGGATGCTGAGGAGGACCCATTTTGGAGATGTGAGGTAGGTACCTACTTACCAGTGTAGCTGTACCTGTCATTACATTTCAGTTTGCTATTTCAGTCACACTTCTGGAGCCTCTGTAATCATTTAATGTGGTCAGAGCTAAATGTATTTGGCAAGGGAGCAGAGGACACTTGCAACAGTGGCTTGTGATAACCCCAAAATTAAACGACTGGAAAGGGATTGACCTGAGGCCAGCACACTCCAAGGGTACAGAGCACCCTGCTGTCATGCTGCTACCCGGGGAACAGGATTTTGATATCCGTGGTCAAGAGACCCAAAGACCAGAGGTTGACTTGAGCAGTTCAACCACAAAACAGGCTAGATCCTGACCCGGGCATAGCAAACACTGGGAAAAGACTGGTGTTGAAGCAGATGTACCTTGAAGTGAGACTGTCTGGAAGGTGTACATAGATGTTGTGGAGAGTAAGGTGAAAACTTCCTTTTTGCTTTCTGAATAATTTTTGCTTGTGTGTAAATGTTCATTGTCCCTGTAATGATCCTTCCAGAAGAAGGTGAAGTAAAATTAATAGTACTTTTTCTTCACAACAACTGCTTCTTCGGTACCTCTTCATGTGCTGTCTGTTGGCATGGAAACATGATGCTGAAGCTTTGAGAGCTCATCCGCAGAGGCCAGTGTTTCCAGCAAGAACCCCACCTTTCCTGACTCTCTCCAGCTGATCTGTCATCTGCAGCTATATCCTAATTGGAAACTGAGCACAAATTGGGGCTGTGTTCAGGGACAAAGAGAAAGAAGAGTTTCAGCTTCTTAATAATGAATACAGCAGGCTGTACTGAAAGAGCAGGCAGTAGTGGAGGAAACAGTAATCGGAAACGTGGAATAGTACCTGATTTTCTCAGTTAAACTTGGCTCCACCATTGGCAGATTCTGCTCAGTTTCCATACTTTTATGGCAGTAGTACACATTGAGCAACATTTGCTTTCAGTCTGCTCATGTTACTGTGGTTATAATAATGTCCAGGCTAAAAACTGTCTGCCCTTTTGATGAGAGTACCTTGGTGTATTTATGCTTTTTAAGACAAGTTAAAAGTTACTAAGAATTATGTTAACATCCTCTCATTGTTTTTGTTGTCAATTTATTTGACCTCATAGAAATTTTTTTGAATGTTAGTCTCTGCTACCCATAAAACTACACCCATACTTATGCATAAGATAAACGTGTTTTTAGGTACCTACTGCCCCTAAGCCCATAAAAGGAGATGATATAAAATGGGTGAGAATGTGTTAAAGATTTCTTTTCACTGTGATACTCTCACTTAGTTGCTCTTTGACCTGCTGTGTTATAATTTTTTTCCTGTGAAATATTAACAAAGAACTGCTGGATAAAATAATTTTGTTTTGCTTTGTCCAGTGCTTTTTCAGTCATGTCATTAACGCGAGATCTTTAGCACACTTGTGTGAATTGTTGCCCAAATATTTTCAGCATGTCTTTACTGAAGTACTTTGTCGCAGGGTTTCATTTAATGGGGGAATCACTCATATATTCTACTGCACTGCACATTTGACACAAATCCACAAAATTGATGGTCATAGGTTCAAAGCTTCCCACAGTGGCACAAATAGCCTCTCATTCTGGTGGAATATTGTTTTAACGTGTCAAAGTGTATTTGAGAAATAATATGATTACCCATGGATAATGCTCTTGGCCTCATTGTGGTGATTAAATAGATGCTTGGTTTGCAGCAGGTTCTGCAGCCCTCTGTTAAGCCTGACCTTTTCTCCTGGCTGCAATGCACCGTGTCGCATTAGCGTGTGTTCTGCTTGTTACAGTGAGAGGCAATTGCTGTCCTGAAAAACGTCAGATATCCCAGTTAGTACACAATCTGCTTTTCTTTACCCTTGGCCTTAACCCACCGTCACTGAATATCCTGAACAAATGCTGAAGACAGTTGGCAATATCATAGAAAAATTGATCCTGGCATCTGGCGCAATGTGTTTGGCACAAGCTAGCACTTTAAGGGTGAGTGTTGTGCCTCTCTTTGTCCCTCTGTCTCCCTTTGTCTTGCATAAATATGTCTTTAATTCTGAATCTTCCATATAGTTGGAGGAACATAATGCTAAGGTGCCATAACTGAGGTTCAGAATGAGTCTGACATATAAAGCAGTAATAAAAGGGCCATATGTATTTGCAAAAAGGAAAGTCTAAAAGGCCAAGTCTTGTTTTACAGCTTAAAGCACATTTCTTGAATGTTTTAGCAAGCCTTTTTGGTGCTCTTGCTCTTCGGTGGCACGGGGGTTGGTCATGACAGGGAATTGGTAGAACCCCACCACAAGTAACAATGGAGGCTGAATCCTGATCTTGTTAAACATGAGTTTAACTTCATTGATCACAGCAGAGATGTTTCAAACCAACACTAATCTAATGAAATCAGAACCTCATTATAGAGAGATGCGGTGTTCAGCAACTTAAAAAGACAATATTGTTGACATGGCTGGGGCAGTAAGATAGGACTGTGCTACCTCAGCCCTTTCTGCTTTTGGTGATGCTCTTCATGCTATCTCATCCCATGCTTACAGGGCTATTTCTGGTGTTACTATGGTCTGCAAAGTGTTGGGTCTGCTGTCATGTTCTGCATCCCATTAGGTGAGAAACTGGAAACCGCTGTAGATGCAATGGAAGAGCTAGTACTTGATAACAAGGGATATGTCTCTTCAGAAGGGAAAAGCTTGCAGGAGGTGATTTTATAAAAACCAAAGCAGATTTCTCAAATAAGAATTAGTATTTTACCTCCATCTTCTACCACAAAAGCTCTTCTAGGAATGCCACTGAAGTGTGGCCAGTATATTAATGAGGCAATAGTTTGTGTCCCCTGTAAATGCTGGCTGATTGAGCTACTGTAGCAACTGGCCAGCTCAGTCCTGAAATGCTAATGCTTTGAGATGCTGTGGAACATTTTTGTGGAGGACTGGAGGTGCCTCACTGTTGGCTTTAAGTGACAGACTGCTGCTCTGCAGCATTCACTGCTGCTCTGTATTGTTAAGCGTTCTTAACAAAGCCTGCCTGAAAGAGGAATATTTCAGTTCTGCTTTTATTTTCTCCTCATCTGAAGTAAAAAAATGAGTTTCACTGTCTGCAGGGTGGGGTCCAATTCTGATTTTACATCAGCATTAAATGAATCAAAAACTTTAAGTTAATTAAAATAAAAATTAATGTGGCTGATTTAAAATAGACTTCCAGTGATGTAATAAACATGTAACTAGGGAAGGACTGGAACTATACATTAGAAAGAGCATGGGTTTTAGTCTGATCTTAGATCACTGCAAAGATCCCTCTATCTGTCTATGTAAATAATTATGCTGATTTCAGTGTAAGATCAGAAATAGTTGGATAATTTGACCTTTTGAGTCTGATTTAATTGGCTTCCTGCTGCTAAGCAAACTATCCTCTCAGACACTGTTCTTTCATTTGGAGATGCTTGTGTCTCTTCACTGAAAATAGAGGTCATATCCTCAGTTTGTGTATGCTCTCCAGTTGCATTCAGGTTAATAGTTATGTCTGTTTTCTGACCTGGGAGTGTGTCCTACATTGTCTCATAAACATACTGCATATATGGAAATAGATAAAAGCAACTAAGTGGGAAGAGATGGTTTCAATATGTAATGAGGTAAATATGCTCGGTTTCTGTTAAAATCTCCAGCATGATCTCTTAAAATGTTATTCACTCCAGTGTTTGTTCTCAAGCACCAGCGCTCCTGCTTTAGCATTGTGTTAATGCTTGATCAAGCCTTGAAGCTTAAAGGTTTTAAACATAACACTGAAAACAGCTTCAGCTAAGAGGTGAATCAGAAACTTTGATACTTCAGTCTACCATCTATGCAGAAGAGAGAATTTTTCAAGATACACTGTGCATACCAATGCTCCTTATAATATCTGCAAGTTGGGAGAAATTGGCATTCTTTGATATTAAATTAATCTTTTCTTTTAAAAAAAAACAGAAAAAAAAAAAAACAAAAAATAGGATGAATACAGAGCTCAGAGATAAAAAGTGAATCACTGTATTTTTGCTGCAGTGCAACTCTGAAGAACGAGCTGTGTACTGAAGCAATGGATACTTGAGAACATTTAAGTTAATATTGCCTTCTTCAGTTAATCTTACCTTTTAGCTGCATGTCCTTCAATGTATTTTCCATATTTTATTGTTTGAATAACATGCCTTTGCAACAAACGGCTGAAAACAAACTGATAAATGAAACCACTCTGAGAGCTGATAGTTTCCCTAGTCCTGAAATAACCCCATTAATTATTGTCTGGACAGCTGATACTATATTTTGTTGCATAATGATGTTCTTCCCTTCTGCCTACATGATAATCTCAATGTGGGTCTTTCAAAAGTACATTGGGAAATAAAGTTCTGCCATGTTTTCGATTTGGTTATCAACATTTCTTTCCTTTAAATGCTTTTTTAAATTCTTTGGAGAGAAGGGTAGGAAAGAATATACTTTCTCTGAAAGGTAGTGTGCCTTCTGTTTTGAGTTTTGACCTGCATTAGTGGTTTTAACCCTTAGGTCTTCTAACTGTCCATTTAGTGTAGGAGAAGAAATGGCTTAGGTTTGTGTACTGCATCTCTGATAAGGGCATTTGCTGTTTCTACTGCAACGGTATCAGCTCTTTCTCTGCAATTTAGTTTCGGTCTTTTTGGTGTTAGTTGGACAATGATGTGACAATATGGCCGTGCTTGACATTAATTTTTACCTGTGGTATTTATCTTGGGATGACAGATCCTTCTGCTGCTCCAGCTAATTTCCAGACATCAGAAAATCTGGTGTGTTGACTAGGAGGAACAGAGAGATCTGACTCCTGGCCCAGTTGTATGTTTTATGAACTGCTTAATTTTTGTGGCTAGAACTCTTTCATTTATTTGCATCACCTGAACAAGATCAGGGCTGTAAAGAGGAATGTTGTTGAAAACTTCTAGTGAACTTTTGGACTCTAATAGTTTGCTATCTGCCAGACTGCTGCCTGAGAGTTGAATCAAGGCTGGTTTCTGTGTCCCTGAGGAAGTCACCAAACCTCTTCTTGCTTCAGCTGGAGAGGATTAATTCACTCATGTTTCAAAAATACTTTGAGATTGTCATCTGGATGGAGTCAAAACAGTGCAAAGTGTGAAGAGTGCACCACAGTCCATGGCTCAGCAAACTAAAGAGGCACCAAGGCATATATACAGCTGAACACTACCCAGGTATTGCCAAATCAATTTCTGTCCCTAGGGATTCTAGTGCTGAAGTGTAAACGTGGGTTTTTTTTCTTTGAAATACATTGGAAAAAAAGAATGGTTTACTTGCAAGATGGCTGTGTCTCTGAAAGTCTTCATACCCACATTTTAAGTGTTGCAAGTGAACTGTGGTATTACATTATCCACATATGACTTCTCACATGGTTTTTCAGCAATACAGTAAAAATAAATTGTGCTTAATGTATTGTTTACAAAGTAAGTTTCCAGCTCCTGGGTTAAAATTCTAAGAAGGCATCTTGCTTGAATAGGAAAACATACAAATGCAGTTGTATATGATTCCTTCTCATGCCCCTTGCTATGTTTGTGTGAATGGCACAGATCTGAAGATTCCTGCCATATGTGGTTGTTTAAAAAAGTGACAGTCCAAATGCCAAAAGTTTTCCAGAATGTCCCCCCTTTTTAGACATATATATTTATTATTGTCTTTTAACTAGGCTTTTATTTCATGATCTGAAAAGAAATATTAAATGCAGAACATTTCTGTAATTTACAGCAAGCTTTAAGCAACTTAAATGTATAGTTGGAAAGGAATGAATAGTTTGCAAAGAATAACATTTAGAAGAATGTTCCTTTTAGCATTAGCAGTATATTTGTCAGCAGACTGTGGTTTACTCGGGTTTTTGATTTTTTTCGGCAACTGTTTTTGGATGTTTACTCTATTGATTGATGGTGAATATTCAGTGTTTGAGCTCTGTGCCTACGAGCTCTGTGCCTACAGGCTATTGATCAGAAACATTTTATAACAGTTTTTCTGCTTCTTGATTAGACAAACATGCAAGCACTCTGGTACAAATAATTGTG
This sequence comes from Phalacrocorax carbo, assembly GCF_963921805.1. Lineage (NCBI taxonomy): Eukaryota > Metazoa > Chordata > Aves > Suliformes > Phalacrocoracidae > Phalacrocorax > Phalacrocorax carbo. The sequence goes on along the minus strand of NC_087515.1, from coordinate 35,796,019 downwards.
TGGGTGAAGCTGAGGCTTGATTGCCAGGAACACTTTTTCTTGGGTTTTTTAAAAATTTCTCCAAAGCCTTCGGTCAGATAAACAAGGTGACTCAAACATTTTCAGAGAACTAACTCAAAGGGCTCAAGAAGGGCTGAAAAAGGACTTAAAATGTCCAAATAAATAGTTATGGATATATTTCTTTTAGCATTTTCCTTATTGTATTAAGAACAGAGAAGAAGGTCACAAGATCCAAATGATCACATCTGTAAATAGCAGTAGCATTAAAGATTACTGCTTAATCTAGGAGAAGCACTTCTGTTGATCCTCATCCTTCAGCTGTGATCCACAGAAACCCCATTGGGAATGATCGCTCCGATGCCAGTGAGGATATGGGTGGCACGGTCTCCTCCATGACCGAACCCTTAGCTGACTGATGCCTGGGGGGCTCTAGGTAGCAAGCTAAGATACATCTGTAAAAAGAAGGATATGGTCTCAGTTTCCAACAAAAACACTGACATCCCTGTTGTGTTGAGGGCTGGGAATAAGGAGTAGGGGAAAGCTGTTAGCTAAGGTCTCCTTAGAGCAGGAAATGCTGCACCATTCCTTATGTTCTGTGAAAGCCCCTAGTAAAAAGTAAAGAACATTAGAGCTACTGAAAACGCTGTTCAAACTCTGATCTGGGTCCTTTGAACTTGTCAGCTTTATCTCATAAGCTTACTTTTTTTCATGCAGGGGGTCAGGGAAAAGAGCAAGAATTGTGCTTTTCAGCCATCAAGCCACTGGGAAATGTCAAGCTGTCAGGCTCTGATGGTGGGAGCCCCCGGAGCGTCTGAAGTCACATAGCATAAGATGGCATCTCTTCCCTCCTCCATGGCACTATTCTAAATATGACCTCAGCTACATGGATAAGCTGAGGCTCAAGCCTCAGGGAGGGTATGAGAGGAGAGGGGTGGATGCCAATAAAACACTTCTCACATTCAGTAGTGTGACCGTGTTTTAGCGTCGCAGGGAAGGTCAGTTCACTTCACCCTAGCCCAGGTTTTATCTGCTAACTGTGTCTGGGCATATGCTCTCTGTGTATCTTTACCTGGTTTCATAAAGGGGTTTGTACTGGGAGTAATGCAAACTGAATTATTTATTTCACTTAATGCTGATCTTCATAAATTGTTTGGGATCTGGGAGGGTATTTGTTCCTATTTATTTGCCAAAAGCTGAGGTTTGCAAAATAAGTGATAGCCTTTGAGGTCCTTCTTTTCACAGTGAAGTGAAAACAAGGATCTGATAAAACTAAGTGAGAGTTTTGCTCTTGAAATTGGTAGGCCTAGGACTTGTGATATATTAATAAATCACCTGACTGGGCTACTGAAAAAATTTAAACAGGCAAATAACAAATTAATGAATTGCAGATAATGCCGTTTTCTTGCACAAAATCTTTATACATTTTGTTTTTCTAGTGTGCTGAGCAGTCTAGCTGACTGCAGTGATTCTCCTTTTGTTGCTTTTCTTCCCCTGACTTTCAGCAGTGGTCAATCTGTCCATAGTGGGTTTCTCTGTTGGGAGGGACCATCATTCTGAGGCTTTTTTGAAAGTGCCTATCAATGTGGGCTCTGCCAAAAAAAAAAAAAAAAAAGGTGAATGGTATACTGTCAGTCCCCTGTAGTGAACAGGGAGCAAGAAGGCCGATATACCTGGACAAACTGAGCTGCATTGCAGAATAACAAGCAGATGGGTAGATTCCTTTTGCTACGTGTAACTCTGCTACAGTGGTTTCCCTTTCATTTATTTAGCTATGTTTGCTCTCAAGCACATCTGTGCTACAGCCATTTTTCACCTCTGTTTATTTGCCAATATAAGGCATATATATGAATTCCTCTTGCTTAAAGCGAGAGTAGCACTGAAAACCTTTCTTTCATGTAGCAGAATATACAGACTGCTTTGAAGGTCCTTCAGTGAGACAGCTGTAGTGATCTAAGGCTTCAAGGCACACAGGGTGCTCAAGGATACAGGTTGAAATTCTGGTCTTGGCCTTGAGCTTTGCTTTTACCTGTTCTTGTCAGCTGTTTTTTTGCTGCCTTCCTGTTTTGAAGCTGTGGATATAAGATGATCATGCTTCCTACAGTCTCTCTGTAGTGCCCAAAATTGCCAGACTTACCACAGAGAAAGAAGCACAGGAAAAAACTAAAGACCAAAAAAAACCCCAACCAATGAACCTATAAACAAAACCCCAAAACTTTGAGTCTGGTATCTCCTATAATGGCAGTTGTGGGTTCAGTCTTTAAAAAGATCTTTTGGGAGCCGTCCAGCTTTGTATAGTGGTCCCTATAGACCATTGCAGAAGCCAGACTCATGGTTGCATGTGTTTGCCTTGGTCATGGTATATGTTAATTTTGTTTGCATTCTTCATGCTCCAGTTTGGCTAGGTATTGTGTCTGCCACAGGCTATACCATGTAGCTGCGTGGTCATGACCAGTTTTGGTTTACTGGGAGAGAAGCATGGCTTCTGCTAGCCTCTGGACCCTCTCTGCTAGCTTACCTGGGAGAAGAGTCACAAGTGGAGGTGAATAATTTCTGTGAAATTTGGGCTGAATTATTAAAATCTGGCAGCTGCATGCATCAGCATGTAGTTAATGAGAGTTTGGAAAAGGCTTTTACGTGAATGTAAGGGTGATTATTTTTCCTTTGACTTGTAAATAAGCTTGTACCATTGCTCTGACTTACAACACAGCTATTTCTGGTTCTTAGTTGTTACATCTCATTATATCTTGTATTTTATTTTACCTTTCTTGAACTTTTGACTTTTTCAAGAATGTAATTGACGTACTTCTGGCAAGCATTTGTGCATCATTATTGACATATTTCAAAGTAAGCTCATTTCTCATCATCTCATTGCTTCTTCAAATCTTTCTTCTTTTTTTTTTTTTTCCTATGGAAAGAGAATGTTAGGCCCCATTCCTAAAGGTTGTTAGCCAGATACCGAGGGCACACGTTTATCTGCTGTTTGTCTATGCAAAACTCTAATCCTAAATACAAATACTCATCTGTTAGCTATTTGCATGCACAAAAGATGGTGGATGCATGCACACAAAGCTCCTTTTTTTTCTTTTGTGTTCTTTTTTCTCTCCCTGCTTTTGTTGGGGAAGAGCTCTGTGATGCTGAGTTACCATGGAGTGGAAAAGGAATAAAATAATCCATGCTTTTTTGTCAGCAAGAACATTAACAGCTGGAAAAATCTTAATTCATTTATACCAATTATACACTGATTTGTATACTGATTATATTGCTGATTTATACTGTTTAATTTCTTCAGTTTGGAGTTGTTTTGGTTTTTTTTTTTTTTGCTTGAAGAGTACACATTTTTGTGGGTTTCCCTTTCTTATGGCACAATTCCACTGTTTTGGGAGGCTAGGACTACCACAGCACCAGGACATGAAAATATTAAAAACTGCCACAAATTAAAGCATTCTCACTTTTTTTAAGGCTCAGCTTTTCTAAGAGAAAATGATTTCTGTAAAAGAGTCTTCACAGATATTTCAATAGTACATAGGTTGTGGTGTAGAGCACCAAGTTAATTAACTTCTTGTATGTATATCTGAAAGCTAAGCTGTTGCTTGAAATGTGTATTCTGGCAAACCTCAGCCTCACAGTTTAGACTCATATTGGTTACAGACAGAAGTTGAAAGAATGATCTTTTGATCCTGATGCCCTGGCAGCCTAAGAACCAGTTAAATGCCTTGTTCCCTTGATGGTAAAGCTTCTTTAGGTTATACATTTGGTCTTGTACCAACATGACTAGCAATGATGCAAGGGATAGATTTTTGTGAGAGAGCATGAGGACTGTCAAATTATAAATGGATAAATTATAGCAGTACTTTATAACAGTTAAGCCATAAAGTAAGAGAGCAAGGCCACCATGTAATATAACTGTGGTGTATGATACAGGTAATGAAGCACCAAAGCCACAGTAGAGTTTGATTACTTAAAGGAAATCAATTATACAATTTGCAAGGATTGCTAATGCCATCTTGCTTTGGGAAAGCAATCAAAGCACAGTCCAAGTACTACGTAAACAGCAGTCGGTTGCAGACAGTATTTACTCAGCTTTTATACAATATGAAAATTACAAGTTTATAAACGTGTTTTGTGGATTTGCTCAGAACACTCTGATATTCTCCAGTCACATCCCTTTTGGGCTGGAAAAAGATCTCTCTTTTGCAGTTAGTGATTGCTTTTTTGGCATGGAGAATTTCTTAAAAAGCTTTAAACTCTGTAGTGTGGGCAAGAATCAAAATCAAAGTGCAATTTACAAAGTACCTGTTCTGATAAAGCCACCTATTACTTTTGTTTCAATGTCTTAGCTTCTAAAAGAGGTGACTTTTGCAAATGAAGAAGTAAGGAGTATATACAAGAGACGAGGCAGTAAAGGATTTATGGTGGTGCATGCATTTTCAAAGTTTTAAAGGTTTCTTCATTCATTAACTTCTTCAGTTTCTCCTTTCAAGGGACAGACAGTGTAAGTGTGGCTTGTTTTTCTTTTTAGACTTAATGAAAGTTAGAGACTGCATGGTGAAATACATGCTTGCAATAATGAGGTAACAGTATCAAGGCAGCGTAAAGAGCCAAAAGAGTACCTTGTGCTATTTATTTAGTATATCACACATGCTTGAATTTGCCTGGGCTTTCCTGAGTGTCATTGTACCAACACAATCAGATGCCAGTGGAAGAATCGCTGCAAGGAGGCAATTGGACCCTCCATGACATCTCAGGCATGAAGTTGTCCCTTCCCAAGGAACAGCTAGGGTGGTGTAGATGTTCCACTACTAAATCTTGCACACACAGAGCAACTGATTTCCCTCCCAGAACCTTTCTTCATCCCCCCACAATACAAAATGGCTACTAGTCTTGTCGCCCAGAATGGTAACACAATAGTGCTAATACTTGCTTTTTTTCTTCCCACCTGTGTCTGGCTCCAATCTTGATGATTCCTCTTTTGATGTCCATTGAAGAACTGGTTCTCTGTATCTATCAGCCGGGAAACGGAGCACAAATAACTCTCCTCAGCCCATTTTAATTGCTGCAAGCTCCCATCTTTTGGCTTTCTTGACACCTTCACCCAAACTGTACTACTCTACTGACAATGTGGAAATGAAGTTTTTCCCCTCTTCTATTGCTGTGCTGTAGAGTTTCAGATCTTGTAATTTTCCTTAAGGGCCTGTGAAAGCCCATGTTTGCCCACATCTCAAGCCTGATTGCTTATAATTCTGTCTTTACTCCAGTTTTTCTCACTCATCCATAAACAGTCTGTGCCTTTTTCTATATTGTCTTGTGTTTAGAGACTGCCTTTTCAGGCTGAGCCTGAAGAGACATTGCACTTTTGTCATTGATATTCCTTCTTAACACATCATTTTCATAAAGCCACCAAGAGGTGAGTCTCTACGAGTGAAACCTTCATTTCTGGTTGAACCTCCATGTGCTTGCTTGACAGCAGAAGCCAAATGATCTTGTTCAATCTTGTCCTGCCTTTTCCTTTTTACTTGCGCTAACTACATCCCTTTGAAAAGCTTGCAGTGAGCTCTTCAAGGCAATGCTTGTGATACACGTGAAAACCATAATATAAGATTTGGTGTACTAAGCATAAGAGTGTTTATTTTAAAACAAAATAAATGAAGTGGAAAAGAAAGCAGCTGAGTATTGTGTAACTGAGAGATTCTTGGGGAGTACTGAATCTGTATGGCACCATTTGCAAAATAACCATATGGTTGTTTTCTATGTGTGAAAGGCCTTGCTTACCTGGATGATGTTTTTGCATTAGCCACCTGGTTTGTTATCCACACTCCCAAACAATCCTATTTCTGAATGTCCTGGATTCAACAGGATGTTTCTCACTCAGATCTATTGTTACACTCTTTAGCCTCAGCATTGAGAGGCAGCCCGGGATGGGGCTAGAACACGGTTTAGTGGAAATTCAGAGGTGCTTGTGGGATGCCTTAAAAAACAAATAAATATATTCTGAAACAGAATCAGCACAATAATATTCCAGCTGTGAATGCTTGTGGTGTTTGTGTGATTTGGTACAGATTAGAGGCTATGTGATAATGGGCTGGGAAGTAGGCAGTGGCATTTTTAACAAGAGCAGTCCTAAAACTCTGCAAGCATTAGTGAAAAGAAGCGGTATCAAGCTGGTGAGATTTGCTGATGGTTTTCCATTTCATTAAGCCTTGATTCACATCCATGGAACTTAATAAGTACATGTTAATTTCTGCTTGACCCTATGTGTGGGTGGCTAGGGGAATACAGAAGACAATCTTTGCTTATTCCCTTTCTTCCCCTTCTTTTCTTCCCCACACAGCCACACAATGCTTTCTAGCATTTCTACTCCAGAAAAGTAGGAGGTCCTCTTCTCTCACCTGTAGTTTCTTGGCCAGTTGATGAAATGTATGAGAGTATCCCAAGCTATTCACTATTTGCATTTCCTCCATCTTCCAGGAATTATTTCTGCCCAGCCTGTATATCATTTCTCTCTGCACAGGCCTGTATGAACTGTCTACACTCTGTCTGTGCAAAGATGGTATACGCTCATTTCTCCACAATGGTGTGCTTTTATAGTGTGATAATTAATTTGGATAGCTGCTTTGTGGCAAAGTCCTAGCCGGAGTCAAGTGGTCCTTACCTTGATGTAGCTAGATGAAATTAATATATTGTCCTCTCAACTACAGTTAACCTCAACCAGCTGTGTTAAGATGATACCTATATAGCTGGTTTTCTTACAATATGTTCTAGCTAAATCAGGTTAGTTGTATTGCTGTCAAATAGCCAAATATAATCTCAGTGTACTGACAGTAGATGAACTCCATCAGATGGAGTGAGGGTGGTGAAGGTAGAAGCTCATGTTCTTAAGAAGGGAGTAGAAAGTATCCCATTTGATTCTGTGTTGAAGGGTGGGTGTTTTGGATTTTGGGGTTGGATTTTTTTTTCCTTTTCTTTTTTCCCCTCAGCTGATTCTGGTTTCATGAATGTTTTCTTGTGATTTCTGTTTCTGTCTATAATTTGTTGGGAAATCCTGACACGTGCGGTCCACAGGGACAGAGCCTGGATGATTTGATTCATGATTCTGGAGAAGTTACATGCCAAGAATTTATTTCTAGATATTTGCTTGTCATCTTTCTTATCTCCTGAAAAGGGTCTAAAAAAGTCTCCTCTGTGTCTGTATGTGCTTAAATTTGTTACACTAAATTTTATCCTATTTGTGGAACAAATTATTTTTTTAGTTCTGCATTTGTACAATAAATACTATGGCAACCTGCTGATCTCTGGTTAGGACAATAAGATACTGTGGCAGTGCTCCTAATGCTTATAAAAAACATAGTAAGCTGTAAGGAGACCTTTTCTTTTAAATAAAGATTTTTTTTAAAAATTCCTGTGTTGTAGCATACTAAACAGAAGCAAAAGTCCATTTGTCTGAACCTTAAAACTCTTTCTAGCATGCGATAAATCATTCTTTTCTTGGATTACTTCTCACTTTTTTTTTTTGAGATTATGCGTTAAATTCAGTAGCAATAAGCAACTGTGATCATAGGTCTCATGATGCTTGGCAAATTTAACAACAGCAGGATTACTGGTATAGTCAAGATTGTCATGTTCCCTATATATCTTACAGTAGTCAAGTGACTCATGCTAAAACTAAGGCACTGAGGCACTGATGACATCAGTGCTGCCTACATGTAAAGTGAGATGTGGTGGGGATTCTCACCATGTGCATTCTTAGCAGGCAAACAAACAAAGGCTGGAATTAAGAACAATTGATGTGGCTTTAAGGTGGGATGTTTTTTAGTGTGGGTTTTCTGGTTTGTTTGTTTGTTTTCCCCAGAAAAGACCTGAAACGAGGAGAGATTAAACGATGCGCACAAGGTCATTCAGGACCAGAAACCTGTTACAGACTCAGGAACTGAGTGCAGCACTTCAAGTCTTAGGTATCTGTTTGAATAAAAGACAGTTTTTATTTAAGAGATTTTGGTCATCTGTATGATGTAATTTCAGTCATATTGAAAAGTTGTGTGATGGCCAGTAGATTGAATGTGTTTCACTTTTTCAGTTGTTGCTGACTGTTTATTTGGGAATGACCTTTCATAATTCCTCCTCTCCTTTCAGTGTTGTTTCCTGTACTGAAAAATGTAACACATTGTGCAGTAAGATTATACATTGTAGAGCCGTTGAGTTATTAAAAATAAAAGAGGAAAAATTTTGCAAAACAAGTACTTCCCAAGATGGAATAATGTTTTGCACCTGCATTAAAAACAAAGAAACAAACAAACAAAAAACCCAAGCCAACAAAACTTTTCCATATTAAGCACGTATGAAGTACAAAGATTAGGGTTAAGGGAACATAAAAGAAATGGTATAATGTAATCACTAATGGTACTTTATTTTTAACATGTGAATTCCTTGCTGTTTCCACGCAAATATCACATAAAAGAGAGAGAAAAAAACAGCATAAAGCACCTATGGAAATTCTTGCCTAATACCTGAATGTAATATCAAAACCATGACTTTGAATATGACGTTTTTAAGCAATTCAAAATAATTCATTTGGAGTTCACGACTTCAGTTATACATTAAGAAGCCATTTTTAGAAAGTCATTCCCATTTAACTGCTTTTCCGTCTTGCAGATTGTTACCTAAGGAAAAAATGTATAAGATTTCTTGCTGATGATCTAAAGAATGTGAGTAAGATAGCTGGCAGATGGCTTACAGATATCATTCTGAAATATCTTATACTGACAAATAACAACGGTGTGTAATTAGCACTCTGCAGATGGTATGCAAAACGATCTGCACTTAGTACAGCAATTCTTTTTCTTCTCTTTTTTTTGATAGACTATTTTTGAGAGTCAGTGTTGAAAACATGGCTTGTAGTACCTCTCAGGATAGACCCAGATGTAGCTGAGAATGTATTCCCCGTCTGGTTCTGTGTGAGAACAGCCCTGTCACTTTGGGGTCCTGGTCCACATGCAGAGTTTGCTGCCACAATATAAGTAATAATGACACACAGGTAGATCATATTAGACCAATATAAAGTTTGCAGACTTGTGAAGAGAAGAGGTCAAGGCAAGGCACAGTGGAATAATTTTGCTTTTATTCCTCTGAATTCAGTGAATTATCAGGTATTTTCAAGCATGCAATGCATTTGCAGTCCAAATGTTCCTTCCAGCACAAATGATTGCACTTTCATACTGGACCTAATGCTGATCTCTGGTGGTGTTTTTTCACCCAGATGTTGGCAAAAGCAAGTGGCAAAGAATGGACTTCAATGACCTCTTACTGTAATGATGTTGCTACTACCATTTATTTGCATTATTGTACCAGTTAGGAGCCTTCATCTCCTGATCAGTTCCTATTGTGCTTTGACTATAGTAACAAAATAACCCTAATGTCTTGCTTTAAGGTATTTTCGACTTGCCATAGACTTGAGGCTACAGGTGAGCATATCCAATGAGTCCTAGACCGGCTGGAGAGCTGGGCTGAGGGGAACCTTATGAAATTCAACAAAAGAAAATGCAAGGTCCTGCACCTGGGGAGGAACAACCCCATGTACCAGTACAGACTGGGGGTTGACCTGCTGGAAAGCAGTTCTGCTGAGAAGGACCTGGGAGTGCTGGTGGACAGCAGGCTGACCCTGAGCCAGCACTGTGCCCTTGTGGCCAAGGAGGCCTACAGTATCCTGGGGTGCATTAAAAGGAGTGTGGCCAGCAGGTTGAGAGAGGTTATCCTCCCCCTCTACTCTGCCTTAGTGAGACCACATCTGGAGTGCTGTGTCCAGCTTTGGGCCCCCCAGTTTAAGAAGGACAGGGAACTGCTCGAGCAAGTCCAGCAGAGAGCGAGAGCTACCAAAATGATCAGGGGACTGGAGCACCTCCTTTATGAGGAAAGGCTGAGACACTTGCGTTTGTTCAGCCTGGAGAAGAGAAGACTAAGGGGAGATTTCATCAATACCTATAAATATCTGAAAGGTGGGTGTCAGCATGATGGGACCGGACTCTTTTCATTAGTCCCCAACGACAGGACAAGGGGCAATGGGCACAAGCTGGAACACAGGAAGTTCCAGCTAAACGTGAGAAAAAACCTTCTTTCCTGTGAGGGTGGCCGAGCAGTGGCACAGGCTGCCCAGGGAGGTTGTGGAGTCTCCTTCCCTGGAGACATTCAAAACCCACCTAGAAGTGGTCCTGTGCCCCCTGCTCCAGGTGTCCCTGCTCAAGCAGGGGGGTTAGACAAGATGATCTCCAGAGGTCCCTTCCAGCCGTTACCGTTCTGTGATTCTGTGATATGCGGCTATCTGAGAGACTGTATGGAAACAGGAAAATTATATTTCATCATCTTAGTGTATGAGCTTTTTTGGTTATATTGCTGCTGAGGAAAAGATGTGTTTTAGAGGGAAGATGGCATAAGGAACAGTGGGAAGACAGATGGAAATATATTAATACAACAAACCACAGCAAATAAATGATGGGAGCAGATGTCATAAAGCCCAATCGGGACTGGAAGCAGTCTTTCAATAGGTAATGAAACACTCTGGGTTAATGAAATTCCTTCAAAGTGAAGGAGGAAACTTAGCTTTTGTGATAGAGGATGGAGTTCACAGAGAGACACAAAGTCAAAAAGCTGGTGTAGTTGAAGTGATTGGCTAGGAATACGATCCTTCTGCAGTGTTTGGGATGCCTATGAACAGGTACAGGCTTTATTTTTCAAAGTCAGAATAAATTATATTACAGTAAACAAGATGGAATAGAGAGTGTGAAAGTGAATTTTAGTAGCATGAAAGTAGCCAGACAGGAAAGATTATAACTCAAAAATGATAAGCAGGATAGCTCTACAGAATTTGGATGTGTACTCAGAATTGAAGATGAGACACAGTTTTATCATCCTGAACAACAAGCGAAATGGTGAGTTATAATGATCAAAACAAAAAAAAAAAAAAAAAAAAGAAAGGGCCTCTGGAAAGGAAGGGTCAGGAACCCTTTTTAGGTTTTCTTGCACCTCAGTTCATGGCTAAGAATCACTCAGAAGTTGGCCAAGATATGAATTTTTCTAGGAGACAATTATGAAGTATACACAGGCCCTTGAGGCAATGGTAAGGTGAAAATACCTGCATTTTAGATCTCTTATTACCCTGGGATGTGCTGTAGAAGAGAATTGACTCCTTGCAAAAATGAGGGGAGTTAGATGGATGTGCTCAGGGATAATATGAGAGTAAAGAGAAACTAAAATGACAGAAATCAGAAAAGCTGGTACCATGTCAAAGCACATAATAATTGAGTTCTCATTATAAAATCAAAATTATGAAGCAGCCATTAAAGACTGGTAAGTGCCGAGCAGAGCACCTGGGCAAGAAAAGCAGCAGCTGGGTAAGAAGGGGTTGAGGCTGAACTTTAGAAAAGGGATTCTTGATAGCCGGTATCAACAGTGTATTTAAAGATCTCAAGAGTGAGAGGTGAAAGAGGAGTGTGACAAAAAGAAACAGGCAATGAGGTCACGGGTATGGAAGGAGCTAATATGCTTGCAATTTGAGGGGAAAAGCCAACAGGTAGAGAGGTTACAGAGGGAGAACAATAGGACTGGATCACTGGGACATATGAAGGGATTAGAGAAGAAAAGAAAATGCTAAATTCTGCATCCATTGGAGGAGGGAGAGGAAAAGAAGAAAGGAAGAAAATGAGGAAGAAACAGAGGATAATGTATCACGTCAGTGCTCCCTGGAATTCACTCACTCATCTTCTGTGCAGAAACAGTGGGAAGATGAGTCAGTCTGAGGAGCCAGAGGTGGTGAGAAGCTTGCAAGGATCATAGAAATGCACAACAGGATCCCAAAGTGACCTTCTCCTTACAGTGAATACATTGGAGGACCAAATTGGCTTGTAAATTCAATAGGCAAGTTTTATTAGAACATAAACTAGAAGGAAATCTTTGAAAATAGAGAGCTTCAGCTGAGACAGATAAAAACTCTTTTTAAACAAAACTGCCCCTTTCCACTCTGCTCTTTCAGGGTGGTAGTCTTCTTTCATGCTTGCTTCTTAGTAACTCAGAGGCCTTCCTTGGACTGCTTTCTGCAGGTTTCTCAATGTCTTTTTCTTCCCGTTACATCTGAGTTATGGTTGTGTGGCTGTTTCGGGTAATGTCAGTCTTTGCTGGCGTCTGTGGCTCGCTCTCCTGGGCTGTGGGATCTCCGTGCTGACCTCTTGCACTCCTTTGCTGTATCTCTCAGCCTAATCCACCCGAGCAGGCTGGGTGCTTTGCACCCAGACTGCACACTCGCTCCCAGAAGGTCCACCTGACCTGTTTGTACTCTGATCTACAAAGAAAAGCAGCAAAGCAGTCCTCACGCATGACTACATGGGATTTAGTTCAACTGAAAGGAGAGATTTGCTTAGTGAACTAAATGCCGAGACGACAAATCTATAGTAGACACCTGATATTGTTTTTTCCTCCAGAAATATTAAGAAGGCAAGAAAGGAATCATGAGAACGAGCTGGGATTGCCAGATTAGCAGGTGAAGGAAAGGATAAGTGGTAGACAGGCCACTGTCAGCAGGTGATACTAAAGAGGAAAGAGTCATCAGAGTTGTTTATAAAGAAGCTGTTTGTGGTGCTAGAGCACAGGAATTTGCACTACTGAGGGTGAGAGAGCCCAGGGGAAGGGTACGCTGAGATGTTGGAGCGGGGATTCACTGCTGTAAAAGAGAGATGAGAGGCAGGAAGAACAGTGCGTCTTGACATGCTGCAATTACTGGAGCGGAAGGGCCAAAGGAGTGAGATGAGGAACCATTCAGCTGTGGATTGTGTGGGTCCCGAGTGTGAGAGCTGAAGGCACCAGGAATTGCTGGGAGAGGTGTGTGTGCAGGGAGAACAGTGCAATGGAGCAGAAAGTCTGTGTTGCTCAGGACAGGAAAAGGAAGAGGAAGGTGTTTAAGCAGCAGGCAGTGGCAGAGAAGAAGCCAGGCAGGCCTGCCATGGTATGTGTGTGTGAGCTGAGGTGAGAGCACGTAGCTCTGTAAGGGAGAGATGCTTTATTCTTACCTTGCTGTATATTCCGGTAAGAAGAGCAGGGTTGGGTAATGCTGAAATGTGTGTAAAGTGTTGGCCATCTGCTGTCAAATACCTCTATGAATTACAGGCTGCAGCCATGTTTCCTTGTGCTTATCCTTCTCCACACATGCTTTATTTTTTGCCATCTGTACCTGTTTTGTCAGGGAGGGCAAGTAGCTGGTGGGATGAATTTCAGCAGTAATGAAATCGATTTTGGAAACAAAGCTAGACCAAGGTGGATGATGTGGCTCTGTTCAATTTATGCTTACACAGGCATCCAGTGCCCGAGCATTATCCATGTCAAAACACCTGAGGGAAGAGCTAGCAGAAAACAAGGAGCAAGCCACCCAATTTGGGAGGCTAGGAGGCCCTTATGAAGAGCCACCTGAAAAACTGTTTTGGGACAGCGTGCGTCCGGAGAGCAGAGACAGTTCTTTAGGAAACAGCGTGATGGATTCAAATTACAGCAGTCTGTTTTTGACAGCAGGTTCAATAAACCAGATTGATCCACCTCCACCCAGCCCAGTGTGCAGTCAGAGCACTATATTTTAATACTCTGTAGTTTCCTGCTGCTACAGTTATACCCACCTCCAAGATACGAGGTCAGCTGGATTTATTGCTTACAGAGAGTGTAATGAACACTTGGAGATTGAATAATTTTTTCTTTTTCAATGCTTAGGTCTATTGCGCACACCTTTTCTGCTGTTATTCCCAGTGAGGATGAATACACCTGTGTGGAGTTTGGCATTTAGTCGCACTTTCAGAAAGCTGTCAGAACAGCACACCCAGGGAGACATCTTCTCTCAGCTCTTCTCTTATACTCAATTCTTCTGTAATACCTGTGCCATTCCTGTCAGTAAACATCAGCATCTCTTCAGCTGGGTGGCACCTGTTGCTCACCCTCTCCTTGAATTCAGATGGTCAGCTTTGGTTATTTCTGGTGTGACTCCATGACTGCATTTAAATGTAGTCTGCACCACTGTTTACAATGGATTTACTTTGCACAGTGAGTAGAATTAATGAGAGACCTGAAAACTGCCTTTGGGTCCAAAGATGTACAGAAAAGGCTTAAATGAATTTGTATAATGTGGGATTCTTAAATACACTCTTGAGATTTACAGAGTGATATTATCCCCAGAGTTTGTGATGCATAACTTCAAGAGTGATAAGCCATACATCTCTAAATGTTCCTTGAGTTATATTAAATATATTGGGCTACTATAGCTCAATAGAGGGTCATCATTTTGTTCTAAAATTCTTGTCTCTGCTCACAGACAATCCATTTAAAGCTTCCTGGGGGCTGTCAATGAACTGAAGTCATGATGTGGCTGGTTAAACTGGTTGTGTGTGCATTTTGTATTGATCTGATATTCTTGATTCAGCACTAACCACTGTAATAGCATAAGTGTACCTTTGTGGACTGCAAAAGAAATGTAGGGGTTAAAATACCTCAGAGCCACACTCACCAAAACAAAAATAGCTGGAATTTTTAAAAATTATATGAATATAGTGGATCACAGTAGAAGCCAAACCGGTGACTTCATTTCATTATATGGAGACTCAGTTTAAAGTCTTTAGCATTTAAAAAGACACGAAAGTCTTCCATGTTGGTACATTAAACTGCTTGTTTATGTTTCACTTACTGGGTTCTCAGTTTTTGCAGAGACTGTATTCAGATCTGGAGGACTCTTAGCAGGGAAGAAAATGATAGAAACATTCTTTGAATGGGGAGCATGATGGGTGAAAAACAGCCCAAGTTGTGTGTGTGTACTGTGGAGTGTCCGAAGTTCAGCTTCTGAGTGCTCAAGCAGAGGCCTGCTACTTGCCAGCTGCAGCCAGTATAGACTGGGTTTAAATTTTAATAATCTGGACTGAACTGAAGTGGCATGGCCTGAATCCTCCAGTTAATACAGAGAGATGAGAGACAGCCACCGATATGAATGGTGATCACTTGTTGAGCTTCTGTGCATAGACTATTTAGATTGGGGAAAATGTCATTTTGGGGCCTGGGAAGAAGAGGTCTTGGAGGCCAAAAGAAGGGTTCCTGAAAGGAAGAAATGGTTTCAGGAAGAAGGAGGAGGTCTGTAAATAAGAAGGTGGAGGTCCTGGCTACAGTAAAGAACTTGAAAGTAGGGGAGGACCTAGAGATCAGAATGATGAGTGGAGGTGAATGCTGGGTGATGCCCAGGTACTTTGGCATGTAATGGCTGAGATAGTTCACTGGGAGAAATGGAGCAGCATGAGTCAGAGTGACTTTCTGCCTGACCTCTCCAGACTGGCATTGACCAGGGAAGGGAAATCAAGATCTAGTGGATATGATGCTGAAGTAGGGAGTAGGCAAGAGAGTGTGTAAAATAATCAAGTAAAGTAAAAGCACTAACCATGTTGCTTTGTAAATAAAGCCCAGTATCCAGAGCCACTACAGGTTGTTGTTTTCTCTGTCTTGCCAGGGACATGGAGAAACTGAAAAAAATGAGATTGACTAATACATGAGTACTTAACCCTAGTTTTCTTAGGTGAAGAGGAGTGCAAGTACTGCGGGGCTCATGTATGTAACCACTTTCAAACTTCTTAACGGACTGTCTTTGCCTACCCACCACCCAGCTACCAAAGAGATGTAGCATGAAATGCAAGAGGACCTGCAAGTCTCTAAGCTCCATTCTTGACAGCCACAGCAGGAGGAACTGTCTGCTCCTGATTTTCTTCTCTGTGTTGGGTGGCAGCAGCAGCTGATCTAGGTGATGTAGAGTGGTTTGCATAGTAACTGTTGGGATCCTTGGACCGCCTTGGTTTTGTGCAGAGGGCCCTAACAGTGTTTGAGTGCTTCACATTGATTTCTGAAAGGTTCACACCTGGACCACACAAAAAGTATCACAGAAAGTGTGGGATCCCATTGCTGGCAAATTCTCATTCCTGACATAGGGTTTGACCGTATGCAGGCTTTAGCATTGGCTTTCTGCTTCTTTGCAGAAGAGCACAATATATGACCATGAGTAAGAATTGCTTAAGATCAAATGTAGAAGGAAATCTTAAAGCTATTTACTTTCCTTTCAGCGATCCTAACTCCCATCTGTATTATTCCATAGTTAATGGAAAATAATTCTTTTGACTTCAGTGGAGCTTTTCCTGATCTGAATGTCTGAGTGAGGAAAGTCTCATGTGCATAAACCATATTATATACATGAGAGCCTTGGGATTTCTTGTGCATTGTTACATCTGTCAGTCTTCACAGTTTCTTCTTTCCAGTTGGCAAAAGTAACTCCATGTAACCCTTTTGTGTCTTCTGGTGTCATGCCACAAATATGTAGGCTTCATTATTTCTTTGTGCATGACTTTATTTTTTTTAGTGCTTGGTTGTAATGCCAAAGAACCCCAGTTAGGATTTAAACTCCAAAGAATGAAAGCACAAATCTGAGGACAGTCCCTAAACAGAAGTAGGGGAGAAAATTCTTCCCCAAAAACAGATTAGACAAGAATTCAAGAGATACAGGAATAAATTGACAATTGCCACAAGCAAAACTGAGAGAGATCTTGGAAGAAATATTAATAAGAAATGGCAAAAGATTCTTAACCTGAAAAACCAAAAAGAACAACGATTGAAGCATAGTTCGCTGTGCAGTGAGGAAGAGAAGAACATAATCCAGGCATAGCTAAGAGCTGAACTGAATGGTTTGTGCTGGGGTTTAGCAGGGCTAGGATATTGACACTTAGAGTAAAGGCAAGATGGCCAGCAACAGTGTGGTTATAGAAGTAGAAATTACCACTTTCTAGATGAGAACCCAAAGAGCTTAATCCTTTCAAGTCAGGAGACCAGCTGATTTCCATCCCACAATGCTGAAAGAGCTGGCACATGAAATTGCAGGACTGCCAGTGAATATTTTTAATAAACCTCAGGGGAGAATGGATATGACTGCAGAATAGAAAATGCAGTACCTTTATTTAAGAAGGGGAAGAAGTAGTGATGTGGGAAAGGACAGGCCATTAATCTCACCTCAGCTGCATGCATGGCTTACAACAAAGTTTGAAGGAAGGACTAATTAAGACGCATGAGAAAATGGGCAATGGAATAAACAGCAACCTGGCTTTACCACAAGTAAGCTAAAGAAAAGGCAGGCACCTGGCATTTTTTGTCTTAAAGAAAAGTGCTCAAAAATTTGAGAGAGTGCTTCTAAGCACCTACTGCCTGGAGAAGATTCTTAATTAATACTCCTTAGTGGCCTAGACCCTACAGTGGTTGTGCTCAGCATTTCCCTCGAGACTTCTCTAAAGTTTCCTGCTGAATAAACGGATCTTCAGTAGTCATTTAAAACGTAGCTCTGGTCTCCTTCCTGCATACCAGACACCAAGAGCTAGACGGAAAGCTGAGGCTTACTATGTTACTACAGTATTTTACATGATCATTTCTGCAGTATTTTATTTTTAATTGCTGTGTGTGTCTGCAATGAAGTGTCCTCATTTTGAAACAAAGACAATGTGTACTGAACCAGCCAGAAGATTAAAAAGAAATTTTAGTGGGGTTTAATTTTGCTTCAAAACAAAACTACAGCATTCAAGATCTTTCAGATGCTTTTCAAGAGCAGCCTTCAATTCATGTTGTTATGAACAACAAATTGGTCAAGTAAGCAAAGTGAAGAGAGCATTTTCCTGTGGGCATTATGCAATTGAATTGTAGTAGCTTAGAATTACTTAGAATATGTTCACACTAGGGCTATCTTTATGATCCTTGTGTAGTGTAGGGAGAGATCAGGCAAAGTCAGTTTGTGTTAGGTTAAGTGCTATCTCAGCCTGCTTCCTCTCTCCAGTTCAGCCCAGGTATTTCTACAATACATTGTAATCTGCATTACAGACACATGCTTTGCCACTTTGACAACCTTGGCTGAAGCATGGGTGATTTTACTGGATGTCATGTGGAATCATATGCGACTTTTCTGTTTCTTTAAATTGCTAGATCTCTATGCAACGGTAACCATATATACTGATAGAAGTATGCAAAGTAAAGGAACTAAATGCTCTAAAATTACTGTAATCAGCAGTATATGCTTAAAATGTGTTTCCTTTAAATGTTAAGTTTATACACTTTCTGGTCTGTGTATAAATGATCCTTATACATTTTGAGCTTCATCAGAGAAATTTGTGAGATCCTTGTAGCCATTATTTTCGATTCTGAAGATATTTCTGATTAGCTGCAAGAAACAGAAAGGGTGCTGCTCCTTGTAGGTAGGGGAAGATAGCAGCAGTGATGTTCATCTGCTGTCTACCTCATGAAGCAGCAAGGCTTCCTGAGAGGTTTTCAGAAGGATTTGCATGTGATGATCATATGTGTTAGGTAGGCCTGTCTTTTACATCTAACTCCTGCTCTCTGGAGATAAAGTACACCAGAAAATGCTAGACACCATGGAACAGGACTGGTACTGCCCAAAGGCCATGCTAAGGCAAAGAACTATATGTCTGTTATTCAAAAAAGCTTGCAATGAGGGAGACAACATGGAGAAAACACTAGCTGGTTCTTGGCAGAAGGCTACAGATGTAGCAATTAAGTGGAGATTCAAGCTTCCTGATCATGGTAGAATCTAGTACCAGTCAGGAAAATTGCAATCTACTTGGATCTCAGGCCATGCAACTATATGTGGTGAGGTGATTTTTACTTTTTTGAAACTCAGTCAGCTGTTTTAAATGTCTTTGTTACATTGTCTCTTACAGTCTGCTGAATCATATTTCTGCAGTTCCTACACTCAGATTTCAAGTCCCGTTTATATTGCTGAGAATGTTTATGTTTCTTATTTTCAAATGCCTGCAGCAAACAACAAATTTCCCCAATTATAGACTTTGATCATTTCTGTCCGTGGTACATCTTAGTTACATTTGTCCTGTCTTTTAGCCTCTCTGGTCTTACAGATCTCTTTCTGCTCTTTTCAGGATTAAATTTAGCTGATGAAGATAAAAGGGATTAGAAAACAGATAAAAACAATAGGATATTGTTTTCAATTCATCTAGTTGATGAAATTCAACAAGAGAAAATGCAAGGTCCTGCACCTGGGGAGGAACAACCCCATGCATCGGTACAGTCTGGGTGCTGAACTACTGGAAAGCACCTCTGTTGAGAAGGACCTGGGAGTGCTGGTGGACAGCAGGCTGACCCTGAGCCAGCACTGTGCCCTTGTGGCCAAGGAGGCCTACAGTATCCTGGGGCGCATTAAAAAGGGTGTGGCCAGCAGGTCCAGGGAGATTATCCTCCCCCTCTACTCCGCCCTAGTGAGACCACATTTGGAGTATTGTGTCCAGCTTTGGGCCCCCCAGTTTAAGAAGGACAGGGAACTGCTCGAGCAAGTCCAGCAGAGAGCGAGAGCTACCAAAATGATCAGGGGACTGGAGCACCTCCTTTATGAGGAAAGGCTGAGACACTTGCGTTTGTTCAGCCTGGAGAAGAGAAGACTAAGGGGAGATTTCATCAATACCTATAAATATCTGAAAGGTGGGTGTCAGCATGATGGGACCGGACTCTTTTCATTAGTCCCCAACGACAGGACAAGGGGCAATGGGCACAAGCTGGAACACAGGAGGTGTACCTGCTCAATCAGGGGGGTTAGACAAGATGATCTCCAGAGGTCCCTTCCAACCCTACCATTCTGTGATTCTGTGACTCTGTGATACTCCCTTACCCCACAAACACAGAAGCAGAATGCATAACACTGCATGTGTGTGAGCTCTTGGGAAAATAGCTATTTTCCATACCTAGCACAGCTGGCCATGTTCTTCCAAATATTAGTCTGATAGGGCAGTATTTCTTCTTGTGTAACTGAGGATGATGCATAAGGAAGAAGGAAGGAAGGATAAGAGGAAGCATTGAAAAGCAGCATGTCTCTAGAATGTTGCAGGTGTATCAGCTGCATGGGCTTGGGGAAAAGTAAGGCAGTGTGTTGATGTTCCCTTTTTATTTTTCTTTAGGTGGACAGATTATGAAAATTTGCCTCCTGGAAGAGTTTGTGCATTCCACATTACCTAGGCTAAGGAAATGTGTAATCACTCATCTTACATTGATTTATTTTTTTTTTCTCTCTGGCCATTATTAAGGTTTAATCATGTTAACCTCAGAAGTCAATTTCAACACTTTATTAAATTCTGGTATATGAAAATTTTTGAGACTGATGTCACTTTTTGGTCCCTATTTGCTTGTCACCTTAATTTTTACAACCCTCTTATTCAGTCTAGACTTTATTGTCTTTTGATGCTTAATGTATTCTAAACCAGACTGAGAGCTGGGTGAAAACTTTTGAGTTAATTCTCATGAACTTTGGAGATGAACCAAATCTTGCCTTCAGCTAAATTCAGACCAGATTTTAAGAAAAATAAAATAGTAGCTAATTCTCTCTGTCACTACATCCAATACTTAGGATGATTGGCAGCAAAATTTAAAACACATCATTATGTACTAGTTAGACAACCTACATGCTAATAATCTGGATATTGCCAGGTGGCTTCTAAATTAATCTGACTGTAGGATATTACTGATTTCAGCAATATATAAAAAGCAATATGTTAAGTATTTAAGCTGGAAAAAGGGATGAGGATACAATATTACCTTTTGAGGTAGGTTGACTCTGGCCAGCAGGTATGTACCTGCAGGGTTGCTTGCTCACTTCACTCCCCTCCTGCCCCTGCAGGATCTGGGAGAGAATAGGAAGAGCAAAAGTGAGGAAAACCCCCAAGAAGTGATGCAAGGGCATCGCACCTACTGAGCAGCTGTTGTCAAGGGCAACCTTAAGAAGCAGATATTTATGTAATACCCACCTCTAACTTTTTTTGCCTCTTCAAGAATCCTCCTATTGTGTCAGGAAAACACAGATTTCTAAACCTGGTGAGTAGTAAAAATGCCCTCGTATGCTTTGTTTTTAGATTATGACTTGTCTTTCTTTGTGCTTCTTTAGTGTATCTTTGCAACTTACTTTAGAGAGGATTTAACATGTGCCTGTTTAGAACATTCAGTCCCCCTGAACCAATCACACCCTGATTCACTTCACGATGAGCTTACTTTTAATTACCATTTCACTTTGAAATGGTAGCTCTCATTCTGCTCTGCTGAGAGATAGCTTGAAGAAACACTGAGGCCTTTAGATTCATATCAGTCCAAACATACATGAACTCCTGTTTAAAATATGTCCGTATGTATCACACAAACACATGTATTTAATGTTCTGTGTTTGTAACTGGGCATTAGTTTAATATCGAGCACGACTTTAAGGAAGACTATAATCTGAAAAAAAAAAAGATCATTGAAATAATCCGTGTAGCTAGTTTATAATTCAGTACTAGATTGATTTTTATTGAATTCCAGCTTTGCATACAGCCTACAAACTAAACAAGTTTATCTAAGTGGAAAAGAGTAAGTGTAAATTAAAATATGGAAAATTAAAGGTGGCTTATAAGTGCAGCATTTTCATGTTTTTCTTTTCTAAATCTGACAAATGATTGCTATAAAGGTATGAAAAATGCATAGTTTTTCCCACAACAAATAATCTTAGGTATTCTGATTTTGCTGTGAACACTTAGGCATTTAAGTTTTTTGCCTTTAGCTATTCACACAAAAAAAAACCCCAAAAGAAATACTAGAAATCTAATTTCTTCTTTTCATGATCATGAAGAGTACCTTCTACTGTATGACAAGCAAATTCTCCTTGCTACCAACTGAAGGAAAGATTCCAACTAAATTACTAATTTCTCTTCAGACTTGTGTGTTTACTTAGTGGTAAAGTTTCACTTAAAATAATCCTTGGCATAATATGGCCCATGCTAAGAAGTGTGTGAAAGACAGTGTGCCCAAACAAATGTTTGTTTGAGCTGTTTTCAGTGGATGTAAAAAAGGAATGGTATAGATTCAGTTTGGGCTATGAGTAAACATGATTAAAATTATTGAGGTTAGAACTGGGATTAATATATCTAATTACTGGTAAAATAACTTGTTAAAAGAAGAAAGATCATACTGTGGCAGAAGCTGTTGAATTTCAGCCATAAGGGACATACAAGGGTGAAACTCGAGTTTGTCCTATATTTGTACTTTTGCTGTAGCTGGGTATTGGGGCTGTACCTGTGTGCACACCTAGTGCACTTAATTTATTAATTCCCTGGGTGGTCCAGGATCTCATTGATGTGTCTGTCTAGGTGTGGTAATTAACTGGTTTGAGACAATAGATCAACTTGAGACAAGGTGATTTCTGAATAGTAACCACCTTCTCAACAATGTGACTATTTGTTACAACAGCTTTTCAGGCAGGAATTTCATAAAGTACTGGAGGTTCCCCCAGGCAGCTCCTGCTATGTCTAGTTCAATTTGTGTGTCACAGTGTGCTGATAATCAACATGACTGCTGAGTGGAGAACCTGGCCATACTGGAGTCTAGGTGGTCTCAACTGCAGAACCAAACAAACTGGACATAGATAAAACGCTTGTAAATAGTAGAAACTGTTCTTGCAAATGCAGAACTGGTCATGAAGGACAGTCTTTTGTACATAGCTAGGGTGGACAGGAGAAGTTTTGTGCATAGAGTAGCACAGTAAATAATGATGCATCACGCATGGGCTGGAGCAGTCAAGTATGAACAGGCCAGATGTATATAAGAAATCAGCCAAAGAGAAGTTCAGGGAGTTTCCCCCAATTCATCTGAAGTCACTGTTGGAAGGACATTTGTGAATAAGTCTCACTGTTGGAGAGCAACTGACCCTTCCTATTCCTATTTGATTGCCCACATAAGCATTACCCTATGGAAAATTAGCAATAAAGTAGGGTTTATTTTAAACACGCTTTCTGTGATTGCCTGTGTGACAATACTGATATGTATTGTGTCATAATCCATCACAATGAAGTGAGGGTCTTTTGCTAAGATACTGAATGCTGTATGGCTGTAGAAATATTTACCCATGGTAGCACTGACCACTAGACTAACTGCATGCCTAGCATCAGTGGAAGAATGATCAATACTTGCTGAGTCCCCAGGGTCCCAATGTCTATTCTGAAACCAAATCAGCTAATAAAATTTGCTGAATAAAGGTTACATTATTTCATTCTGAAAATCTTATTCCACCAGCCTTCAGGTTTTCTAGTGACTAACAAGTTTGTTATTAGCAGCTAAAGCCCTCAGAGAACGGTCATTAGTCTTTGAATGCTAACCCCCTTCAAAACATGTGTGATGGATAGCTGGCGAAACTGCGACAAGGAGGCATGTTCGTTACTGGAGTAATTCTGCAAACAAAGCCAAAAAGGCATTAGAAAGATGTTAACAACAAAAAGTGGAAAGTGGATGGTAGAGCCAATGGAGTACAAATCCAGAACAGACCCATGCATTTACAAAACTCATCAAAGTTGTTGAACAAAATTCTTTCATATGCTGTAATGCAGGCTTCATGGGTAACAAAGTAGAGAATGATTGCTTATTCATAGACATTAATTTGATTGCTTATTCATAGACATTAATTTGATTGAGTTACTATTAATGACACCTGAGGGGGAGGTTTTTATTATTGGAGTAAAGATGATAATCAGGAAGTATCAAGTGAGGAAAATGGGAGAGGAAGTGTAAAATTGCACTAAAAATAGCATATCCTGTTGCCAAATGACTGGTACCTCAGAGACAAATCACGTTCAGTGCTTGCCAGTTTCTCAAAGCTGAAACTGCTATTAGCCATATGAAGTGAATTTGGGCAGAAAAATAGGAATGATAATTGGGAACTAGTTAGGAATATTTCAGTAAATGTCTCCAAATGAATGATCTAATCCATGATCAAGATACTGAGCATGAGAAGTGCTCGTGTTAAAGAAAAAATGACATGGCTAGACAGAAAATGAAAGCAAGCTTATTATCTTGTTTCCCTGGCCAATGGACAGATATTAGACATTTTAAACCAATCTGCACTTCACTTAGTTTACTCCTTGCTTACATAATTTAAGAAGTTCAGTTAAACATAACTAACTTCATGAGCACACCACTAATACATTAGCGCTCTTTAAGGGAGAGCAGGGGCCTAAAAGAATATAAATAAAAACTTGAGTCACACCCCCTCACTCCAGTTTTTCATGGGCTTACACAGTATTATGTGCATGGATCCCTATGCTTTAGTGAGTCTGTGTTCAAATGGGTACTGGAGTCCTGTCTCTTACAGTGGGGAGGAGGGAATGAGCATGTCAGAAGGTTCTTCAACAGCAACTTTTACAAGGAAAATATTATGTATCTACACACCTAAATTATTTGCAAAGAGCCTTCCTGGATCATTGATGTTGATTTTTCAGGAAGTTTTCAAAACCCTGACCAACTTCCCTGAAATGAAAGAAAACAAGTTTGCCTCATTAAAATATACTAAAAGAGACCATTCTTGGTAGTTCTTGGCCCATCAGTTTGGCATCAGTCCTGAGCAAAATAATGCTAGACAGTATACCTTTACAGAAATGTCTGTTACTATTGGTACTAATGAGCTTAAAGCATTGATAATTTAATGGCAATGTAATTAAACTTTGATAAGGCATTGCATTAATTCTATACAACTTTCACATTAGGAATAAAAATGACACAAAATCAAATTGTTATACAACATATAGATGAAAAATAGCTAAGTCGTGTGTCTCAAACCTGAACTGTAAACAGGAAGAAATTACTCCTGTCTGAAATCTTTCCTGTTTCTTTGTTTCTTTCTAGAAATGGCTTAACAAGATGATGTGTAGCACTCCTGACATTTAAAGTTATGAAAGTATTGGGAATATGGCCATTGCTGGAGAAGATGGCTGATGTGGAATGACCTGAATTGGTTTGGTTGACTGAAAAGGGTAAATAAAACTGTCTTTTAGTGTGACATTCTTCCTGTGGAGGTAATGACAGTAAGGATGGAGAATTCTCTTCTGGCAAGTGATGTTGGAGAAGTCTTGAAACCCCTGTGGATTATTACTCAGGGGTGAAATGAGCGTAAGGCTGTGACTATAAGACTTTGGCTGTATGCATGGGAATTATCAAATATTTGGGGTACAGAAGGTCCCTCATCTGTACATTTGGTACATATGATCACTAATGGACTGGAGTGTAGATCTGTAAATGAATACTGACCCAGTGATGTCCAGACCTGAAAGCTGCTTGGCTGACTCACTGCATTTGGCTGTGCCACCACGGTGCTATTAGAAGGTCTGTACACTGTCCTCCCCTGGGAGGTATAGATGCACAGTGTAACAAATGATATATGAATAAAGAGTCCACACTATATGGCTGTTAAGTCAGGCAGGTATGAGAATAATAAAGTCAGGAGGCTGGGAGTTGACGGTGACACATTCAGAGGTGAAATAAAACATATGAACAGCAAGGTTAATTAACTTTTCCCTTAGCATGACACATGTGGTGGTTGTCTGTCCATCATCAGGGACTTCAAATATAAAGAATGGGTTTCATCCTGAGAATGCACGTGCTAGTCCAAGCAGGAACGTTTCAACAGAGCCCCGTGGCTTACCTTATGCATGAAGCCAGTCATAGACCACAGCGGTCCCTCCTGGCATCGTGATCTGGGTTAGCAAGATCACAAGTAAAAAAACTTAAAAAAAGATAAAATCATTGTACTGATGTATTGACTTATACAACAACAGAGCTGGGATCAAACACACTTCTGTGAGCCTTCCAGTAAGCAAAATAAACTGTAGCATATCAGAAAACAGTTCAAAATGCTCTACATGTGAAAAAGAAAACTTCTGGGTCTTCATAGACCCAGAAATTTCATCAGTGGCAAATTATCAAAAGGTAAAAGTACAGCAAGAGAACTTGCATAATTTACATTCTTTGAATGGGTTCAGTTTAGAAGGTTAATATACAATACATGGAGACCCACAGGCATAGTGTCCTATCACAGCCCATGAGATGAAGGTCAAGAATTTATCATCCTTTCATTAAATAATCAAAATGGAAATCAAGAAACAATAAAAGGGAGAAAATCAGCAGCTATAATGGCAGCAGGATTAAAACTAGCTCTTTCAGAAGGATTACTGTTAAAAGTCCTCTAGATTTTAACAGTAAATGGCAAGGTTGTGTGTTTTGTTGGGGTTGAAAACCCTGAGATACTTTCTCCAGTGTGATGACCTTTCCATTGCAATTTTCCTTTGAGCAAATTGATAATAAGAAAATAAGAAAGAAGAAAATCTCGCCCTGATGTGCTCTGCCCATTCACTGCCTTGCTAGATGCTCAGGATTCTGTTCTCAAATAAGAAAAAACCCCTTTTTTTCCCATTTGAAAACTTATGCACTATTTAGCTTTAAATCACAGGAGATGCAGCAACTTCAGTGATTCCAGTAGTTTGCATTGTGTGAAAAATTATGTTTTTCCTATGAGAAAATGAAATTATTACTTGGTTTAATGTGTTGCTTCTTAATTCAAGGAGAGGTTTGCCTTTTTAAGCTTTATTGCAAAGAATGAATTTTTCATTTACTCTTCCTTCTCCCCTTTTCCCCCCATCCTTCTCTCCTTCCTTTTTATTATGTCATTAAGAAAGCTAGATATATTTTGGCTGCTATTGGCTCAGAGGCTGTGATAAAAAGAAAAGAGGAGGTATCTTCATCTTTGAATTATACGGTGACCAAAATAAACACATGAATTTTATCTGCCTGTAGACTTTCAATGATGCTTACAGATGAAGTAAATGCTAAATCCCTTTCCTTACAGCGGAGTCATGAAGTGTCCATCTTCCATATAAGCTGCCCTATATTTGAATATATAAACTGCTTATGACATTAAATTGATAGTGCAACTGTGTCTAAAATAAAGGCAGAGTCCTAGGAATTCTGGCAACAAATCCAGTCTCATAATAATGTAATTATTTTTTTGTATTCTTCTTTTGCTAGGATTTGATTCTATTTAAAGGAAAATAATATAGTCCTCTTCTCTGCTGCACAGCAACAGGGGAAGTTGGGAGTAACAGAATGTTCTATTAACTGAACTAATGGAGCAGCTCTTTCTGCTAAACTTGTATAACTCTTCAGAAGCACCATGTGCTGCTCGTTCACTTTCAGTCTCTTTCCTAAGCATTTTAGCAAGTCAAGTAAGGTCCCTTCCTTCTTTAAGGATGTTTCCCTACATCACAGTCTTGAAGCCTCACTTGCTGCTAATTGCAGTGATTGCAAATATGTTGACACTAAAGCTTGGTGAGTGCTGAAAAGAAATCTGCAAATATTTATTTGACTTAGTAAGCACATTTGCTTTACAGTGTTCACACCACTTGGAGATGTCCTTTCACAAGCAAGCTCTTAATGGCATGGATGGTTGCAAAGCAATGTAGTTTGAATAAATACTGCAAATTTCTGGAAAGCAAATTTCAAAATCAAAATGGTAAATATTATTGCCGTAAAACTGGTTCTTAAGCAGACTGTTGGACCTGCTGAAGTTGGTGTGCTATCCTCTAGATTAAATAGCTTGTGAGTTTTCAGGAAAGCATATGAGAGATCAGTGAAACTGCCAGTTTACACCAGCAAAAAACTTGACTGCGAAGCCGTATCCATAGAGCCATCTGGGCATCATTACTTGAGATGTGCACAGTTTGTCCTTGGGGAAATGAGGGATTTAAATGCCAAAATAAATGTACTGTGCTACAGTTTAAAATACACACTGAACTGTTTTACCATTCTCATCTATCTTTCCTTTTGGATGCTGCAGAGCCCTGCGGTGATCAGTTTATTAGTGAACCTGTGTGAAAAATAGTACTCAAAGGATTTCTATTGCTTTGTGTCTTCCAAAACTCCTCCAATGTTTCCCTTGCAGGATTTTTGCTGTCAGCCCTACATACTTGAGAACGTAACAGTAAGAAAACATGCTAATGTGGTTGAAAGGGAAGAAAGATACAGGTGAGGAGACAACAGGAAAGAAATGAAATAAACCTTATTTCTTAAGAACTTTTGTTTGAAAGAGGAAGTAAAGTAGATGGATTTGTAATTTTGGACTGGAAAATTTTAGACTTGCACATACATACCATGAAAGGCTAGTAAATTAAATTAGAATATTATAAAACTGTGAAGCCTACTTTTTTAACTGCCTTTCCACTCCAGGTGTCCGTTATTTTAAATTTAAACCATCATCAGGAATATTACCTATCAAGGCTAAGTATGGGGGAAAAAATTACTTTAATATATCTATTTCATTGTTAGGGGAAAACCAGAATATTAGTTTTCTGCAGCATTTCATCTTGCACTGCTTTTTAGGCTCAATTAACTGATTCCTACTTTGATGAAGTTACATTAAAAAAATGAAATTATAAAAATGTGCTGATACTCAACCTTACAGAAATTGGGTTTCAAGCTTAAAAAAAGCAGTTTTCTATACGGGTGCAAAATGTAACACGTTGACAAAGCTCTAGAATGAATTTAAGGCAGAAGAAGGAATTACATTCCTTTGGAAAACAGAATGGTTGCCATGTAATTTTTCTTCAGGTGCTTCCCTTTCCTTTGCCTCAGTCCCTGCTGTTTAAAGTCTCCATGTGTTGTTAGAAAAAATTTTACATCAGTTTATTGTCAGTGTATACAGCTTTCCCCAAAGTATTATAATAAGAAACCAAACCACCTCCAATGTTTGCAAGCAATTTAGTGTTGCTGTGTGTGTGTGTTCAGTGTCTTACAAAATGCAGTTAATTGTTTTAATCGTTTATTTAGCAGTATCTGATTAAACATGCAGGCATATCACCATAATTAAGCTAGTTCTGCTCTGAACTTGATACATATGAGCTCAGATGCTGAGGTCTAATCACTGATAGTTGTAAGCACTAGTTGCACCTGGTGAAAGAAATGGATGAATATCTTACAGAAGCTTGAAGCTTGGGAGGGGGAGTTTTTACTAGACTTGTAGCAAACTATCATCCTGGCGTTAAATGGTGTGAACAATAGCATGTACTTCCTTTACAGAACTCTCAAACTAAGAATGTTTCTTCTTTTATTCCTTTTTTCCTTCTTTAAAAGATGTGCAAAATTTTAGTAAGAGACTTTTTGTCCTGAAGATCATACCTTTGAAGTATACAAGACAGGCAAAATGTGGCAGAAGGGAAGAACTGTTATAACTAATTTACAGGAAACTGCAGCTCAAAGATGTTAACTTTTTCCAAGATCAGACAGGAGGCTGGAACTGTGAATCAAGGTATGGACTTTAAGGGCAAGATGTTCCTTCTGGATTTGTTTGCTTAAATATTGGAAAGAAAATGTTTGTGATCTCCAGATTTGACATAGCAGGGATAGTTCTCCCTTTGCAAATCTCCATGGAAACTCATGATACAGGTTGAAACAGAGGCTGCAAAGGAAAAGTAGTGCAGCTCTGGGCTGTTTAACTGTAGCAGAGTTTTCTGTGTGGTAATATCTCCTTAAAAGTGGATCAGGAGCTTTGAATAAAGCCAGAAATTTTGTTGTTAGTGAAATGTAGGAGCATGTCACTTCTGTTGTAAGGTTATCAGATTTTAAAGGCTGAAAAGTAGGACAAATCCAGAAGAAAAAACACTGCCAGAGTACACCAAATTTGCTTACTGCACCTGTAGGGTAGAACTGCACTTGTATATGTATCATTTATTCTCTATTTTCTGGATGCCTGCAATCAGAAAAAGCAGAGGAATTCTTGACTGATACACTTTTTCAAATGGGTACAGCATTTGTCTATATGAGTGAAGGTTTGAAGTTATAAGGATTGTCTGGCAAACCTTCAACTTTCTTCTGGAGTTCGGAAGCATATAGGACAGACCCAACCTGTTCTGGGTGTAGTGCCACAGAGAAGAAATTTTGTACTTTTCTTATGTCTGAGATTTCAAGGTTGCATTAGGCATTGTGGTCTTTTTTTATGCAAAACTAAATACCTCAGAGACTGATGATGCTTCCATCTGCCCATACATATCCTAATATAAATCATAGGGTTTAGGTCCTAAGAAATATAGAATTGGGTCTTATTCGTTCTAAACTGAGTGTGGAAATTTAATTTGTTTTGAGTTGATACTCAAACTCTGATACTGCTCTGAAACATGATACTGCTTTGTCAGTTCTACCAAGGCTCAAACATACATATATATATCTATATATAAAATTTACACACATAAGCTACATAATTTATCTTCATTGTTATGGTATTACCCTTATATTTTGACCATAAAATAATGGCTAATAAAGTTTCCCATTAATTAGTACCTTTTGATTGAATGTTTTGTAGCTCATTTAAGACATGCAGATTTGCTTATGTTTATTTTCTTTCTATAAACTTACAGTTAATGTTCCTTTACTGAGAAACAATGTTAAGTGTAAATGCCAGTTTGCTTTCTTAAATGCTCTTTTGTATTTTAAGTTATTCCTTAGAGTGCTCAGAGTAGCAGCTCTAAATTTCCCCTCAAAGATACAGTTGACATTTGTGCAGTGGTCCTGATTCTGCAGTTACCTTTGGCAGTGCTTAATATTCCTGCATTTAAAATTCATACCTTCAAGTGTTGTTTTCTGAAGGAATGTGGTCTTCGTACTTGCCAAAGCATGCATAAAGTGATAATGAACATATAATAACTCTAGGAAGCTTAGAAATCACTCTCATTGAGGGGAAACTACTTGAAAACATTTTAAGTCCTATATGAATTACCCTGAATTAATGAGACTTTCACTGAAGTAGAACTGACATCCTTGCTAATGCTAAATGGAATCATGATCGTTAGTCTAATACATTGAATAAGAAAACTGCCCATTATAGTTTAAGCTTACGGGACAGGCAAGTCTCCTGATAATACATTCACAAGTAGAGGAGCTGTGTAAAAACTTACTAGTTGATGGTCCCCTCTGGGAGGGTGCCCTGTGTAGTGATGACGTTGTGTCCAGGCACAGGCACAGTGCCATTATGCCCAGCTAGCACACCAGTTAGGCTTAAATGGGGCATCGCTCCCTGCAAGCTTTGAGGCATGATCTACCAAGGGAAGCTCATTTGAATTTTAAAGGAGTAGACGGTAGCCTTACTTTCTTGTTCTAGGCACACAGACTGTGCAGTCAGGGAAAGGACCCTCCTACAGAGAACAAGTGAGAGCAGGAGCTAAATGCAAGTAGTCTGAAATTCCCCGACTCTCTCCATCAGCTATATGGTGAGCCCAGGAAGAGCAGGCCACCAATCGGGCAGCTGGAGTCGGGTGGTGAAATATGGTGCTGCATCCCTTGGCTAAAGCTAGAATTTCCATCAAAACATCCCAGAGAGAGAACAAAATCTTTCAAGCAACTCTACTAGTTCAAGTGAACCCATAGGTTGTGTTACAGCAGGAAGCTACCAAGCCTCTGGCTCTGGACAAGAAACTGCTCTAAGATGCTGTGTTCCTGTTATGGTCCTCCGTGTCTATGAAGGAGACAGAACCCACAAGCCCTCCTGAGCGCACCTAACCCAGCAATTGCAGGACTTGCAGTCTCTCACTCAGTCTGCTGTGAGTTAGGAAATGATTGAGTTATTCTGTGCATGCCTTTGCACAGAACAGCCTGAAATTGGACCTGTTATATAGGAAAGGTTTATTTAAGAAGTCAAGAAAAGTGAAATTTTAAGGTAGAAATTGTGATTCTGCTTTTCTTGGAATGCTTTTGGGAACACAGCATTACTAAGTGAGAAATATGGTCAGGAAAAAGCAGTGTCTTGAATCTTCTTAATGGCCAAACCTGTGGGCATTTGCCAGAAAAACTGCTTTCCAGACTGTACATAAAATTTCTCCTGTCTCCTTTCACTGGTCTTCCTATCTCTTGAGACCTGTTCTATGATTACTCACTTCCAACAGAGAAGACTCCATCAGGAGCAGCTGCTTCTTTTACTCCACGGACTTCACAGCCCCCTGTATTTTTTTTTCCCCTTTTTCTTTACAGATGGGTTAGGTTGTTTTTGTCTAGCATTGCAGCTGTTGGTATTTCTCTTTATGGGAAATTTCTTTGGCTTTTTCTCTGTCTCATGTTGTTTTTGTGGTAACTTGCCCAGAGTGGGAGTTGGAACAAATTCATTTTCCTGAAATGTAGTTATGGGAGGGCTGCACCAGAAGATGAGAGAGAATATGAGAAGATCTCCATTACTGTGTTTATAGCTACCTGTCGCTATTGATCATTAACTAATCTTGCTAGAAGTATGGCTTCAATTTTCTTTTTTTCAATGTGGATTAAGCAGTGTTGCCAACACACATTTTTCTCTGTCAGACATTACAGTAAGTATGTGACATGCAAAAGTTTGAAAGCCATCTCCTCAGATTGCTGTTTTAAAAGGACTTTTGAATGACTCAATTGGGGATTTCATGCTTACCAGCATTGAAAAATTAGAATTTAACACTTTCAACTGACTTAAAAGGCTGCAAAAAGGATATTAAATGGACAAAAGAATTCAGCTGTTTGAAAGTAAAAAAAAAATAAATTGTAGAGAGTGGTGGGGAAAGGGAGATGCTTATTTTTGAAAAGGCTTGAATTGCAGTTTTCATTTAGCATAAAATGCGTTGTTAAAAAAAACACCCTCCACCATCCCCCAACCAAAAAAGAAACCACCTTTTCTCTATCTGGGTTAGGGTAGCACTGAAGGCAAGGCAGTTACTTTCTGAGGGCAGCAGTACCCCACACTTTTCTACCAACCTGCATTAAGCACCTACACCATGATGAAGGAAAACAGGTGAATTCTGAAGAAACAGGCAAGTGCCTGGAGTGACTGAGATTTGGAAGTGGAGCTTGAGTATTCTATATAAAATGTCTAAAAACAAAGGGCAACATCTTAAAATCTGTGGAAGGAATAGTGTGTGTCCATGTTTTGCCAGGGATAGCTGTGGGACTTTCTGTACTCGGAATGTCCCTTCTGGTTTGGAACCATGGGATGCTTATTTCTAATGTTTCTAAGGCCAGAGCTCAATGTAGGAAAAACAGGCAGCGAATGACCAGAGGTGGCAAAATGTGATCTTGTTGCTTAGCCAGACACTGGTCCCTGGCGCAGCAAGGCAGGCGTCTGGCTGCCTCAGACAGGGAAAGGAGAGCCGGGCTATGGGCAGGTGGTTATTTGGTCCTCTTTGAACTAGCAGATGCACCAAAGAACTGCTACAGGGAAATACGGTCTGAGCATAATTTGTGGAAATTCAGTGGCCTCCTTTGTAGGACTGTCCACCGCAACTCACATTGGACCTGGAGGAGGTTATTGGGTCATGATTCATCATCAGGAGGGAGAGCGGAGCTCTCAAGTACTGGGGTGTTTGTAGGCAGTTGTTTTGTGTTGATATATCAAAATTTTAACAAGTCAGTTACTCTGGTTTTATGGTATTATGAAGCGGAGTTATGACATATGATTTTGTAACAAACATTGGAAGGAAAAGGTATTTCATCCAAGAGGAAGCAGCAGTGGGAGGGACTTAACCTCCAAGAGCTGTGGGAGCAAGAGGTTGCAGTGCTGACACCTCTTGTCATCAGATGTCTGCCTTGCAGCAGGCTCCAGACAGTGCAGCTGTCTTTGTTTTTGCGGTGCTGCAGTTCATGTGTGAAAATCACAGTAAATCCTTGGCCCTTCCTCATTTTCTTGCTGCAGTTAGGGTTTTCTGTGACTAGTTTCTGTGGGATCACTGAGTTGTGGCATTGTGAGGCTCTGTGGGGAGAGGCTTAAGGCATCAAGTATGTGTGCAGGAGGCATACTTACCCTTCGGGGGTTTCTGGAGAAAGAGCTGCCCTGTCTGCCCTGCTCTCTCTGTAAATAAAATGAAATTAAATCAAGAACTTTGGTGACATGTGAAAGGATTAATTCCCTTGTCTTAAACAGGGGTGGATGCTGTCTACAAACTCGTAGCCTCCCAGTAGTGAAATTAGAATTATTTAGTGAATAATACTAAACGCTACTTCAGCAGTAGTGTTTCAAGACTCAAAAACAGTTGGTTAACTCAGACGTCTGTCACTCCTTCATGTTCCTCAGCTGGTATTTAGGTGTGATGTGCATATGCAGGACCTGTGATCCAGCTGAGAGACACTAGGTTCCAAACCAAACTCTGCAAACAGCTGAAAACTATCCTGAGTTTCTTTTAGGTTTTTTTTTTTTTTTTTTAGGTTTTAGTTTTGCTTTATTTTGCTGAACAGAAATAAAGGAACGCTCCAACTGCTTTCTGATGAACAAGAGTTAACGCATACAGTATAATGAAGTGTTAGCAATCTTCCCAGACCTATTTCAGTGCAGGGCAGCATACGTATGAAAAAGGCAAGTCAAAGATTAGGGAATATAAAAAGGAAAATGAAACCTGTCCTCACAAAAGAAGTAATGTTACAAATGAAAGAAAATACGAGCAGTTAGGCTCCTTGCCAGTAAAAACTAAAGCTTGTAGAAACAAAACAAGTAACGACAAACTATTCAAAGTTACAGTACATGCACAGGTTATTTCAAAAGGACAGGTCCACCTGTACATTTGGAATAGGCAGTTTCTTTCATATTGAAAGAATGAATGAAGGAGGCAAAAGTGGCATGAGATAAAAGGGCACTTACAGGATGTACTGAACGAACGAGGGAGAGACAGGCAAGACAGAAAGCTGGATCAAAGGACACTAATGATAAAGAAGCTCTGCTTGCCATCTCCTATAAAGAAACAGAGTGAGTCAGCAGAAGTTCAGAGAGTATTAAAAGAAAAAAAATCTAAAAGGAGATCACATTAGAAGGAAGCTACATGTATTTCCTGACCATCAGGAGATGAAATAATAATGGGATGTGTGTGACATTCATACACAAGTCTGTTGAATGCAGGTGCCTTTAGCTTTCAAACTATGGATTAAAAAGCCTTTAAGGGAGTACTCTGAAAGAACCTAAAGCAGCTGGTGCATTAAATGATGGTCTCATTTCAGGGCATGGTGGAGTCTTGTCTAGAGTGCTTTGAGTTCATTTCTGTTCCTAGCTAACATGCTACTGTCAGTAAATAGAATGTGTTTATTTTTTTGTTCTTTTGCTTTTCTCTGGGGCAATGACAGAATTATTATTACACTTATCTACTTCTGGAAAGTAAAGCCAGTTCTGACAAGTCTATTGATTAGCTAGGGGATGTGCCATTGAACAAGTAGTGAAAAGAAGCTTCAAACCGTACTCTGGAAACACACTTAATTAAGGATATCAGACACTTGATTAGAATAATTAGGAAATTGCTCAGTATAATATTTAGCACATAAGTCATATTTGTTATCTATCAGTCTCAGAGGACTTCGTGCATAGTATATGTAGTATCCTTATGGTACCCTTACTGCTGTTTTTCAGAGGCCAGTTTCAGTACCTTTACGCCTCCCTCCATAACAGGCCCTACTAACAGTGTAGTACATGGTCTGTATGGCACAGTGGGAGAGAGGAAACTTCTCAGGAAATTCATTGCACTGTGCCTTGAAATAAAATGTGTGTTTTCCATTGCCTTGGGAGATTGATAGGAGAGGCGCTCCTGCAACCAGCCTCCATGTGATAAAAACCCTGTATAGGGTTTTCTCGTTCCAGTATGGGCATACCAGAAATTGGCATGGAGCAGTCAGTAACAGCAAGATGAAAGACTTACATTGCAAGGTGCTGGGTCAGCTCCTCAGCTGTTGTCAATCCATGTAGCTGAGGATCTTCTTGTCTCTCTCATACTAAATTCCACTAGATCTTAAGATTTGCTGAAATGAGTGAAGCTTACTCCTTGTCAAGCTGTTTGTTGAATAGCTGCAGTTAATCAATGAGTGCTTTCTTCAGAGTCCCATTCCTTTACACTGCCATTTCCCTGTGTATGCCTTGAGGAATTTTTCTGATATGATGAATATAATCACTGAACCTTATGTCTTCGTTGCTTTCTGCTCAATTTATTGTAGCTGGATTGCTTTTTGGTACTACCCCAGATCTTTTCTTGCTCTTTTTTCCTTGTTGAATACAGTATGGAATGAAAACAGTTTGAACTAGACCTAGAAATACAGAACTTCCTCAGT
The DNA here is from genome assembly GCF_963921805.1 of Phalacrocorax carbo. Classification (NCBI taxonomy): domain Eukaryota; kingdom Metazoa; phylum Chordata; class Aves; order Suliformes; family Phalacrocoracidae; genus Phalacrocorax; species Phalacrocorax carbo. Next base: position 35,760,058 of record NC_087515.1, on the reverse strand, counting down.
AGTTACTCTGTTGTTTTACGTCTCTCAATATTAATGCAATTGAGCTCCCCCCTTTTTATCCCTGATCAATGTTCTAGGGCTCTTACACCTCATTGTCCTGACCTGCTTCAACAAAGTAGTTCCTGATTTTCTGATTTTACGGTGTTTTTACCTTAGAAATTTGTGTAACTATCTTAGTAAACACTTTTCTGTTGAAGTAGTTAGAAGAGTATATTCCATTTTCCTACCTCTTCCATAGTCTTGAGAGAAAGCTTCTCATCTCATGTATTTTATATGTCAAGCTTAAGATTGCATCTCTATCATCCACAGTTTCCTATACTTAGGATTTTTGGTAGAAGGTTGAAAGTGCCAGAGCTGCCAGATTACACAGAACAATTTTTATTTAATGATTCAGATTTATAAAAGCACATACCAAAACTAAGCAATTTTTAGTCCTTTTAAATTATAATTTATTTTTCTGTTTCTGTTGAATGATGTCCTCGACTTTGTTGATAAATCTGCGTAGTGACTCTTGAAAGATGGGGACCTGCCTAATGCACCTTGCTTGTGTATGGTTCTACCTTTTTAAGTGAATGAAACTCACTGAATTAAAATTTCTAATTTGGATGGAAATTTAAATTTAAGATCTCCAAATTTAGGTCACTTTTAGCACCATCAGTCAGGGCAGTAATAAGAATCAAGACTTAAAGACTTGGGAATTTTTTAATCACTGGAGATGTGACAAAAGATACACAATTTTAGATATTTCCTACAATATATACATTTAATATATAGTAATACTATAATATATATAAAAATTTTTGCAGAAGAAAGGAAGGAGTTATATCCCCTTTTACATGCAAGTGCCATATGGTGCAGTCTCATATACTGCTATGCCAAAAGGATTGCTTTCCAGAAATTATAATATGAACTTGCAATAAAAGTCATCCTTGCCAAGCCATGTGTGGTAGCATTAAAAGAGGATAAATGAGCTTCAGTAGAAAAAGTGAAAAAACTCATTCCAGTTGTGTGGGGAAAAAAATGCAATTAAATTTATAATGTAGCATAAACACACGGCAGTTTTAAAGTTTTGCTGATGTAAAGGGTGTTTGTGATTCATCTGCAGTCTCCTGTGTGTCCGTCAGGACCGGTCAGCAACTTGGGTTTCGTCTGTTTGTGGCCCGCTACTCAAACTCTCATGGTGCTGCATGTCTATGCATCCTGGTCAGAAACAGCTGAAGGTTAGGAGGTATGTTCCACATCATAGAGCATGAACAGAGGAAAGGTTATTTAAACTTTTTATGTTCAGATCATCAGACAATATACAACTTCCTTCTTAAATTATAGCTTTCCATGCTTTCTGATGCTTTCATTTGCTGTGTTACCCTATCTCTGTCATCCTAGAGCACTGAAAGCAACATGACCATCTGGATCCCATGACTTATGCTGGTACGATCAGTTTAGTACTCCCCAAACAGGTGGTTCTTCACCTATGTTGTTTTGGATTATGGGCTTCAGCCCTTCTGCATTAGATGACAAGAAATAGGGCATATTTGCCAAAAGTTCTGGCTATCGCTATGTGGAAAGAAATGGAAGGAAAGAATGAGGAGAAAGAAGCTTGTGATACCCCCATATTCTTTAAAGCAGTAGTTACTGTGACTGAGACTGAGGCTGATTTATGAAGAACACTACAGAATTTATTCTCAGAAGCAGAAAGGAGAAAGGTTACTGACATGTTGTTTAAAAAGACCTGCGTTCAGGTTCATCATGATTTTAACTGTGATATTTTAAGAATTGTGTGAGATCTATGCATAAAACCAGCATCACAACACTGAATCCTGAATTCTGTTTCTTGAAGCTTCTGAGCATTGCAGAGAGCTTCTCACTGAAAGAACATAAACCAAATTCCCTTCTCTTCCCTCTCTAGCTGGGAAAAGCATTGATCCTAATGGTGTGAAGGGCTTTGAGGGTTTTCGTTTGGAGCGTAAGAACTTGTATATTTCTACTTTACTCTAGACATACTTAAATGGTATTATCTGAAAGAGGTTAAAGTGTCCAGTATAATCACTGATCATAGAATCATAGAATGATTTGGGTTGGAAGGGACCTTTAGAGGTCATCTAGTCCAACTCCCACCCCAGTGAGCAGGGACATCTTCAACTAGAGCAGGTTGCTCAGAGCCCCGTCCAACCTGACCTTGAATGTTTCTAGGGACGGGGCCTCCACAACCTCTGTAGGCAACCTGTTCACCGCCCTCATTGTAAAACATTTTTTCCTTATATCCAGTCTAAGTCTACCCTCCTTTAGCTTAAAACTGTTACTCCTTGTCCTGTCACAACAGGCCTTGCTAAAGAGATTGTCCCCCTCTTTCCTATAGTCCCTCTTTGAGTACTGGAAGGCCACAATAAGGTCTCAGCTCTATTTTTTCAGCAATCTTTGGAATAAGGGATATTTTTCTGAGTACTGTGAGACCTTCACTTGTGTAAGAGACCAGAAATCTAATTTCTGGATTATGGATAGCCCCTTCACTCCCTCTCATACATCCCCATTTTTGTTAGCGACACCACAGCCTGTACAGCAAGGAGCTGGTGTTAAAATCTTCATCAGTTTTAAAAATGGGCAGGATTAATTGTGAACATGTTTCCCCTGAAAAAAAAAAAAATCTTACCCTGACTGCTCAAGGACAACTGGGAGCACTGGTGAAGAAGTCTTGAAATCTATTCTCAGTGCCTTGTCGTAAAGTGCCATAGACACAAAACAGGCTGTGTAAGGAATGCCTGGGATAAGTATAATTTGTCTTTTATGCATGCAACTTTACCAGTGTAAGCTGATATGTTAAGTAATGGATTTGGTTAATTTGACTGTCAGAATGCTAAATGACATCACATTTATAATCCTATCATTAAATTGTAATTAAGAAGGGTTTAAATCAGCTAGATAGTTACTAATATGCAGCAGACATTTGATAGTTGAGTTGTATAAGAACTATAATTCCAGTGTATACATTTCTTCTCCTTTACGCAGTCTTTTTGTGTAGCTTGATTGTTAACTGTTTCGGAGTCAAACTGAGTGGTTGTGACTCTAACACCACTGTGTCATGACACCGTGCCATGATTTGCAATCAAACTTCTGGATAGGGGGCAGTATATTTTTGAAAAAATGATTGGAGTTGCCCTGCAATCAGATGGAAGTCATTAGAATAAAACAAAACAGAGAAACTGTAGTAAAACTTAAGAGCTTAAGACAGATAAAAATATGAAAAAGATAAGGATGAAAAGCTCATTGGGTGTCTTATGGAATATTTTCTAATGATAATATGTCTTACTGATAAGCACTGTGAGATAATTTTGCATTGTTGTATGTATATAATACTATTAACATAACAGAAGTAGGTATAAGCAGTAATTATACAGTAATATCTTTTTTTAATAATCATCCTTGGCATTATATGTGTTTATTCATCTAGATCTTTGCTTTCATGAGTTTCTGTGACAGTAATACCACGTACACTTCCCTTTGTAGGAAAAGGGGCTTACGAATTTTCTGCCCAAAATAATACAACAGGACTGTTCTCCACAATCCATTGTTTATATGTGGCCTTCTTTACTACCTTTTTCAGGTAGATCGATCAAAAAAATTGTCCTAACTTTTATAATGGCTTGATTCTGCTACAGATTATTTTTAAATCGTTACAAGAAATTTCGTTGGTTCCACCTGCCTTGCTCTTGAAGGCATAATTTATGTTAAGTATGTTTGAAAAGCCTTGAGATGAACTTGAAAAACTTGTGCTGAAGTGTTAAAAAGAAGCAAATATTCCCCATGTGGACACTGCAGAAGAAGAAAGTGAGAAGTATACACCCAAGGCATAAATTTGTACCTTTTGGGACCATTTTGTTCATCTCCTATTACGTTTTATTTCCCCCTTTTTTCTTTACCCCCACATTTTTATTTAGATCACAAACAGATAGTGGAGAAAAGGTATATGTGAGTATTTTTAGAAGCAACCAAGGTCATAAAAATTATTTAAAATTTAGGAAAAAACACCCAACCACAGGTGCCTTGAGATTGGAAAAATGTTGACATCCTAGCCAGCTGCTTGTGAAAAGTCAACTGCAATGTTCTTTTGTATTTGTAAGAACTAATAAACCATGTGACTCCCCGGTAGAAATAATAAATGGGTTTATCTCAGTGGAAGCCTTAAAGATTGATATTTTAGAGCTCTAGTGACTGAGCACAGGGGTGTCTATTTCGAGTATCAATGTTTTCCACCTCTTTCTTCAAAGACCTTCTCCTGCAGAACCTAACACGCTCTTAGCAATGAACAGACTTGCACCCTTTCTGAATCATTGGGCAGAAGGGGATTTCCTCCCTTCTTTCTTTAATCTTAAATCTAATGCTTTGAGAATACTTAATCTACTTCATCTTTCTGCATTGAATGAAGAATAGAACTCTACTGCCCAGTAAAATCTTAAAATCAAAAAGTAAACTTCAGTACATGGATTTTTAATGTGAGATTACCAGGAATTCCGAAACTGAATATATTTTACAGCATTTATACATGAAATACTTGACAATTTGGGTAATACTTGGGAAAAAATCTCTATCAGCACAGGTGAAAAACATACTGACTAAATACAGCTGGTTCAAATGTCAGTGTGAAGAGCCCAAGGCATTTTCTGAGAAGGGAGTACAATGTTTTATTAGGAAATCTGCCTTTTAAATCTGAGGTATTATTGTGGCATGATGGGATTAGGTCTTGACTGGCACTGATCAGTGCCTGTTTCCTGAGAGTCAGTCCATAAAAAACAGTGACAGAAGTGACTGGATTATTCTGAACCCATGAACTCAGATGTGTCTGAATTGTGCCACTTTGAGACTCCTCTGATTGAAAACCTAAGAATCCTGGTTTCTGTTCCAGTAAAACCTGGCTTTTGGGGAGAATGAAGAGCCTTCTGGGCATCTTCCAGGAGCTTGCTGGAAGAGAAAGGCTGGGCACATCAACATTAGAGCTCTGGCTCTCGCATGAAGAGATAAAGTGAAATTATAACTCACTGATGGCAAAAGTGAAGGTAGCTGAACATCCCATGTGCTGGCTGGGTAGTATGAAAAGGAATGAGTGTTTGGGAAACACAGCAGTAAGAGCATTTTGGCATAATAGGCTATAGTGTTTCCAATCAGAAACACATCCAAAGAGGAACAACTGTATACTAATGCTTTGGTGCAGCATTTACCTCCCTAGAGCCCTCTGGGGAGAATTCTTCCAAAAAAGAAACATAAGAAATTAAGGAAATAATGACAATAAACCTATAACTGTATGTATTACCAGGGGAATGAATTTTCCATTCCGCTGTTAAAAATGGCCTGCCTTTCGTGTCATGAAGGAGTTTCTTCTTTATTCTTCTCTTTGCATAAATCCTTTTTGCTGCTTTTTTGCCATCTTTATTTAAATGAAGTGTTTTTAGCTCTGCCATCGTCCTAGCAGAAAGAACCCGATATCTTAATTGATTATTGACTTAAAAGATAAATATATTTCAGTAAAGGAGGTTTGAAATATTTGGAAATATTAGTGAGGTTACTCAGAAATGGAAAGAGAGCAGTGGGCTTGCTCCTTGGTTATAGGATTTATTCTGTTTTTGCCAACAGGCCAGTGAACTTAAGAACTGCTTTTTGGAGAACTTGAATTGAAGATAATAGACAGGCTGAGGCTTTAAAGGGATAGGGTTTACTAGGGCATACTGGGGCACACCCAGGTCACAGCTTTAGGAAGTGTTTTCTGCAAACCAAATTGCATTTTTCAAATTCTTGGAGCTGGATGATATCAAAGACTACTAATAATATCCATGAGGCCTCCTCCATGTGGAAGCCCAGTTTGAATGGAATTTGTTAGGTGCCAGAGTTCATCTTAGGGCTGCACAGATACCCTCATTAAATCTGCACAAGTTAGTGTGGGTACCAGAAGCAGTGTAGCTGCAGCAGTGAGAAGTGTCTTTTCTGTATGGTTTCCAAGATGCTGGCTGGTTTACAGCCGATTCTGGTACCTTAGTATAATATTGCAGTTTGTAAGGTAGGTTACTTCTAGAGAAATCAAGCAGAACTGTTTGCCTTTGTAACAGTATTTGAATAAGAAGTTCTAGACTATTATTCTGCTTCTTCAGAAGCTTCGCAGTATTGCATCTTCATAGTAAGGAAAGTAGAATTGCCAAAGCATAAAAAAAAATCCAAAACAAAACCACCCCAAAACTAATCATCCAGAGTTCAATTTAGAGGTCACTTATTATATATTTATGAAGCAAAAGCAAACGGGAGTATGTAGGAAATTTCAAGAGACCTATATGCTAAGCTGGGGGGGGAAATTTCATTGTTCTACTCTTCTGGAGAAAAATGGGAATGTATGCCTTATCTTCAGATTACTTGGATGCAACCCTACTTCAGGAGTATCTGTGAGTTGTTAATAACCTCATGTCTGCTCTATCTGTTGGCAGAAAGTAGAGGTTTGTATGTCTGGCCATTTGTTGTTACACAGTAAGGAAAGAACACTGATCATCTCTGTACAGTTCATAGTAACTGGAATGGTTGTAATTATACTAAAAACACACACAAAGATACAAAATAAGCTGTCCAATGTTCTGCCTTTTCACTGTATTCTGTGTAAAAAGGAAACTGAAATTATTTTCTAATAATTAAAGGAGTGACCACGGCTCTTACAACCCCATTATGTGCCCAATGTATCATGTATACTTTGTGGTTGCATATGTTTTGGAATTGTATGAAAATAGTACAAAGCAATATGAAAAGGTACTATGTTTTAAATCAGATGAGAGGAAAGAAAAGGGAAAAGGCTGGCATTTTATGGCTGCCTGGGTTTGGAGTATATGATTGCTCATTATTCTTAACATTGAATCTTCTCATCACTGAATGACCTATCTCAGGTCACAGCAAAATATACACACATTACAGTATCTAACATTGATTTTGTCCTTGTAGTGTGTAATTTACAAGTTAGAAACATAATTTCAGTGAAAACTGGAACAAGTCCTCTTCTCCTTTTGGGATACAGGTTAAGTAATCTGCATGGGCCCTATAACAATGTCTGATTCAATGAAAAGGTTTGGCCTGACCCGAGTAACTCCTAGGGAGAGTTGTCTCCTAATTAACACTCTGCCTGTCTTAAATTATGTTGTCTGTAAGTGGATGTTTTTTGGCTTGTCATATTCTTCTGTTGGGCTATTTTTTGTAAATACATATCTCCCTCTTTTTGACAAGGGACTAGTAATTATTCAGGGCTTTATGAAATTCTGTTGTTTTTACTGTAACATCTATAAAGCTGATTTCATAATAGCTACTGATGCCAACAAACATTTGAATATTTTACAACAGCTATGTCAATAGTGTATTAATTGCAAATGCCGTTTACCAGAACGTAGTCATTTGTTGTTCTGCAGATGACTCCAATCATTGAAGTGCTAGAATATACTGATTTTGCCGTTTTCTCTCCAGCCCAGGCAGAATGAGGTTCATGAGATAAAAGGAAACTGCAGTAAGGGAATTTTAACAAGATGCTGCTGTAAGAAGCTATGAAGATTTAGCAGAAATACATTTGAGCTAAGTTACAGGAATTGACTGAGGGGCAATTAGACCATATCACCGATAAGAGACTTTGTTGCTGTTTCTTCCCCAAGGGAAAATTAGTACATCCCAGAGCTGGAACTAACCTGGGAGATCCTCGAATTCCTGACTGCGTTGTCTGGGATGATAAACTCAAGGTAGCATGAAGATTTGAGCCATTCCCCATGTATCCCACAGCAGTGCTGCCATGGCCAGAATACTCCAGAGTCTGCAAATTCCACCATCACCCTCCTGTTTTGCAGAGCGCTTGGAAAGGGCTCAGTTTGGCCTCACAAGACCCTCTCACATGATGGGGTCCCTGGACATCTTGCAGAAGAGAGGTGTTGTTCTCTGTTCAGCCCTGGTAACAAGTTCCTGGTGTGGTGTTAGTGTTTTGTGTTGACTGCACTGTGACCGAAGGGAAAGCATCAACGGAGAGGCTTGGAACGAGTGGTGGGAAGGGATTTGAGCACAACACAGTGGAGGAGCTGGAATGGTGTGTGTCTGCTCTCGCTGGCAGCACAACAGTGGAATGTTGAGGTAGAACGGAAGGGAATGCGGATGGAAGAAATGAGATGGTCTAAGTGGGGATTAAAAAACTTTTGTTAATGAAACAGCTATAACACCTTAGGTAGATTTTGTGTTTTCCTTGGTTGTCACGGATGCCTGTTCTCCTCATTAATTCCTAGTGCATGATAGCAACGTGCTTTTATTTCTTTATTTTTCTTTTCATCTTTCATTTTACATTATACCAATTAAATTTGTAATAATTAATATAATTAATGGAAAAATAGTATATATTGCCAATAATTCCTTTTTTCTTGACTATCGCTGCTACCCTGCAATGCAGGCCTATCTGTCCTGTACCTCACCCACTCAAATTGCTGGGAGATCTATTATTAAAGCCACTGCACGTGCTATAGGTCCAGTGGGGTTTAAAGTCTTTTTCCGTATACCCAGGCAGGTGTTCCTGCAACCCAAAAACTTCTTATGACCCTGGGGATGGCTGAAATTTGTTAAGTACTACTTGTCTTGCACTTACCTTGGGTGAAACCCCTCACATTATATATTTGCATGCAATTTCTCACTGTCTTTACTCTTTAACCTGTCACAGGCTCTTCCTCTGACACCATCTCTATTCTTGCAATCATAGATTTAGATGTCACATTCCCTTCTTCTGATGTCTGTGGAGAGAAGAAATGACTTTCAGAGGATGAGCCAGCTGACAAGGAGTGTGATTTTAAAACAGAGTCACAGACAAGACTGTTGGAAAGAAAGTGCCTTTGGTAAGTGCAGAGGGAGTGATGACTGATCTTTGTGGTCATCCAATGCACTTTGTAGCAGTTCCTGATTAGAGTAGCCAAAACCTTACTGGTTCTTATGACCCATATGCTACCACTGTCAGGGGAATACTCCGCTATTAACTGCTTTGCATATCGATCAACTGAACTGCAAATTAGCTTTTTTTTTTTTTTTCTCTAAAGTAATGCCAGTAATGACAAGTGATGGCAGACAGTGCAGCAGAACCAAAATTTGATGATTGTTTGGTTTGCCTGGGTCTGTGGCTTGCTTTTCTTCATATGGTATGGATGCTCTTCCCTTCTGCTCTGCGCATCCACATTTGCAGATGGGCAGCTTCTCTCTTCAGAGACATGCAGAGAAGGGCTGACAAGTCTTCTCTGTCTCTTCTGACTTTTCTGTCACTCAGCAAGGCCTCTGTTCTTCTGAACCCCCATGCAGTTTGACAGGAAGAAGAAAGAGGCAACTTCTCTTCTCTAAGAGAGAACAAAAGTTACGCTACGTTTCAGTCATCTTGTCTTTTCCCCCCAGAGATTATACAGAATACTTTCCACAAACCTTTCCTGTTTTGGGATTTTAGGATCAATGAGCCTTTGGCTATTCCTAGTAAAGACTGAAGATGACCAGACACATGAATTCTCCATGAAATAGAGGTGGATGGGACTGGCTGTGATTTGGAAGAGGTTGTTGGAATTCAGAGAAGAGCTAGGAATGTGAACAGACAAGAGGGATTAGAAAAGACTTTTTTGTTTTTGTTAGAAGGGAGGTTTTAGGAAGGATTCATGATACAACTGCAGATGTATTCATACCGAAGTTACAGGAGTCTGCTGGCTGACAATCCAGCAAGTTCCATTAAGTTGCCAGGAAATTGGTTTTATTGGATTTGCACGTGGATCTAGTCAGATGCTTTGGGAAGGGGGTACTTCGCATTGGAGTGGAAACCAGCAAAATGCATGGGCAATGCCTCTCCTTTTCTGAGTGGTAAAGCCAAGGATATATTTTCTATATACTAGTACAGTTTGTGTGCTGAACTTCTTCACACAAAGTTCGCATACAGAAAACACTCTGTTGGTCATGGAATTAGGACCTGAATTTGAAAGTTTCTGGCTCAATGTACTGTGCAGCTGTTGTTTCCTGAAGTGAAATCCTTGCTTGGTCCTTTTCCTCTTGCTAGTATTCATGGTAATGACTTTCAGTTCTCTGGCTGCATTTAGGGGAAGAGTTGAACTGGCAATTTTAAAATTTTTTAATTCATTTTTCTTCCTTGCTACAATATTTGGTTTGTATGGTAGGTGGAAAAGATGATATTTTCTGGCTGGTTCCACATGTTCCCAGACATTTGTTTCCTCAGAGGTGTGCATAGTATGGGTGCATTTTCCTGTTCTGAATCTTTCAACACTTACTCTTTCCTCCCTCTCTTCAGTCTCTCTCATCTTCTTTCTTATATTACCTCTTTATTTGTGTAAAGCCTTTCTAATCATGACACTTCCCGGTTTCCATCCTTTGTTTCACCCATTCTCAATTTGTGTCATTTCTTTCTTGCTTCAGGAAGTACCTGCTCCACCTGTCTTTTACAGCTATTGCCTGTACCGTTATCTACTGATTTTCCACAGTGTTTTTCACCACACCAATCAGTTGTTTTTAATTTTGTTCCCAAAATGTTTTTTCCATGTTCTTCCAGTGAGGTTTTAATCTGTTATCCTGCTTATGTATTATGGTGTACATTTACCTTCACCTGGCTTTTATCAGGCCATAGCCTGCAGCCTCCAAAATTCCCTGTGCAAGACAAATTTTCCAAGCTGAGCAAATTAAATTTTTTTTAAAGTTGTGTTAATGTCACATCATGAAAAAAAGCATAAACTTAGAGGGTTTACAGAAAAATGCTTTTCGTTCAGAAACATTATAACATCCCAGCAGGATTATGTATTTGCCTCCTGTATTTTGTGTCTTCCTCCTGTCTTTGGATCTTGGAAGGCTGAACTGCATTTTCTCCCTGGGGGGAAAAAATCACACCAAGGGACCCATTAATACTAAGGTTGGTATCTGAAGCTGTATCAGAACTAGGACTCTGAAAACTGTTTCCCCTATCAAAGGTAAGCGTACCGCATGTGACCCTGTCATTTGCACAACCTCACTTGATCACTGATCATTTTCTTATTAAAATTCTCTGAATTTCTTCTCCTGTAAGGAAAAATGAAAAGGTCAGAGTGATTGTGCCACTTAGCACCTGTTTGTGATCAGTTTTGAGGTTTGAGGTGGATGGAGTAGAGTAGGAGCACAGGATTGGAGAGGTCGCCTGTATTCCCCAGCTACCTGAATTGGTGCTTTCCTATCCCAGGTCTTGAATTAGACAACTCTACAGAAATGGATCAAACTGCACTGTAAAAACCATAAGGTTTTTCTGGCATTTCTCCTACTGACAGGTTTTATCCAGAGCTATGCTGTTCTGACAAGTACTTTCTAGCCATGGCCAGCCTGGAACTATTTGCTTTTCTCCTTTAGCTCACATTGCTCATTTCCCTCCCCAGTGCTATCTCTTCTCTTGCTTGGCTTCCTCCATCTGTGGTTAGCAATCTTACTCCCTCTCAGCCTTCATTTAATTAGACTAAGAAAACTAGTTTTTTTTAGTCTGCCCTTATAATGGGCTTGCCATTCCCCTGTGCTCCTAGCAATTCTTCTCTCTGCCTGCTAAAGCTTCTGCAATTCCAGTTCAGCTGGAGCTGCAGGTCCCCAGCATGCCCAAAACCCAAGCTTGACTGTAGGCTAGCTCTGTTCATTTTTTAAAAGGTGATGCTTGTAATCACAGAATTTGCATGGTATTAGCATGGATGTTACAGAGAGATAATGCTAGTGCTGCCAGAGAGACCCAGCGCCGTCCTGTCCTTGCTCTCTGTTCCGTAGGCTTGTGCCTATTTCTGGTGTCACAAAGGTGGCCTATTTTTTATGTATTCCTTCATGTGAGCAGCTGTTAAAATAATACCAGCAGGCATTATAAAATAATAATGAATATTAATGATCCCAGAAGTAGCCTGCCCCTCCATTAGCTCAGCTGGAGGGTAGGATAAATTGTAGTATGTTATAGTTAAGAGTTTAAAGTAAGTGGGGGATATGAGACAACGTGACTCTATGCAGATGCTTCACACATGCATGTCTGCAAAGCTGTGTCTCTGCTGACTCGGCTGTTTAACAGGCAACTTGGCTGCCATGAGCACTCCCTGTTAAGCTGGTTTTGTGCTCCATTATCAAGGTGTGGGAAGAAAGCAAGCATGCACTCTCGCTTCTGTGATCCATGCTGCTAATGGATGCCTTATGGAAAATCTTTTAATAGAAAGAAATGGGCATAATCAGGGCAGCTGTCACGGACACCTCTCAGGGTTATTATTAGCCTTACTCATCATTATCCCAGGATATCTGCAAGTAGAAAGAGCTGTTACAAATTATGTGTTGAGGCAGCAGCTTCACAGGAAATTAAAATATTTGAGAACCAGGAAGAATGAGTGTACAAAACCATTTCCTTAAGTCTCTTCCACCAAAACAGTCTGTTTTACTTAATGTCCACTGATGGGGACTGTGTGCAGCATTTTCCTCTGTTACTGAGTATGTATAAGGTGTTGTGAGGCCTTACAGTGTTACTTGGATCAGATGAATATCGTATACATTTATTCTGTGCTGTCAGTGGTAGCGAGACAGCCAGACCCCACCCATATGTCAGCTGGCTATGTATTTTCTTTTGGTCTTGGCTGCTAGGATCATCCATAGTACTCCTGTTGACAGCATAGCAAAACTGCTTCCAAATTAAAAATAATTTCACATGATCCTGAAGGAAATATCAAGAAGTAGCTTCTCTGATAAACCGATAAATGGCTTTTCCCCTGCTGATACTCCTCATTTCTCACATGGGAGAAGTATGAAAGAAGAACATTTTTCTTATTCTAGGAATTTGCCAGTCATTGAGGAATCACAGAAAAGAGGTGTGGAAGAGACTAGTGAAATCTAACGAGGAATGAAAAACATGCGTCAACCGGGCAGCATCATGCATGAGGCCAGTCATGAATCATACGAGCACTTCAGTTAGCTTGTGCATGCCAGCAAAATGTAGTTATTGGGCTTTTTATTATTTATTTCACAGTTTTGCCTATCTCCGCAGCTGTAATTATCATTCCATCGGGGTTCTGTCTAAGAAAGCAGAACCATCTGGGGAAATCAGCATTGCTTCACTCAGTCTCAGCTGGAATTAAAATAATCTGCTGTGAAGATGAAGAAGGAGAAAAAAAGTCCAAAATATCTTGTCACGGGAATTAACCAGGGCTGTTGACCAGCATCTACAGTTCAGTATGAGGAAGAAATTTTATTTAATTAGATACTGGAATGTACAGTAGCATTACAAAAAAGGAAGGAGAAAGTTTGTTCCTATTTTTATATAGCAGATATGCTGTCTTGAAATTGTGGTGCATGTGTACTTTAATGAAAGCCAATGAATCGTTCCTACTTACAAAGATGACAGGATGAGGCTAGCATGTGTTAAAACTGGAGAAATATATTAATTCTCATTCCTAAAATATGACCTCATATTCCCAGGACTGCAGAAATGGAGGATGTGCAGTAAATTAGTCCAAACAGCCTTTTACCTCGAGGTCTGAACCCTGCTTAGATCACTGTTTGAAATGAATCTCTGTCTTCATCTGAAGCAAGTCTCCTCTGAATATTTATTGACGTCGCAAAACTGCTTTGACATCTGGCACAATTTGACATGATTAATTGTCACTATTCAAAGAGAGCAGGGGAACAGTTAGAGCAGAGCACTCTTGTAGTGTCTGGGAGTCTGCACAGTGACTACTAAACTCATGTTGTTGCTGTCAGGCCTACGCTTTCCAAAACACACAGGAAGCTAATATTAACAAAAAAAGTTTGTGTGTATGTGAGTGAGGGAGAAGGGTAATGAGCAAACATGCTAGCAAGACACTCAGTCGTTCATAACAACCATTTATGAAACACTATTCAGCAACAATGTCTTAAGTGATGCTTGCTGCTTATCATTTGAATTTGTCTCATAAAATTTTCAGTGCAAAGAACACATTGGCTAAATTATCGAATATGAGGATTAAAGTCACATCAGGATATAGTGTTAAATGAATAATTCTCTGAGCGCTGGAGCAATTGAAGACTGACGTTATATGAATTGTTATCCAGTGTTTTGACAGGATACGATTTATTAAAGTGTGAGTTTTTCCTGTGAGGATCTTTCTGCCATTTCTCTGCTGTGCAGATCCTATGGTACCTGTTAATGATTTATTTCATAACTTGTCCCTTGGTGAGAACTACACAGTGTCTCTCCTCTGTCAAACCTCAGTCATCAAACATCTGGCAGTGTATTACTGACTCTACCTGCACAGCTGGGATAAGCTGGAATCAGAGCCTTTACTTAGTCCTGCATTTTTTTGACAGTCTGCATTGCCCATGATTCTCACTCTGACTGCAGTGAGGCAGACAAGTTAAGACCCGCGTGGGAGAAAAGCCCAAGCTCTTAGTCATAAAGGCAGTGTGGGTGCAACTTGGCCAGACCATTTAGCTGTGAGAACTTGGGCACAGCCTTTCTGTCGAATTTAGGTGAACCTGCTCAAAAGATGGGGACTGACAGATTGTGTCACTGCATATGCCTTGCTTCCTGAAAAAAACAGGTCAGCCATTGTGTGGGAGCTGGGGGGAGCTCATATATTCTGGCTTTTTCCCTTTTTAATGAATTGGGGAATAACAAATTATATCTGTCAGTTTCTGGAAAACAAATAAAAGGCTCAGTCGCATTAAAGCCTACATCATGGCTGCTATCCCTTGTTAGCAAGGAAAATGTTTTAACTGATAAAAAAGCAAAGTAATGAAGGCAGCATCACCACCACAATAAGACTAGAATTATATTTGTTTCTTTCTTGGCTGTTACTTGATTTAGAGCTGGAAGGAGAGTGTGGTGTTTCACTGCACAAGAAGGTCAGAAAAAATGTCTGAAATTGTCAGGAAAAGTAAGGATATGGAAATAGTGTTTTCACTCACCAAATTTTACAGCAGCTGAGGAGAACTCGTGAGTAATGTAGGCTTCAAGTTTTGTACAGTAGTTTTCCTCTACAAACAACACTAGCTAGCTGGCTGCCCTCAGTGTGTGCTGCTGGCAGATGAAAAGAATATGGGAAAAAAACCTCCACAGAAAATAGTATTCCTAAAATCTGACAGCAATACAAGACTATTAATAGGCAGCGCTGTTTGTTAGGGACATTCACTTTTGTGCCTTTGTTTCCACTTGCTATTGTTTCTAGTGGAAGCACTTAAAAGCTGCTTCTGTTTCTGTGGATGAATCTTACTATCTTGCTGTTGATTCAATAGCACTACTTGAAGCACAATAGAAAGAACTGGGGGGAAAGACCTTGTTCCTTCTTCTACAATTTCATAGTGCCACTTCAGGTGGCTGCACTGTCTCCACTGATATGTACGCAGGCATATCTCCCTCTGAATGCGTGCAGGCACTTTTGCTTTTCAGGGTGAATATCACACTTGCTGTCTTATGGTGTTCAGCCATCTCCAGGAAAGCAGGGCTCCATCACGCATAACAGTTACTTGGGAAGACAGACACTATAACCCCAAGCATCCCCCCCTTTTCTTCTTCTTCTTCCCCCAGTTTTATAAACTGAGCATGATGTCATACGGTATGGAATATCCCTTGGGTCAGTTGGGGTCAGCTGTCCTGGCTGTGCCCCCTCCCAGTTTCTTGTGCACCCGGCAGAGCACGGGAAGCTAAAAAAGTCCTTGACCAGTGTAAGCACTGCTGAGCAGCAACTAAAACATCTCCACATTATCACCACTCTTTCCAGCACAAATCCAAAGCATAGCCCCATACTAACTATTATGAAGAAAATTAACTCTCTCCCAGCTGAGACCAGGACAGTTTCCCACTGAGTTTCCTCTGGATTTCATGTGAGTGTCTGCAGAATTCATTGTAAGATGGGGCAAATTTCCACTGGTCTACCCTGTATAACTATTTGGCTCAAGCAAGGAAGCAGTTGGTACATCTTACAATGCAATATTCACTTGCTACAATGTGGTTACTAAAAGATCTTGCTCATTAAAGTTTATTCAGGCAAAACACTGTGTCAGGGCCCGGAAGGCACCAATAAGCCTTAATTGTCCTGACCAGCCTCACCTGAGACCCATGCCACCTGGTGCCCACCCCACGCTCTTAGTTTTGCTCTGGGACTGAGTTACATTGTAGGTGTACTTGTCTCTGGGCCTACTTCTGAGTTGTTTTTTGGACTTGCCAAATTGTTGCTTTTCCTTTGCCTCAGCTGTCTATGGGGTATCTCGCTATTGCTATTCCTGCCTGCTTGGTTCTGGTGCTATGGGGCTGAGACCTGTTGGTGAGGTTGTTGCCCAGTCTGTGTTGTAGCTGACCTGTTCTTGCTGCTCTCTGCAGGTAGGAAACCCCCCATGACTTATCTAATTGTATGTGCTTTCAGTGTTGTTATTCCAATCTAAAAATCTTGTATAAAATGAAGCACAAATTAAAGGGCTGTAGCAGCTAACAGGATGCAAGCCAGGCTTAAGGGTAAAGTTACCAACTCAAAAAAATTAGGGATGTTATTTTCAACAAAAATAAAAGTAATTTAAAGTAGTAATGTATGTAGTTTGAAGGGTATGTTAGGACAGCTGAAAGAGTTATCAGTGGAAATTCCTGTGGAAAAAAACCTCTATCTGCTGGTGCTTATTTTTAAAAATTAATTTAGAGCCGGGTGGTTTCATCATGTTTGCAATGCAAACACTAATCTTAGTGGGTTCATCATTATTGTTTTCTGTTATTATTATTGATTCTCTTAATTCTGTAACTAGGCTAGTGCAGTTATCTTGTCTGTGTGCCTTTGGAATGATAAGTGGTCTCACCTACCTAGCTTTGCAAAAGGGGAAGAGAAGCCTAAGGGAAAAAGTTCTCTTATGCTTTGGGAGGTGGATGAGTCTGGCTCTGCAGGGACCCAGGAACCCCATAGGTGTCTTCCTGCAGTCATACTACTCAAGTTATCTGTGTATATAGCCCTGTGTGAAGAAAATGGGGCTGGCTACATGAGGCAGAGTACAAGGTACACTCAGATGAAGCATTTGCATTTTATTCACCTCTTGTTGCACTTCCCAAATGCTGAGATCAGACTCAACGCACCCGTGGGCAGGATGTAAAAAATGAATGTGATGGGATAGCTCTAAGTAGAGGGTTTCTCATCACCAGTTTGCTGGTAGTGAGGGAGGAGAACAGGGAATGCTTAATTCCACTCACAGCAACTTTTCCAAATGCAGGAGGGGCTCCCCAGCCATTTTAGTCTCTCTCAAAGTTTGGGACCAATAGTGATTGTAAATGCTTGTTGTTTTCATAGGTTACAATCTTCAAACTATTTGCTAAGTGGCAGATTTACTTGCAGCAATGTAGATGTGATTGCCAGAGAATGTAATTTGGCATCCCGCACTGAGGACTCTTGGTTTTAATGCCTCTGCTATTCAGTACCACTCCACTGTCACATCACAAAAGCACTTCAGTAACTGCTTGCACAGTTTGGAACCACCCTGAACCAACAGAATAAGAAATCACGTAATGCTGTGTGTATGCTTAAAGCATCAAAGACACTTCAGGAAATTAAACAGCCCATGGGCTGTCCTAGGTTTATTCATTTTGGTTTTGTGTGGGTTTTTGGCTTTTTGTTGTGTGGTGGTGTTCTATGTCTTTTTTTTTTTTTCCTTTTTTATTTTAAACCAAAAAGCAAGTTGTCTTAGTAAACAAACACAGTGATCCCCAAATTATCTCTGGTTTATCAACAAAGAGATATGACAAGCCAAATTATTCTTGCTTCTTTCATTTTATTGGAAGCAAAGTGCTTAACCACAATACTCAGCTATGTGTTTATTTGGTTACTTCAAAATGACATGTGACAGAAAGCAAAGTCTATATGGAGCCATTTACTAATTCTGCCATTGGATTTAATAAATGCTGTTTGAGCTTATATTCCCTAGTTAGCTTATTTTGGGGAACTACCCACCACTGTGAAATCTGAAACGTCAAGAGGAAAAACTATAAAAGGGAATATCTAATTTCTTTACCCTAGCTGCTGTTTCATTGCCTCAGTTAATCTACATTTGCAAGTCCCTCAATTTATGGAAAATTATTGGCATGGCAGTGTGCACTATGCATAGCTGAAAGCTGGATTTTAATAAATGTGGGCTATTTAGTGCATAGGCTGGCCTTTGAAATCCATCAAGGCTTGTCCAGCCTGCTCTGAATAATTTTAAGAACCGGTGCATAATTAATGAAAAATGCTATCAGATCTTTTGCCTGTAGGCTGTCATGCTTATTTCCAGCAAATATGAGGTTTGTATAACAGTCCAGGTTAAAATTCCTGAACTTGTCCCTCTAATTCAGACTGGCTGTGCTTGTACACTAGTATGATTTATCTCTGCAACAATAAGGTGATAGAAAACAGTTGTTCAACAGTACACCTGAGCTAGAAATATTATTACTTATATAATGCATCTAGTTGTAGTAAATGTCAGGAATGTAGTTCAAACAACATGTCTTGGCTCTAATTCTGATTTCTGTTCACTGGAGTAAAACTGCAGCTCAAAAAACCTAAAAGCTTGGGTGCAATACTAACTTATATCAAATTTGTAATTAGGTAATTTGTAATAGGGCCTTGATTGTTATAGTCACAGTCACCATGGTGAGTTAGCACTGGCTATTAACTGAACTTTGTTCTCAAGATAAACAGTCTTGGCAGGTGTGTGTGTTGGTTTAGCCCTCGTCTGCCCAAGGAGAACTCTTGTAAGCGTGTGGTGTGATGTGAAAAGTGTCTGAGAAGTACTCAGTTGCAGAGGGGCAAGTGTCTTGCTGTATAATGAGGTTTCCACAGCTTTGTGGGACATGTACATTCTGCTAATGTTTACTGAAAATAGTTAGCCAGCATAGTACCTTGCTCCTCTTGTAGAAAGGGGGGTGTGGGGGAAGGTGAATTTTAAAGGAAAGTTGAGATGCACAAAACATCGTGGGGAGAGGGAAGAAGGCAGTTCCAGTTAAAGGTACCTCATGGGGAGTGTGTGTACAGGCTTGTCTGGATTGCTGATTAGATGGGGAAACAGAGCTGGTGTTCATTCTGATTCAGTGAAGGACTGGACCTTATTTGCCCTGCCCTAAATATCCGATTGCTTCCATTTACTAATAGTCTTACCATAGTTCTTTTTATCTGTACAACTTGAAATACTCCACAGAATGGGAAAGGAGGGGGAAGAAGAAGGTACTTACTTCTGTACAGATCCCAGAATTCACTTTTTTGGATATATAATAAGTAAATATAATTTAGGTATATTTTTATAATGTATTCATATTGCTATATAAATTTGTGTATAAATACACAGAAACCATTTGTCATAGTGAAGCAGACAATTGTATTTATTGACATCTATTAAAAAAAAGCAAACCCCACAGTTATTTTAACCCCAGTTCCTGTTTAAAACTACCTCTGGGTCAGCTTGTCCTAACTCACCAGGCTAATTTGACACCTGCAAGGTTTTTCCTTCCATATTTTTTTCCCCACTGTCATAATGTGCCATTCCAGTTGTTAATCTCACTGAGTCATTTTTAAATTTAATTATAGAGAGGAATGTATCTAATTGTGGAAAATCTGGAAGTGGAGTCTCTGAGTGTGAAGTAAAGCTGACCCCAATGCTGGAGGCAGCCCTAGTCCAGCCCTGCTGGCTGTGTTCATGGTGCTGTGCTGGGCCTGGCCAGGTTATCCCCCTTGCTGAAAGGCTTGGGGCCCAGATTTCCTCTGCCTGTTGCTTAAATTTCCATGTAATTATTAAAGAAAGGCTCTGCCATACTCATGAGGCTTAATAGGAAGTGACTGTGCTCACGTAAAAGCAATCAGAAGATTTTATGTGGAAACTCCTCTCATTGCCTCCATGGTGGGTTTTATCTTTCTGCCCCAGTGCTCACCCTCCTTTCAGCAGCTGAGGGATAGATCAGGATATTCTCCATAGGCATTGCCACTGATTTCAATTAGAGAATCTGAAAGCAAGTATTTTTAAAAATATATTATCGTATAAATGTATATTTTAAAAAGGCCCCTGTCGCAAACCTTTAATAGCTGACAGAGCCCATAAAAAGTAAAAGAAGCAGAGCTGGAATGTCAAGCCAAAATGTCTTTCCATGAATCTCCCACTTAACATTACACCTCCCTCACTTCCAACTAGAAACACAGAGGCCACCAATAGCTTTCTAACCCATCATTTATTCTTAGCTTTGTAGGTGTACACCTGGAAAACAGCATTTTAACCCATGCTTTTCCTGTTCTGGTGCCGCAGGATGACAGTGGCTGAGCAACATCTTCCAATTTGCAGTGTAAAGCTGTTGGTGACTGGTGGTATGTGCCTTTACTTGATGTTTTCTTCTGTTTTAATCTATTTTTTCCCAGTGTCTATAACTGGCAGAAGGAAAGGCAGACTCCATTCCCAGACAGGGGACTTCTACCTGTCTGGGAGCAGAGTTCTCTTTTTTTTCCCTCTATGCAAGGTTATCTCCAGGGGATTAAAGAACTGGCTGCCCCACATTAAGCTGCTCTCTAAATTGTAAAATTTCTTACTTACAGTTTACCAGCTATCTACAAAGCCTTTGTTAACCTGTGGAAACAGGCAGGGATATTTTGCAAGTAGGAGAGGGAATTTTACACTGCTAGTCTTGACTAAGAACTATGATTTTTATTTAAATCAGTTTGTTTTTTCCTCCCCTTCTGACTTCTTTCTCATGCTTTGAGACTGCATTGCCTTTCTCACTGGTCATAAAACCCAACGCATGTTAGGCCCGAAAAAAATGCTAGCAAAGTGTGTCATGTTAACTGCCCCACTAAATAAAACAAACCTTAATATTTTTTGTTTTAGTCAAAATTTACTGATTGAAATGTCAGCCTTTTAGCTTGTTAAACTCTGAACCCTTGAAGAGCTTATAGGAAAAAGGTTACTTCCTTCTTGATTGAAAATGAAGTATTTAGCCTTGGAAACTGCTCCTTAATTAAAGTAAATAACATTATATGTTCACCATGATGAACTGATAATAATTGGAAATTATTTTATTGCCTTAAATATCAATAAAATGGCATAATATTTGTGAGTGGGAAATAAAAAATAAACTTAAAATTCTGTCTTGATGATAAGCTCTTTAATGTCTATAAGCATGAGCATTACTTTTGTGTCTATTGTGGCTTAATGTTTTTATTATCTTGAATGTCATATAGAAATAAAAAATTATTTTCCATCACATTTTAAATATTATTCTGTAATAAACTTGGCTGTGCCATTAAATCTTCAGGAGCTATTAACTGCCTTAACAGTAATGGAATTTACTTTTGGGCATACGGTAGCTGTTAGCTCACATACAGGACATTCGGGGGTTGGTCTTAATTCCATGTTACAGAATATTTATCTCTTTTCTCAGTATTAGATATTGTCCAGCCTGCAAATGAGGTGAAACTTCAGAGCTTTCTCGGTGTGATGCATACAGGTGTGGTAGGACTGCTAGCCTTTCACCAGTTATTTCTTCTAAAGCATTTCTGAGAGCTGTTCAATAGCATTTAGCCTTAGGTGTCTGAGCTTTTGGGTCAGCTTTGTATGTAAGCAAGACAACTTAGGCAAATACGGAAAGTTCTTATGCAGTTAAATTGAAGAATATTGTTCTGTACTATTTTGAAAGTGAAGGTATGAGAACCCAAACTGGAGCATGGAGTAGAACCTTTCTACACAAGTAGAGTAGGGATGTGGAATTTTTTCAGATAAATAACGTTTCAGGATCGGGGGACTTAGTGCAACTGATGCATGTCAGGGTAGATGACCCAATTTTGCATAAGAGGAGGTTTGGATAATAAGAATCCAGATAAACAAGTCCTCAGTGCACTATGTATTGTATTTAAATACAAACCTGTGTCCCTACCACGCTCTTTAAAATAACTGCTGCTTGTACTGATTATCAGAATGACGAGGTTTCTGTATGGAAAAAAAGCATTTCCTTCTACACTCCCTTCTGTGTTCTGTTGTGAAGTCATCATGATCAAAACTTAGGAGCTTACTGGTGGTTTGGGGAGTAAGAGTGAAGTCCTAACCCCTGTATCCCAATTTCATTGCAGAATAAAGAACATGGTAAAACCTCATCTAGGAGACACAATTTATTGTTCATAAAATTTTCCATAATTAGCAAACATAACAGGGATAAAAGAAATTGGGCACAGTAAATTGTTTTTTGTCTCAACTTGCTCTTTATTCAAGCTTGCCCCAGTGTGGTATCCATTCGCTCATTGTGAATTTTCATTAGTGATGCCAAGAGATTTCAACAGAACTAGATGGTAACTTTTAGTGTTTCTCAATCTCAAACCAATTTCTCAGTCTTCTGACTTTGGTCAAAATAATCCCTTTCAGGGGCTCCTTATGGCTTGTAAAGAAAAAAATAATCTGATTCCTGACCTGTGAGTCATAATTTCATTGATAGCAAGCCTGTCGAAACATACTCAGTAGCCAAGAACTGACCTCAGAGGTAATAATGTCAGATGCAATGATATGCTTGTATAAACTTACGCAGGTAAAATCAACTGAAAAGTTATATATTTCAACTTGAGTTCTGTCATATAAAAACAATTTTTTTCCTATTTGAAAGTGGCTTGTTTCTTAATTATTTCATTTTCCTTTTATAGCAGAGTAAGCAGAAAACATGCTTCTGTGATGAAAGATAGTAATGATACAGTAAAGAGCTGCTGAAGCTGCATGACATTTTAATAAATCTGTGTTCCAGTCCTGGGGATATTTAAGTAGAACCTTGGTCACAGTGGCCTTAGGAAAAAGCAAGTGTCAGATGCAATTAGGCTACTTCCCTTTTAGGAGAATTACTACCTCACTTTTACTGCAGCTTAATATTCAAACATCTTTGGTGACTGCTCAGTGTATGTGGGGGTTAGGGTAAAGCTAACGGAGTACAAAATGGAATACACAGACTCCATTTAGCCTTTCCCAAAGCACTCTTCATGCTTTGGAGCTTGAGCAAGGAGAGCTCTGCAAGGCCTCACCTTCCTCCTGTTGCATCAAGCTGGACCATGCCACTTCAGAGAGAGAAACTTGGTTTGTGAGATTGACTCATCTGCACACAGGGTTAGGGTTTTCCGCAGGGACAGAAAGGGCAGAGGGTCGGGGAGCTGGATGGGTTGGCTCTCCAGCATCTGACACAGAGCACTATCGCTAATACTGTGTCTGTACCAGAAGTCACACGCCAGGTGACGATCCTAGAAGTACCGTCCAAAGCCAACACCAGTGTTGTTTTCCGGTTTTTCTGAACCTGGAGCTGTCTCTTCTCCAGTGTCCTAACTGGGCAATGAGTTTCTCCCCTTTGCGTTTTGGATAGTTCTGAAATCCAGTATCTCAGTTCTTGGTTTGGAAACTGAATGGCTGAAAATTTAAAGGATATTGAACTCTACTGATCTGCCAACTTTTATATAATTCTAGTTGATAGCCTGTATGATCTGAATGACATTAAATTGTACTTTCTTGCATTGATAAAAGGAATCTCAGCATTCATTTTACATACATTACCCATTGGGATGCTATTATTTTGTAGCTTAGGAATGGCTGAACTAAGCACAGTTGGGCATGTGGTGTTTCCTGTTTCATAGCTATGTGTCAACAAATGGAATAAAACTCACTGACTTCAGTATGAACAAGATTCTGACTCTGTGTATTAATATGATACTTAGATAGTGGTGGCAACTGCCCTGGGTGATATCACATAAGCAGCTCTGTTTTGCTCTGCTGGTTTCTGGTAGCTATAACATTCTGACCTTTTAAATCTCAAGGTCAAAACTTTTTGTAAGCCTTCCCCATTTACTTAAGCTTATTCATAATTTAAATATGAAAAATATTTGCCAACAGTTTTGGAGAAACAATACTAAAAGTTGTTTCCTCCATTATACGCATACACGTGTGCATCAGTATCTGTCTTGCTTATCTATTTATCTGCAATTCTAATGCTTTGAGACTGTAGGCATTTTTGGTTTTTAAGTCTTCTGTGCAGATATGTGCCTTTGAGTGTCCTGGTGAATATCTCTTTTTAAATAAGACTGAGACACTAAAAATGCTGTTTGAGTATGCCCTGCATAAATTCACCTATAGTTTTTGTAGCATTATTAAGAAGGAAGGTGGGATTTACTATCATTTACTGAGGAAACTTTAGCCTTTTTGTTATTGTTGCTTGTGGTGGTGTGTGTTCTGTCCCAGGAGATACAGGTACATTCAGGAATATTCAGAATATTGTAAAGTATGCAAGAAGAGGGAGGCGCTAAGAAGTCTAAAAGGCCCTTAGTTTGGTTAGAACATCTGTGATGCTAAAGCATGATGTGTAGGGTGATGACGGTGGGATGCTAGTATATTCTTGCCATATATTTGTTATTAACCTAACATGAGTTATGGATCCAAGATTCTAATCCCCCAGGATTAGAACACATGGTTTCACCATGCCTTCAGGATAGTAGACCATCTCCTTCTACCGTTTCAAGGAATTAAGCCAAGGAATTCTTGGGGAAGATGCAGGTCCCTCTACTATTGGTGAATGGAAACCATAGCTACTTTTGCTGAGGGACCTTGTGACCTCAAATTTACTATGGAAATAATAAGAAGACTTCCCTTCTGAAGGGTGAAAATCATGTGATTGCTCTCTGAGAATGTTGATTATTCTGTGGTCTCTGTGTAGAATATTAAGCTTTCAGTTATGAGGGATAAAGAAAAATAAAGCTTGTATTAACCCTCTCCAAAATACTACTCTGATTAATGTGTCTGGCTTTATGTAGGTTGTTTGAAAAGTAACAAATATAATCTCATACTTTGTGCACCTTTATTTCCTAAAGGGCCAGCTTAACTGTTGTAATTCAAAAATTAATTTATTTATGAATTGTCAAGAAAGTAATTCTTCACCTAAAGTTTTATTTTGGGAGGTTTTATGGTGTTCTCCAGACAAAACAGAAAGCTTCAAGCCTTATGTTAAACATTACAATCGACATCATCTATATTGCTGTGTTATGTTTAATATCTGCATAATGTAAAAAGGCTGAGAAACTAGGGCCAGATCGTTCACTGGGGTACTCGACACATTTGTCACCTCGGCACTCTCATTGCTTTAACTGACAAAGTTAGTACTGAGGTCTTCCTGTGGTGCAAGCTCAGTTCTGGTAAAAAGCCTACATGTGATACCAGCATTTATCTTTTCTTCTTCTGCTTCTTGCATGGGTGGCATTGGCCCGCTGATAGTATTTCTTGGCACCTCTTGTGCCTGTCCATTTTATTATTGTTTAGAAGTAAGGAAACAGTATACCTTGCCCTGAGATTTCACTCCAAACTACTTTGAGTTATTCCTAAATGAACCTAGTGCCACCACCCTTTTCAAGCATTGCATGAACCTCCACAATGAAAACAACTTGGCGTTTATCTGCTTGCTACTCAGGTGCACTTACTGTGGAATTTGTGGTCTCATTGCTATGTTTAATATGCTTCCTTGTTTTTTACCAAGACACTTTTATCAAGTTTGAGCACTCATTCAGAGTATGAATTGATGGATTTAGGTGTTAATGATAAAGTTTGTGCTTTGATCTCATCGTTTAAATATTCACAGTCTTTTAATGCTTGGTGTTTTAATCACTGGTCAGTAGTGACGTACTTGGTGATTTATGGTTAAGAATGCAGCCAGTTCTGTGTTAAAATTCATTTCTACATAGGTACTTTTAAAGTAATCCCCTTAAACTATTGGGTTTTCCATTACTTGTAAAAAGACACAGAGTGATTGTAGGGTAACTTATGCGTGCACAATATTCTCTTCATACGGAAACTCTGCATGTACTGGAAGCAAATCTTACAACAGCTGTAGTCATTTAAGAGTGAAGACAATTTCTTACACAAAGCGGATATTTTGCATTTTAAATGCTGAATAGCTTTCTATGTGGTTTATTTGTGGAGCTTTTTTTACCAGCTAAAAATGTAAGCTACTACATAAATATTTGCTCAGGCTTAGTTGCAAAGTGACAGATCGATGTTTCATGTACAGTACTTTACTGATGGAACAATTTGGTTGAAGTCTATAGGGAAACTCCGACGATGAAAGGAACTATTTCAATGCTAGCATCATTTCCAAGGGGGTTTCAAGCATAGCTGTATAACATGGCATTTACATAACAGCTAACTATGGAGATGCATTATCTTTCAGTTTTGGTATTCTTGGTGGTATTTCTGCCCTCTCATAAGATTTTCAGGAATGTGCGAAATTTCCGGTCTCTTTTTGGAACAAATCTAGAAATCTGGGAAATCCATGTGTGTTTCAATGTAATGAGTAAAAGTTTAATCTCTAACATGAGCTTTCTGCTTCATTTTTCACTTTCACATTTCAGTTTCCCATACAGTGTGGATCTGTGTCTATTATTTAAAAACAAAACATCTCACTGAAAGACATAAAGAGAATAAGTGAAACAGCTTATTGCTCTGTACAAACAGTGTCTGTGAAGGTCTGTAGATAACTCTTCTGTTTTCTTTAGCTGTTCCCTTAAAGAGTGCTTCATAAATGTAGGTACTGCAAAACATGGGAGAGGGTTGTCTTTTCTGGTGTGATGCTGGGATACTGGGGTCCAGTATTTCAAGTGTTCTCTGCCTAGTTCTGCCTAATTATTGGGTGCTTTTGATAAATAATTGCAACTACATTTGATTTAATATAAATAGTGGGGACTGTTAGATGAATATAATTGACAGTTCAGCTGTGACAGTATGTGCCTGAAGAACTCTGAAATTATGGAGTAAAAGCCTTTACATAAATTCAAAGGGCAAGAAGAATGATTTATTAATAGACCTTTCCAGTGTAAATTTGAGGCAGGTGTATGTGCCCAGATACATAAAGCAATTCATGGTCAGCCATAATGACTTGATTGCTGATACTGTACCACATAACTCATGTGGACTCAACTCTGTATCCTTCTTTGTTAATTATTCATTCCATTTAAAAAAAATTTACTTTTTTTCCAAAGCAGTATTTAAATATGTCTTTATTTTCTGATTAACATTCTAACAAAGCTGCTTCTTTGACTGCAAATAGTAAGGCAATCAAAAGAAGCACAAACTGTATAAAATTTGACATAAAATATTCCAAAAACTTAGTATTTCAGTATGTCAATTCTGCAAAGATATGTGATAGAGTGATCTGGCCTGTTAAAATGACAAATACAGGTCGGAGTTAAGAGGTTCAGCACTGTTTGGCATTATCCAGGGATGAATAACTCAGAAAAAAATGAATATGAGAGAATGGCAGTTCTGAAAGATCTCTAGGCCACAGTGCAGGTAGGAGGGTTCCTTACATGTATACTTCCTATTTATGAGTGGAGGTTCCTATGAGCGGAGGATTTGCGTGCATGAGTCCATGCACTCTGAATTATTTTCTCTCATGCAACAGTCAATTTCATGATGAACTGTCTGTCCTGCCCCAAAGTAGGTAGCAAGATATGAGTGGATTTTTGTGTGATCCAAACTCTCCTATCTGGGTCGCTGCATTCCTGATAGTTGCATCTTTCCTGGGGTAATTTGGCTGGGGATTGCTACCACTGACAAGGTGAACTAGTTCTGGATAACCTTGCAGCAATTATGAGAGTCTTTTCTGACATCAGACACTTTTTTCTTTCTCACAGGCAAATGCACCTTTAATACATGAGATTATCTAAAGAATCTGTGTCATTCCTTCTGGATTCTGCTCACAGAATGAAAAGGTGGAAAAGCACCCACAAAGCAGCTGTTGAATAAACAGCCTATTTCACCCTTGAGAGCTCTCTTCTGCATTCATGGAAACTGCGATGGATGGACAAAGCTTGCAGAAAGAAATAATCAGGTCCTGGCTAGCTGAGAACGAGACTCTAACCTCAGAGTCCCAGGAGAGGTTTTCTGAGTCAACCCTATTATCCATGTAAGACTGTACCAGTAGCATGGAGTGTTGATCCTTTCATCCTGCACCTTTAACATGGTTACTATCAAGAGCTCTTCAAATACTTGAGACAAAACTGACCTTTGGGCTTGGAAAAGCCTGGGGGTTCTGGACTTTCTTGACTGCAGATAAAATGTAAAAAAAGTCAGCACTGGTTTGATAGATTGGCTTGTCACTCTAGCCTTTTAAAGATCGCCTTGGAAAAAACAGTCAAACTAATCAACTGGCATGGAAGAAGCAAATGCTAAAACTCTGTAAGGAGAAAACTTTTATATAAACTTTTTTTTAAAAAAAAAATCTTTGACGTAAAACTTGCAGGTGATCTAAGTAGCAGGAAACAAATGGAAGAGAGGCTATTGTGAAGTGAGAAAGTTTCTGAACCTGCCCAGTGTGAATTCCCTTCCTGCCAACTCCTGTAGGACTTGTGCCTCCTTCAATCTTATTACTTCCTGTTTCAGAAGATGCTGTTCTAGAGATGGGTAAGCTTGCTTTTCTTTACTCCTAATCTGTAGCAGTTTGTGAGAATTTAAGAAGTCTATTGGTGGTTAGCAGCAAGGTTTGGTTTTGTTTTTCTCTTAGCATTTGGCGTTAATGCCTCTATAAAAACCATGGTTAGTCTGCAACTTTTCTGAAGTTTATGGATGTCCTGATTGATACTTCCTTGAGATGTGTTACAACAAAGCCAAATAATCACAACCAGTACATGCTGAATGTGCAGGGTATTTCCACTCTGGGAATTAAGAATCTTTTGAGTTCATATATGATAGACGCTGCAGTGTAAATACCTGGTGGAGTCATTGCAAGGTCCAATTAATGGCACAGATTTTTACACCAGAATTTGTTACTTCTCTACCTTGCCCACTGTTCTGTGGTGGAAATTTTTCACAGGCCATAAAGCTGTCCCTTCTGCCAGCTACAATTTCTGAAAAATCATAGCTTGCTGGAGCTTTGACTCTGCTTTTGCTGGAGGATGTGTCCCACCTTTCAGATCTGTTTAGATGTTGTAGGTCCTTTGAAAATGTCTGCTTTCTAAAGAGGGCTCTGTTAAAACTTGGATGTATCTGGAGTTTTTATCTGTTTGGTATAACCCTCAACACAAAGTAAATATAGTACCAAAGCAAAACATCAATTAAATTACTTGATGTCTCTTTGATAGCTTGGCTAAACAAAACCCCAGCTTTTTACTGAATATATGTATGCACATGCCAGAGGTCTCTCCTAACATTTGGAGGATTAAACAATAGGTGAGATGGAAATGGTCTTCCCCATCCCTCCCTTTCAAAAATAGATATTTTGATGGGGCAGATATAGTTGTTGTAGCACTAGACATGATGTGCTGAGTCTCAGTGAGAGGGACGCTTTATTTAAAGTAGTGTGTCATAAAAAAAGATTAATTTCTTAGAGGCAAAAAGCAAAGCTTTCTGAAAGAACTGTGATGTTGATCCAATTCCATTACTTTCTAGTTTTTGATGCCTGCTGAAGGATAGTGTTGTCTCAGAAGAAAAAGGAAGGGACTTTTTCACAGATTGTAAAGAAGTTGTGACATTTCTCAGATTCATAATAGTTTCTCAGAAGTTCCAGCATTAACTCTTTCATGCTATCATACATCTGAACTGAAAAACCTCTTTGTTCCCTATACCAATTATCTTTTTAGGTTTGATCAGTTGCTACAGCTCATGCATACCACAAGCTCTTGATTCCTAGGAATATATTTAGCTTTGCTATGCTATGTCTGTACAAAAATTTCAGCTTGGCCTTTCCTAATTTTAATTATTACCTTTTGCTTGAATTAATGGATTTTGCAGTAGCATAGCTGATATTAATGTGATTAAAACATTTAAATATAGAGGAGCTGATATTCCAGAAAATGTTTGACTAAGCTGAGAATTGAGGCTGATATTTTACTCCTCTAGTAATAGAATAGAGATATGCTATTTCACTGCAGATTCAAGAGTAATTATTTACACTGATGAATAGAGAAATGGGGCAAAGCGTTCTGCCCCAGGCTTTTACTATAACTTCTTTGAGGCTGAGCACAATAATTAATGTTTCTTTTTCATGAAGAGGGTCGCAGATGATGTGACTAAATGTGATGGGGAATATGGTTGTGACAAGAACCTCTCTGTGAGGAAACCAGCAGAAACCAGGGTGGGATGTTCCCCAGAGGGCCAACCACTGCAGCTCTGCTGGCTTCTGAAGGCACGAGTCTGTGCAGGAAGTCTGACAATCTGGCCCTAGGCTACTGGAACGTGTTCTTAAAAGTATGATCCTTATTTTCTTCTTTCATGAGGAAGTCACTCTTCTACAGAATTTTTTATTGTGTTGATGTTGGAAAACAAGGTTGTTTTGAGCAACACTGGTATTTTGTACCCCAAAGAGTCTCTTGTAATAAACAGGTGAGGCATTTATGTGCTTCCAGGAAACACTTAATGAGTGAAAGAATAATATGGAGGAGGAAGAGTGTTGCTCCTTACCAAGGCAAGTCAGGTGTTGCTTCTTTGGCACTGGGAGGGGATGTTGCATGGGGCAGCAGACTGAGGTGTCTGAGCTAGTGGAGATCTTCCCTGTAGAAGTGGAGGAGCAATGTGCAGCTACATTAAGACCTCCCTGCAGAGCTTACTGGTTTTGGTGTGGATTCTATGGCTCTGCTGGTGCTGGTGCCTGAAAGTCAATGTGCTGCTTTGTGGATGCAGCAGATCTCTGCTAACACTGAGGTCAGGCTGGAAGATTTCAAATCTATATTTCCTCTGGCAGAGCTCAGCAGAGTGTGCTGTGACCACTGCATGATTTAGGTCACGTCAGCTGTTGCACTGTGTGAACTCTGCAGGCATTTATGCATGTACCCCACGCTGTCCTTCACAGCAAAGTGTTACTGATGCCAATTGTCCTAATGAACAATGTACTGTTATGATTCAGATACTGTCTAAAACGTCACAAATGAAGAAAACGTAAATAGCTCGTACAAGGTCAATATCATGTATCAGCTAAACTGTGTGTCAGTGGAGCTTTACTCTTGATCTTTTTTCCAAAATATGAGTAAAATTGAAAAACCGGATGATAATGCCTCATAACCTGACTTAAAGCCAAGGGGAGACTGAGTAATTCCAGTATGAATCCAAACTAAGTGAAGAGACAATACAATATCAAGTCGAAATAAGAAATGTCAAGAGAGTAAAGGAAGGGGTAATAATCTGTGGTGTTTTTAGAATGACTATGTTTTTAAATGGTCATGGGTTTATCTTTGTTTAGTTTTTTTTTTCTTTGGAGTAACTGCATCAGACTGAGACAAAGCAGATGAAAGATGAGTATACATTAAGAATAGAATAATGAATAAAGGAAATGTCCTAGTAATGTTGTATTTCATCTTCCAGTATATCCTTGTGAATGTAATACCCTGGTCCCAAGAGCATGTACTGGCATGGAGAAGAAAACTCATGCAAAGACCTGAAAGGTCAAGAGCAATGGAGAAAAGAGTTGATATGTGAAAGAAAGTGTTCTTTATAGAGTATAAAGTAGGAATTAATAGTCAGATTTCATTAACATGAACAGGTCATAAGGCAGATGCCACTCCCAATAACCCCCCAAACAACCAAGCAACAAACTCCAAAAAACACTTTTTATATGGCTTGGAATGTGGTAATGCTGACGGTCATGCTGTAACTAAATATGACAATAAAGGAGGGATTACTAGAAGAGTAAACATTTTCATGCTTCACATATAAGTCAGCTGCCTAAGTGCTGGGGTTTTAGATTAAATACTCTTGAACAAGTGACTCCCAATTATCTACTGCAAGGCTTCTGAAGGGAAATATTCTGTTAGATGATATGGAGGGTTTGTGCCATGCTCATGTTAATGCTGCCCTAACTAGTTACAGCTTGGTCATTAATGAAGCGGAATCTGTCAGAGTCTGTGACTCCAAATGTCACTGAACAGCCCACTGTCTTCACTCTTCCCTGAAGCACCTCATGTTGGCTGGAGGATGCTTGTCTGGGTGTAACACCACTGACAGATTATTGTAACTCCTGTGATCCTTGTTTTGTTTCCTTTATCTCTCCTGACAAAGTACAGTTTGTTCAAACCAACTGAAAGAAACAGAAGCTGTTAATTTTCTCAATTATTTTTGTGCAAATCTACACACTGGCTTTGGTGGTTGCTTGTGGAAATACGCCTAGGATTGCTTTAAAGTTTGATATACCTAAAGAACTTGATTTATTTCTAATTAAAATGGAATATAAACCCAAGTCAGGCTTTTGATAATTTCAGCCTTTGTTACAAGAGTAACTTCATACAAGTAAAGTTCTTTTATCTTGGACTAGCTGCTATTGTACTGTTTTATATTATATTTGCTAAATTCACCCCTCGCAGTCTCATTGACTTCAGTGGGAATTTTCCTTGAACAAGGAATTAAATATTCTTCAGAGTTAGTTCCCCCATGAATTCAGAATATTAGATATTTGTTCAAGTTATGTTGTATGCTGTCAGTTTTCTACCTCTTAAAATTCTCGGAGCAGATGCAATAAAATTTCTTCAAGCTTGATAAGAAAAGTTACATGTAGTTTGAATTCTCTGCAGAAGTCTAGGAGTTTGGTTGGAGTTTGTGAAGGCTGCTCTGAGGTTGTCTTACAGGAAAGGAGTTTTTGGTAGTAAGCTCCATATTTCATCCCTGTCAATTCTGCATTACTTTGATGTTATATATTTAAATAAAAAGAAATAACTTTTTTTTTTGGTAAATGATGAGTAAATAATAAAGGCAAGAGCATAACATCAACAACAACAAAAGGCACAGCTCAGCATGGGTCTTCGACCTTGAAAGAAGATCCACAATACTTTATATGTTTGGATTTTGTGCGTGAGGTGAGAGAGAGAAAATGTACATGGTATATGGGAAATTGAGGGTGGGTTTGTAATTAGTTGTGCAAAATTGCAGGAATAAATCTTACAATGACTGTTTCTTCATATGAAAGCAAACTTTGGCACTTGAAATGTTTTTAATCATCCTTGGCTTTCTAGATATGCTGATCTGTCAATGTAAGTGTATGCCTAAAGGTAGCAGAGGGCATCATAATGGACTTAACTGCCCACTGGATTTCTTTATTTTTCTAACTTGCAGATAAAGTGATAGGAAATAATTGTCGTTTGCCTTGATCCTGCCTGTGAAGGCTGTTTCCAAGTACTTTTTCCTAGTTTTTTTATCCCACTTCTTTTTTTAAATAGACACCTTCCCTGTAATCAAATACTTTTGATAAGATGTGGATGATTTTTGTATTATTTTGCATACTCTTTATCTATAAAAATATATTTAATAAACACTTAGTTTTGAGGCTTTATTAACAAATAGGCTAGAGGTCTACATGTATCTGTACTAGATGTATGAACTTCACAAGTTCTGGTGATGAAGTCAAGGAAAGAGGAGTCTATAAGAACTTATTTAATATTTTCTGGCTGAATGCCATATGTGTAGTATACCCTTGTGAACTGACATTCTTTTAGCCAACTAGAAATATATCTTCAGGTTATGTTTGGTTTCTAGCAAGCATCAGTTCTATGGGTGTGCTTAATTTCTTTTTTTACTGTATGATACAGTATATGTTGTGCTCAAGAAATAAATCTTCTACTCTGAAAGCATATTTTAATCACATCATCTTTAAAATGCTTTAAGGAATTTGTCTGGATGGATTGAGTAACATTTCACACACACCCCCACCCCCCCCTTCTTTTATCCTTGCGACCATTTGAAACTGCTACAGGTAAATCTGTCACTCAGAACTGGGTGAAAGCCAGGGGTGAGATATTCAGCTAGAGTATATCAGTGCAGTTTGTCTCATTTCGCAGGAAAACCTTGCCTTTGCCCTGCTGATGATCTCACTCTTGAAGACGTACTTCAGCCTGACTCTCCTGTACAGCCTTGTTCCCCTGAGATGCATGTGGAGTCTGGCATGTCTGTAGCCTGGCTTCCGGCATGCTAACAACCTTTTTCATTTTTTGTTCCTCCCACTCCTCCTCACTAGGTAATATGGTTATTTTTTCTTTCCCTGAGATGGGTTTAGATCACAACCTTGTTTTAGCAAGTAGAAGGACCAGGTATTAACATGGAATTGAGGCTGAAGTTTCACCTGTGGGATTCCTCTGCTGGGCAGTGTTGTGGTAGAAGCAGTGTTTGTTTTAGCTTGGAAGTTCTTTAGCAGATACTTTGGCAGTAAATAATATAGCAGTATCTAATTTTATTTTAAAGTAAGCACATCGGATCATGAGTTCTTCAGTTCTTCATTGGTCAAGCTGCTATAGACTGCAGTATGAATTTGTTCAAGTGATGCTGAATACAAATGTGCAAACCTGGATTTTGGCATATTATGTCTAATACAACTGTGAGTAAAAATACTTTCTTGTTGTAACAGGTAGGGCATTGAAGATAGTGCATCACAAAAGTGCCTTTATTGTTACAAAGCATGTGATGAACTAGGTGGTGTGTGCAAACAAGTGGGAAAAGTGTTGTGCTACACTGATACTGAAAAAAGAAGTTTTTAGGACAGACTGAGGTTTTTCCTCTTCCTTTGTAGTATGAGCTGATACAATTTATCATCTCAAGCTTTCTTGCGCAGATCCTGGGAACAGATATTGCTGCCATGGAAGCTAAGATTTTGGATGAAGCCACATGGTCTCAGCAGCTGGCACATAATGAAAAATACTACATATTGTGGATGCTCTCAGTTAGCAATTCTGCAGGGCAATTTCTGACCATTTAGGACATTGCTTGCCCAGGACCTTACTGTCCATATGCAATGTTTCTCATGATGGAGAAAAGATTGAAGACAAAGATGAAATGTCAAGATCTGTGATGTCTAGTATCTAGCTTGTTGTTTCCAAATATTGTAAAGTGACTGCCATAATTTTTTAATTAATAATGTTATTGCTCATGGTCTGCATAATTCCTCAGTGCAATTAATTGATTCTAGAGTGAAATATTAAATTTAGCACAAGGAAATGTGTGTGTGGAAAAAGTTGATTTCTGGTATTTATTGATGACATTTATCAAGGAAGGTTTGTTTTTGACACTCTTAAAGTTATTTTTACTCTTGTTCTGTAAACCTGATTCAAGGAAGATATTTATGTGACAGATTCATAATGAGTGTGCTCCAGCTAGGTCTGCTTTCTGATTGAACATGAACTAGGAAAGACTTGTGCCTTTGCTTACTTTGCTTACTGCCTGACAGAGAAAGCAACAGATATAGTCCTAGCCTCAGAGCACAGCAGGACAATTTTTTTGCAGTAAAATGACTGTGTGGAAAAGCTGTGAATCATTGACCTAAGAAGGGGTGAAGCAACCTTTCTTAAAAGGTTATGGGACCTGGTGAATTGGAACTGTGTGCTATGCCAATGCAAATGTTGAAGCTTGGTATAATCTTGGAGCACTGTGATGGAT
Source organism: Phalacrocorax carbo (assembly GCF_963921805.1). Lineage (NCBI taxonomy): Eukaryota > Metazoa > Chordata > Aves > Suliformes > Phalacrocoracidae > Phalacrocorax > Phalacrocorax carbo. The sequence goes on along the minus strand of NC_087515.1, from coordinate 35,724,709 downwards.
GCATGACACTATTTCTGAACAAGTGCTCATATGTTTTGAACAAATCAAGTAGAAATACGTTTACGTGCTTCTCAGAGTTAGAGGCTGCTAGCGAGTGTCCAAAATGAATGAGAGAAAGAGTGTGGCTCTACTTGTGGAACTAAGGCTCCTCCTAATAGTGTTCAGTTAAACCTACTGCCTGTTGGAGGTCTCCAGTTTCATTTTCCACAGCTTTGTCAGGCTTTGACAATGAAATCACAAAACCAGTACAGATATTAAAAAAGCATCACAGACGTGTTTTGATAAGTGCTGACACTTGTCATTTGGTCAAAAAAAGCTCCCAGTGCAACAAAAGCAAGCCTGTATTTGATGGTTAGGCTTAAGCAATTAACACACAATTCATGTGTGTTTCAGGAGCTGTTCAGGTGAGTATATTTTGAAAAATAACTTTTCCAAATTCATAGTGCTTAAGATGACTGTAGACGTTTTTCCTTTATATTCTGAAGCAGCTATCAGAAAATAGACAAAGAAAGCGTTTAAGCCAGAACACTTAACTCAGTTACATGTATTAGGGTTACGTTTTATTCTCCATCCTCTCTCTCCTGGAGGGAGCCCTGAGAAAGACAAGAGAGAAATCATGTAGATGACAGAAATCTTATACTCTGCTCAAAAATATATCTTTTCCCGTGCTTCACATGGTGTTGTTCACTAAGCGAAACTCAGGATGGACATGCAATTCTGATAATGTGCTGCTTAATCCATTTGACTCTGGCTGTTACATCCTGAGCTAATCTACAAGCAGTTGAGCTGCAAAGGATATACCAGCTGGAATAAGGGCAGGCAGGGTGTTTTTACTGCAGCTGAGAACAAGCGCAACAGTGGTGCAGAATCTTGGTTTAGTAGAGGACTGATCTCTGTTTGCTGGGCTGCCAGAGACAGCCTGATGAGGCTTAGGCAAGAAATTCAGCTTGCTCTCACATGGCCTTGTTATGCTACTTGTATGGAGGACTGCTAGATAGCTGTGTTCTGTCAGGCAGAAACAGTAAGAATATTAAGAGGAAGGGTGTTGACCTTTACGTAGTGGTAGGAAACAGATGGTTTAAAAAGAATGGTTAGAAAAATATAGGTGTTTGTCCCTGTCTCATCCCTGCCCCCACTCTCTACTTTTTTTTGGTGGTAATGGGCTTTTCTGTTTTGGGGTGTGACTTTTTTTTTCTTCAAATATTTCCCTGGTTTGTTTGTCTTGCAAAAATGCATCTCCTGCAATCCCATTTGTGACCGCTATTTTTTTTTTCCCCCAGCACTGGTGCGATGCATCACACGGGAAAGTGTTATTGAATGTGTTGCTGGCTATTGAATACTTCTAAATTGTGGCTGTGCATGTTGTTGATCTGCAAAATAGTGCTTAAGCTGTACAAGTTATGGTATGGCTTGGGATCTGAAGTGCTAGGTGTTCAGGAAGCTCCTCATCTTTGTAAGAACTTGGGCTACTACAGAAAAATAGCGTAATGGGTCATCTAGTCTGATGTAATAGGAATTTATTGTAAACAGGTGGTAAATAATGTGAACAGATCAGCCTGGCTGCTTCTGGTTTGTGATAGGAGGGTGTGCCTGCTGGTGCCTGCAGTGTTGCCATGGTGTTGGTGATGATGGTTGAGAACTTCAGGCCTTGTCCTTTTTGCGTGCCCTGGAGACATTCAAAACCCACCTGGATGTGTTCCTGTGCCCCCTGCTCTAGGTGTACCTGCTCAAGCAGGGGGGTTGGTTAAGGTGATCTCCCGAGGTCCCTTCCAATCCCTACCATTCTGTGATTCTGCAAGAGACCTCCATTTGCTGGGCTTTATGGGAAACTGGATTTAACTTTTGAAGTATGGGTTCATTTTAGGCAAGGCATGACTCTGGGCTGGTGTTGCAGGTTTGCAGCTGGCTGCTGCCTTCCCCTGTGGTGGCCCCACGACGCTCACTGCCCCCCGGCCTCTGTCTGCACAGACAGGCCCACAGCCCAGGGCCACCATGGCACATGGGCCTCTGTTCCAGAGGGCAGGGCCTGGGGAGGAGGTGATGGCTGATGGCTCTGTATCAGGACCCTGTCACCATCAAGCGTACCTGTGTGTTAGCCACCTCAACTGATGTCCTGAGTGCCACTTCTCCGTGGCTGCGTAAGGAAAGGTGGCTGCAGACCTCTAACACAGGAAGCAGGAATTAAATTGTACTACTTTTAAAAAAAAAATTGTGGTTTTAGGCAGCCTTGGTAGCTGATCTCATTTGTAGTCCACAGGTAAAGCAGAGAACATTGCTCACCTCTTTTTGAAAAAGAGGTTTGGCTTCAAAGAGGTCATGACTTACTGATGCAGTGGATTTTGCTAAGCAACGAAAGAGTTGAAGCTCAGCTAGTCTAGCCTAAACCAGTCATATCAAACTCCCAGTTATACCCTATGAGTGGACCACTTCAGCAGAAACAGTTTCATCTGGCTAAAAGCAGTGTCCCTCTGTCACAGCACAGAGTTCTTGCATCTTAAAAGCCTTTAAAAGCACCAAGAAAGTGTTACGTTAGTGTTTTGGGCTGTAGAACTTCTTTTGTGCTATCTCAGTTCTTTATGATGCTCCTGTATTTGGAGCAGACAGGGAAATAGGTATTTGATCTTTTCTCTGGTCAATACCACTAATGCTGACTATAAGGGTACTAGTCAAACATTTTAGTTCTTCCTCTGATTCCCTTCCCTTTTTGTTTTCCTTTGTACACTTGGGGACAAAATTCTAAAAAACAGCTGTCTAAAAACATCTAATCTTTTGTACAGACCAGTTCTGTTACAATCCAGCATTTATTATGCAGAAAAACCCAAGTTACAACTTTTTAGTATGAGAAGCAAGTGACTTAGCAGTGAGAGCTATGTACCTCCTAAAATGCTTTGGGTCTCTCTTTGACAGTATCTTTGAGGGAAGAGAAAGATATATCTATTAAATGAAAAAATTAAAAGAAAAATTTGAAAAATCATAAGATAAATAAGAGATATGCTGGTGGGGGACAGCTGCTGTTTCTATGTGTGTATGTAGATTGAGGTAGGAAGTAAGTCTGGACTGTGGTAAATTATGATTAAATAAAGTGCCCTTCATGTTATTTCCAATGGAAGAAAATTTCATTACTCTATTGATTTGCAGTGATTAGTGTTTTGCTTCTGTCTCTTTTTTTTTTTCTTTCCCCTTTTTGAGGCTGCATTGTCAGAAGAGTGGGCATTCAGAGCTGTGTATTGATTCTAACCAGGGCTGAAAGATGATTGAGTGCTGTGACTTTTTGTGCCCTGTTGTTTCTCCTTGTACTCTGGTGGAAAAACAATTAGAAGTATTCCTATTCCCAATAAGAGCATCTCTGGATGTTCTTTTAGTCTTCGAATGTACTCCTAGGGGTGGAGACGGAAATGCCAATGACCACCTGACAGCCCAGCATAAGATTAACGCTTATTTTACGAGATAACAGCTATAAACAGTACAATCCAGTTCTTTAGAACAAGACTGAAGTATTAATTTAATCTGTAAAACTGCAGACATACAGTAGTAAAGAATTATTTACATAGACAAGGTTTAAGGGTTTGGCTCCATTGTAGTTTATGGTAACCAAACAGCTAGAAACATGTCTGTTTAGCTGATCAATGAGAGGCTGTTACTATTTTATATTGTCCTGCCACTGTGATAATGACGTTGGGTATGTAATTGGTTCTTTAGTTTGCTCAATACTATACATATTTGAATGTGTAAATAGGATTTAGCTTTGCTAAATATAGATTGGGAGCAGTGCTAACACTGATTTTATGTATTGCTTCAGTATTTTACTGAACAAGAATGGCTTTGTTTCATCCAAATATTTTTCTTCTCTCACTGGTGAAAAATGTGGGCAAGCAAAGACAACTAATAGGCTGATGAAGGATATAAAGGGGATGCAGGAAAAAGACTGTGGAATTTGAATCATTGTCAAAGTAGTGTATTTTAAATCATTCTGGACTGCTATTGTAATTCAGTTGCACTGGCCGGCGTGGCTCCTGCTTACGGCTGCCACTGCTGCTGGGTCACAGGCACCTGGGTTTTATATCTGCTTCCACCTCTGACTCACTGTACTCTTCTCCCTTAACATCTGTTTTTGTCCCTGGGTAGCTGTGGACCTGGTGGTGTTAAGCACTACCTTCCTGCTGATGAGATATCCTGAAAAGTGACAAGGGCAAGCTCCACTGGTCAATGGCCATGCTGTTGCCCATGTTGCTCCTTGGTCACTGGGAGATATTCTTTAGGAGTGACGATCTGTGGCATCTCACAGGCATTGCATCTGAACTTGCCTCATGGTAGGCGTGTAAACTTTTCACAGAGCAGAAAGCACATAAGATCAGAAGAATAAGGTTTCTCTATTTCTTCTAGCCCAAAAGTAAACAGCAGCCAGAGCCCAAATAATTGGGAAGTAGTGTATATATGTGCTGCATACTACAGCTTTGCAATAATTGAATGATCTTTCCTTGTAGGAGTCAGCCAGTGAAGGCTGCTTGTTTTCCAGGAGAATCTAGAGTCCTGGAAAAACTCATCTGTGTGCCCTGAACTTGTGCACAGAAGTGTTCTTGATGTCCTCCCTCTGCTGATGATAGGTTAGGTGTTTGTCTTGAACACGTTAAAAATCTCTGTGTGATTACTGCTGTGTTAAAGGAGAGAGCAGAAACTGTGTAGGTATGTTGTTCTGCAGGTTACTCCATACACAGAAAATTTTCCTTAACAGTTCTTTGTAGCTCCAACCGAAGATCATGAGCAAACAGCTGCAAGGACATAAGCATGCAGGGGTGGGAGTGTGCGTGACCTGTAGCTAGCCCAGTGGTGCAAGCCACGTAATATATGGGCAAAACTAGTGTTTGGGCTTTTTGATTTTACAGTAAGAAAAGCAGGCCCTGCTGTTCTGGTTGGATGAAGCAAAAATACCTGTTGTCTTCCTGATGTGTGTTTTGTGTGGTGGTTGTTTTTCTTTTTCCCCTGTTAGATTTGTTTGTCCTGTCACTAATGTTTTTACTCTGGCAGATGAGTATTTGGAGATCAGGCTTTCCTGAGCACTGAGGCTGACTGTTTTGTTGCAATAAAACTGTGATAGTGCCCTTGTCATAAATCACAGCCACTAATTTGGAGACTTAAATTACAGGTATGTCTTATTAATTGCCCTGTACAATTAAAGTACAATATAAATACCTGCCATGGATTTTAATGAGCAGCATAGTCAAAGTACTGCCAACTATCTGCCGGCTGCTGTTGTGATGTTAAATTTTTTACTGCTATTAAATATAGTGAGCAACATGGCTACTGTCAGTTATTAGGAGGAACGCCAGCATCGCCACCAGTGCAGCAGTTTATCTGGAAGGGTACCACTATCTGCCCTGACAAGGGGACGTTTATGAGAGAGCAAGGTGTACTGTAGACAGAAATAATGTTCCTCTGGCTGTCAGGGCCTGACACCTCCTAAAACAATTACAATAGCAGCAGAGCTCAGTGCTAAATAAAATTTCAGTAAACCAAAGAGAAGTTCTATCTAGAAAGTCACTATATCAAGATCATGCCCTGGCTGCTGAGGTAGTGTATGTAGTGAGTCTGAGTCTGGTGATAGGACTCAAGGCAACTGCAAGTCTGGCTCAGTGTCTTGCACTAAGCTAATGCTTGAACTTCTTGCCATGTGCTTAACTGCAAGTGATGCTGCTGACCATCCTGCAGGCAGGGGTAAATGCTCGAGGGGAGATATGTGGGCGAAGTAGGAGATACTAGACTTCATTTCATTAAAGGGAAAAGATGCCAGGTTTTCCAGCCATAAGGCATTGAAGTTAATGATCAGGAATGCATTCACAGCTAGAAGAATTCAGTGGCAAACCCCAAGTCTGACACTGCTGCATATTGATCACTTGTGAAAACTGTTTCTGAAGATGTTGTCTTTGGGTGCATTCACTTGGGACACTCTTAGCCAATGCCAGTCTACCTAAATTTTTTTTAACATCATCTTTCTAGTGGTTTGGGTGATGAGTCTAAAATAAATATTTCTTGCTACTGGAATTATTCCATGTGGACAGGACTAGAAAGGTTCTCCTAACACTTTCTTTCCACTGAGGTTACACCTCCTGCTTACACTGCACTGTTAAGACTGTGGCAGACCTTTCATTTTTGCTGTGGAACTACCATGCTTATATATGAAAACTGACCTTTTTTTTATACAGTGAAGAACATCTCCTGTTGAACAAAGATGTAAGAGGTTATTTGTAAAGGAAATTGTATACTCTTCTCTAACCTGCTTCTGCGTGAGTTGGCCTCTGGTGGAAACCTCTTTGTTTGATCCTCAATGTAGTAGCTCTTTAGTCATGGGGAATTGTCTACTTTTCCTTTCCAGTGGAAAGAATTCTCTCCATCCTTCTGTCTATACTCTTTCTGCTAGTGTTACATGCCCTTTCTTATCTGAGTGACTGGAAAATGAAATGTTGTTTGTTCCCCTGTTGCATTGCGGTTGACACAATACCATCGTGCTGTGAGGCAGATATGCTGATTACCATGACGTTTCTTCTCTGAGCCTTGGAGAAGAAAACCACACCAGATTTGTCCTGAGCCTGAGAGATGCTGCCCAGAACCCTTATTCTTTCTCCCCTGTACTGCAGCCTCCCCTTTTCAGTTCTGAAATGACCTGTTTTGCATGGAATTACTAATGCTGTTCAAGGGATGTTTATATTTCATCAGCTTTTAATGGGATGGCCCAATTACTCGTTATTAGTGGTTTTCTTTGTAAAGGACATAACATAAGAATGGGAAGAGCTGCTTCCTGTTATTATTGGAAACCAGTGAACTGCATCGCTGAAGTACAGAAAGCTGCACCACGTTTCGATTATGTGGTTTTGATCCTTTTGAAATCTGATTCAAGCAACTTCTTGTTTCTTTGTGATTTAATGTCTTGAATAGAAATAGTCTGTTTGTCAGTGTGTTTGCTATCTGAATAAATAGTTCAGATTTCAGCATTTTGGGGAGGTCTTCACATCATCAGAGTCAAGCATCTAACACAGATGCTCTGAATTGTTCCATTGATTTCACATCATTCATTATATAAAGAATTTAGTCTCCTAAATTGCAAGATGTAACATAGGGATACCTAAACAAAGAAGGTCTAGCACTGGGGTGGGTGAAACTTTCATTCAGAACTGTAAATGGATGCAGCTGAGTATTTAATGGGAAAATAGTCATATTATTAAGGAAAAAAATAAAAAATATTCTTATATCCTTGGAAATTGGCAGTCTTAAACTGTAGTGGCATATTAGGGGGAAAATATTAAACTACTGTTGTCAATGTCTCATCATTCCTTATACTTCAGAGAAAAGTTGCAGAAATAATACTTTGATCAATATGTTGCTAATGTATTTGCATTTCATGCCTCAGATAATTTATGATGTCTTATCAAAAATTAGTTATTTCTCATGAGTGAGTTTTACAAAAGATACACATTGATAATCTGTCTTGAAATATTTTGTATTGAAATATTTTTGCTTTTCTAAAAATCTATGCACCATATGTAGTGCTGTTGAGTCTCTAGGTTTCCACCTCCTTGCTGATTTGATTTATTAGTAAGTTTTATCTGAAAGTTATAAATTAAGGTAGAATTGCTTGAAGCCTTCATCTAAACTGCACATTTTTTTGATACAGGATAATGAAGAAGCAGAACATTTTTCCCATGGCACTTGCTTAACAAAAGTTCTGTTTAGCCCAGTGGAGATGCACGATATTTTTTGTACACACACACTTCTGCTATTCTGCAAGATTCCATGAAAAATTTAAAAGCGTCCTTAATTGGAGAAAGAAAAAAATTATGGCAAGGTACATCATATGCAAAGAGTATTTGGTTTTCTGAATCGTGGGCCAGCATGTGTTACCTACAGTACGCTGATAATGCAAATGTCTTACTTCCCCTGCCAGCTAAGCTACATTAGCGACTTCAGGTATTGTAATCAATAGTATCTTAAATTTCATCTCTTCTGCCCTGTAGTTTGTGACAGTTTTCTGCCATGATAATGTGAAATATTAATGATAAAGAATAAAGCCAGAAGGAATGTGATGTAACTGATATATAGTTCAGTTTTCCAATGGAATAGCTTTTCCTGCAAATGGAGTCAAGTGAGTATTTCAATGCTGTGTGTAACTCTTCAGAGACCTGAAAAAGACTGTTTTTCTTTGAAGTATCAGATTGTTGGGATGTACCCTCAGCGGTGATTCATAGTTCATGAATGAAGCAAGATGGGTGTAGAGATGCTCGGATGGCCTGAGGGAGGCAGGAGGCCAATTCTTACGAGGGTCTGACTGAAGAACATCAGACTGTCTGAGAAAATCTTTGCCAAAATTTTGGCTTCTCAATGGAAGCTTGTTTCTGCAACAAACTTTGTCCCATTTCACATATTAGATTTTTCCCAGGGTAGAGGGAAATGAGGGAAAGATATTTTTTTTTAAATAATGAGTAGAATAATTTCTTGAGCAGCAGCAAAAGATAGAAAAGTTTGACTGTTGTCTGACTGGGGTAAACCTTAGGCAGTAAATGATGTAGGAATAAGGTTGTTCAGCAAATATCAGTGTTTGCTTCCCTCACATGATTACATAGCACTGTTATAATTTAGAATGTTACAAGATTTAAAAAAAAGGAAATTCCATCTTCTAACTAGCAAATTGTTACTGATTTGGAATAAAATTGTGAAGTGGGGGGAAAATCTTCACATCCTGCTTTTCAATACCAAGCTGTTGTAGCTCAGGCAGGTATTCTTGACATTGTGAGAGTGATTTGCGTAAACGATCTAACTTTAAAATGTTAAATCCAGCTCATTAAGTGCTTAGGGTATAAATAATGAATGAACTTCAGGTGCTGTGGTTTGACTACTAACAGGTCAGTAGGACTGGAAGGGGGCACCAGCTTTTGCATTTGCAGAATTTGTTGGTGCTCGCTCTGTGTGTGTAGGCGTGGTACCTGCAAAATGCTTTCATCTGTCCAATATATGTATTAGATTTTTTTCTAAGATGTCCAGTGTATAGGACATGTTCATGTATGGTGCATTTTTTTCTACCATAAATGGATTTGAAATTCTAATAAATGGTTCATCTGGGTTTGGATGGTGAATTCTGGTATTGAGCTGAGTCTGTCAGCTCAAGCGCCTCTGGCACCTGAGCTGGCATTGCCACATCACCAAGCAGCTTTCTGGTAGGCACAGTTGAAGCAGCTTTAATTTGGGTATTATGCAACACAGTACAGTATTATATACATACCTCAGCTTGGGCCTCGTCGGGGTGTTACCTGTGGCCCCATGGCACTGCGGGCAGGCCACCAGGAACAGTCTCAACTGCTCAGAGGTCATTTATCAAGTTCATGTGGTTGCTAACTCCAAATCTGTCACATGTTTGAAGCCTGACTGCACCTACCACTGCATGGTGGTACCTTTCTGTAACAGAGTAGCTAGAAATGTCCACTGAAACAAACGATCAGCAATTAACATCTTTGTGCCAGGAACAGCTTCCCACTTGGATTCCTAACGGGTTTGTCCTCGAGCAAAGCCAATGCTGAACAGCAAAAGAATTTTTGGTCTGACGCTCTGTAGTTTGGAAGCTCCTTTCACAACTGCTTACATATCAGCAAAGGGAGCTCACAATATGAAAGAAAAAAAATGCTTTTATGATTTGCCAGTACTAATCTTGGCATCGGAAACTGATGTTGCTTTAGTCTTAGCCTGGATAGAATTTATTCCTGCTTCTGGTAAAAGAATGTGAATGTAATAAACACTTACACTGCAACAAGATTATAAAATACAAACATAGATACCCACAGACTCCCTCTTTGCTAGTTGAAAGAGCTCTTCTGTTGAACTATACACCTTCCTGCAGCTCGAAGTGATTTTTTTTTTTTCTAATCCTCCAGTAACTTTAAAAGATTAATACTGCTGGAGAGGTGTCTTCATGCCTGACATGGGTGTCTTGATGACGCTTCAAAATGTCATGTGGACGCTTTAATATGCTGCTACCATTTTCAGACTGGCAGGTGGAAGTAAAGGGTTATTGTCTGTTAGGTTTATATTTATCCTGCCTCTGAATTGTCCGATGTTGTGGTGTTGACAGTCTCTGCTCAGCTACCTTTTTCTTGCAGTAAACCTGGGGGACACTGGCTGTCATCTGTATTCGTGGTTTCTCTTGCCATGTACGTCCTTTGCATAGAAGGCTGTTTGCACACTTTCACTTATGCAGTGTGGGCATAGACATTATATATAAAAGTTTTATAGTATTTGAACATTTTTTCACTTTATAGATTTGCTCTTTTTTATTTACTGCTAAGCAGACAGAATTTGGTCATGGTACTGTTGGTTTTTCTTGCATTTTGTGTGTTCTGACTGGTTATCACAGGCAGGTAGCATCATGTGATCTCTAAAATGTTTACAGAGAAGAAAAACCACAGCATTTCTGAGTTGAGGGTATTGAGCCTATTGGCACATTTAGCCTGTGGTTTATTTTGCTTTGTCATTGGTCGCAGTGATATTATGTCAGTGCTGCAATATATTTCTCTTAAGTGCAAAACATTCTTTCACAGCATCTATCAAGCTCCCCTAAATGGTGGCAAAATAATATTCCTTCCTTGCTGGTTAGTGTGGCTACTCTGCCTTCTGTGCTTTCATTATCTTGCTTTGCAGTTATTTTACCCAGGGGACCCTAAAGCACCTCCAGTTCTCACATAAGTTTGTATTGCACGTTTGTGTCAATGATTTTCTGTGGCTGACCACAGGGACAAAGCTGTAAAATCTGTCTTTGTGTTGGGCACTGTGTTAATTTTCCACATGAAGGGATACATCTGGGATGCACAGCACCAAATCATACTGAATTATAACTAATCTCTTTCCCTCAGTCCCCCTCCCCGAATACAAGAGTATGTATCCTGAGCATCATTACTGGCACGTTCATTAACTACTTAGAGCAGGCAGCTGTGGCTTTGGTGTGCATGGCCTGTGGCTATGGAAGGCCTCCGTTTATTCCCTTGCTTTCTCTATGTATGCTGTTCCCACTAGTTTGCCTTTCTGTGGGTTCTTAAGGCGCTACAGCTGTGTCCAGAGTGCTGGGCACCAGTCTGGGGGGTGTTGGGAGAGAAGGGTTGCATTTGATTTGGGTGGGTTGTCTTTTTATATAGGGTGGTGGTGATTTTTGAAGTACTAGTCTCCTCCTTTGAGAAGATGAAAATGGGTTCCTGAGTTTGCTAAAGATAATGATTTCTGTATCCCCATACCATGGTGGTGAGAGGTAGCATTCAGGTTTGCTTGTGCAAGTATATTTTCTGCTCCTCTTTCTGTCCCAATTTGGAGCTGAAGGTATTAGGAAGGTAGCCAGCAGATCAAGGGAAGTTATCTTCCTTCTTCTCACTTGGTTAGCATCTGGTTTTGGCCATCCCAGGAGGAAGTCAGTCAAGTGGACCAAGGCCACCAAGGAAGTTGGAGTGGTGGTTGCCCTGGGAGGAGAGGCTGTGGGGCTGGGGCTTTGTTCAGCCTGGGGAAGGGATGGCTCTGTGGGGACAACAGCAGGCCCCAGTGGGAGGTGACTGAGAGGTGTGGCTGGACTCTTCGCAGCATGGTGGGAGAATAAGAGGAAAGGGACATAAAGGGAAATGAACGGGAAAGACTCACTGTGAGGATGCAGTTTTCTAGCTAAGGCTGTCTGAGAACTGACGAGGACAGCAGGCCATTTCAGTCCACTTCCCACTATATTTCTGTTGCTATCTTGGTGCAGCGTGTGCCTTTTCTGTGTGTAACATCATTCCTTTTCAGTGTGTGGTCTGCTACATGTCACACATCCTTTTCTAAAGAAATTAAACGTCTGCATAGTTGATGAGAGTTGATGCAGATGAGACCATGAGAGTGTCATACTTGTCCTCATGGCTTCCTGCCCAATGCTTAAAGCAACTTTTGTGGTAGCTGCTTCTACTTTCTGTTGTGTTTTTGCTTTTCCACAATAGAATTAAGGTGGCTGATCTGCAATTCCCATTTCTCTCCATCTCTGCTTTTACAAGATAGAAGCTGATTTTCACTTGCCAGTAGCTCATTTCTTTTTGTAATAAACTTCTTAACAACTCCGAGATTTATGCAAGCTTTTTCTTAAGGAGTCAGATGAAGTTTATGAAGCCCAGCTGGTACAAAGATGCTGCCAGTAACTTACTCTGGCCCTCTTCTAGGGTATTTTATGCTTTTCCTGGTAGTATTAATTGCACTAGCAACTCAGTCATGTTAATGGCAGCTGACATAAATGGGGTTTTATGTTCTTTGGACTTCCAAATGTAATTTGCTGATGCTTTTGCTCTCCTTCATGCAGCAGTCCTGTACTTGATTTGCTCTTCCTTCTCTGGCTAATCTGCTTACAGATGAGTCTTGTTTGTTGTAAGCTGTACCTCATTTCGTAGCTTAACTTTTCTTGCTAACGAGTATTCATTTTGTTCTTGCTGTATGCTTTCTTCTTGTGAGAGATCAGTGAAGGAGGTCTTATTCAGGTGGCACAGCAGGCTGTGTGTGACCCAGCTACCAGAATGTATGAGTAGAGCGTATGATGTCTGAAGCTGTATTTTTGCACTGTGCCTGTGTGGGTTGGAAACTTGTAAGTACCGCCTTTAGCAGAAGAAAGGTGTTTCCAAAGCTGTTGGATAATTAGGATGGAAATTCTGGATTGGATTATATTCTCACTGCAGTGGATATTTTATATGCTGAACATATCGATTCCATCTTGGGGCAGTACGATTTAATCTTAACCAGATTTTGAAAAACACAAATATATTAATTCCTACTCTCCTGCCTCCCATTTTGTATATTTTTTTATGGTTTTAACAGGTATTGTCAGATATCTTTGATTTCAGGGCAAATAAATTTTTTATTTTGAATTTAAAATGCATGGAAATAAGGATCTCTTGCATCTGAACTTGTTTTCTTAACAGCCATGGTTAAGCTTCTAAACCATTGCACAGTAATTAGGTTTATTGCAGTGTGCTGTGGTGCAGACTTATTTAAATTCCTAACATACGGTTCTAATTTTGTATCTTGATGGCAAAGAGAGAAAGAGAATATGTAAAAAGGTGTTACACTTTTCGCCGCTCTGTTATTGGAGGGTGATGAAATAAAAACCAAACCACCCTAAATGCAAGGGTAATGTGCATTGGGTAATATTCCTCTCAGCCTCAACTGTTTTATACAGAGCTTTCTTCAATGTTATTGAAAGTGATGTATAGTATAGTAATTAAAATGTGATGATTTTTCCCTTCCAAGTAAGCATATACGTCCTATCAAAGAACAATTGGATGATCTTAGGTAAATTAATTTTCTACATTCAGACATGTTATCTTCTCCCTGATTCATATGTTGCTATAGCAACAATTGACTTCACAAGGCCTGACTCAGCTCCCAAAGAAATATGAAATGCCCTGGTTTATATTTTTTTCTGGTGTAAGTCATGGAGGTGACTTGAGTAGAAGTAGCTGATCTTTATACTCTGATTTTTCTTTTTTTAACTAGAAGATAAAAGAGTTTATTCTTCCTAAGCTGAATACATTCCCTTTCTTCTGTGGTTACATTTTTTTACAGTATTTTTATTAGTGTGACTAATTGAGAGAGTTACAGAATGAAAAATACAAATGTGATTTTTAAACGGTGATTTAAAAGGGCAATTATGCTTTTCTAATCTTTTATAATTTTAAGATACTTATTAACTCCTGTCAGTCTCCAAAACAGACGTCAAATGGCAAAAAATGGATGCCATTTACAGGTATGCAGGTAAAATATAAGTAGACAAGATATATGTCCACATTCACTCCCCCCAAAAAAGCAAATAGGTCACAGTCTTAGGGCAAAGAACACAGAAATGAAAATAAAGTAGACAAATACCCTTGACTAAGGTGCTTAAAACTTATTGTAGTGGATTCTTGGATTAAAAACATGTTAAAGGTCAGCTAGTGTTATACTACAAGCAGAAATTATATTTCAGATATGTATGTACATGTTCTTTCAGTAATTTAAATATATTTGCTGTTGTTTTACAAAACAAGGATTGTACTTTCACTGTTGTCTAAAGAAGGTATCCAATGTGTGTCTTAGTGTAAGTTCTGACCTTTAAACCTAAACAAAATATCTCAAGGAAAAACCTTTTGAAAGTCAAGAGTAAAATCCTGGTCCCACTAAAATCTAATATTTTCATCTAGAATGTGTACAATGAAGTTATTTTTCTTATAGCTCTACAGGAAACTCACTGAAAAGTGTGATATGTTCAGTTATCTTATTTACATACTCTGAAAAATCACAAGGTAAAATACATATAGCAGAGTTTGATATTTTGTTTTCTTAAGTTGTACAGTAAATTCACCAACCCCCACTGTCCATAACCATAGTAAATGAACAGTGATTGAACTAGATTCTTCATGGACTATAGACTAGATTGGTAAGATTTTCCTGTTAAAACGTATTTAATAATCGAGTGATGCTGGAGCTAGGTGGAAATGTACCTCACTCTTGCAGAACTGTATGATGCCTCCATTGTGTCTGTAGGGAAAGTACATGGCAGCAATGAAAGAAATAGTAAAAAAAATGCTTTGGATAAGCTTTGGGAGCAGAGTACTTAGGATCATTTTTGTGAGGTCTAATACTTCAGAGTATTTAGCTGTGTGTCAGCCAGTTGTGCATGGTGTGTAGTGTACAGTCCACAACAGATGTTTTTGGTGTGATTGGTGTATAATATTGTACAAAATAGATGCATAAGGGCATGTTATGGTGAGGAAAGCTCCCTTTGCACTATCAGGAGCTTGGATCCCTTGCCAGAGAGCATTGTCCCTTTATAGCTCATTAGTGGGAGAAACTTAGTCCTCATGACTAGTGTTCAAATAGTGAGAGATACCATGGATGTCGCACATGTCCTCTCACCTGTGGTGTTCCCTGGTGAGATCCATTAGTAGAGGATTGTGTTGGTGTAAATCATTATGCCTTTTGATGTGGAAGCATGCCTTTGTGCTTCTTGATACAGCAAACTCTTAATAAAATCATAGTTGCTCTACCAGAAACAATCAGTGTTGTTACTGATGCTTGTAGAGCACAAGTGGGGGCAGGGGGCAGGGGGCAAACCCCATAATCTGGTCACATAAGGGTCCAATATAAAAGCTCACACTTGCAATCATATGCATGTATACCTGGGTGGCAGGTATGTCGCCTGCCTGCGTGCTTAATTTCCAGTTACATTAATTCAAGCTGAAGCACATTAGCTTTTCTCTAGAGGCTTTTACTTAAAGTCCTCTGGTACTGTGCATATTCACATTCTCTCCCCAAAAGGTTGCATAGCCTTAAACTATTCCCATTCAATTATAGATGTCTCTTTGGATATGTGGATGTTGCTCTGACAGATCAGGTACCATCTCCTGTTCTTGACTGACTACTTAATTCCTTGCTTTGTGTAGAAAAAGTACTTTTCCCTGACTTGTGAATGACTTTCAAGTGTTATGGGTCACTATCCACCCACCTTTATTTTATCAACCCATAAATTGACAGGACTATAAATGGATCTAATAAATGCAGTTTACTGCTGCCTCTTGACTGAGACCAGGCAATGGTAATCAATCAGTCTGGGGTGACAAAATGCGGGATGCTGTAACAAATGGCAAAGCAAACTGTTCTGCATTTGCAGCAAAAGCACCTGTAACTGTTAGTAAAACCAGACTAGGTTTCTTTGATGTTCGTATGTCGAAGTTCACAGCAAATTGCATTGTCTAGCAGGTATGTCAAGCTCCTCTATATCCCTTCACAGAGAAAAGGTTAAACGTATAATTTAGGTGTACTGTTTATAAGGTAATGACCTTGCATGGAGTTTTTAAGTATGTATTTAAGAGTTCCTTTTACAGCTTTTCACCAATTATTAACAGAAATAATTTAATCGAGTTCCAGAGTAGACTTTTTTCCATTAACTTATCATTATGAACTTATAATGGATGCTCTAATTAGGCAGTGTTTCTAGGGGGAATATTTAACTAAATTAAAATTGGGACAAATACATTCAACATGCTCAGTAACACATACTAGAGGATTATTATGCATCCATAACCTGCTCAGTAAACAAAAGTAAGCAAGGAAATTTGGCTGGAATATAGGGTGTGGCTTTCATAAGCTCCTCCTGAGATACTGATATTGAGGCAATATGCTGGCTTTTGAATGCTGAAACATGCTTGCTTCTGCTCCCCGCTGGTTGGAAAAAAATGTTTCAATATCTCCCAATCAAAACTCCCAGAAATTTTTTGGCTGTGAAAAACTGTCATGCTGATGTTTTTTTCTAACCTGTGAAGAAAATGAGTATGTCAGTATTGGAATTCCCATGAAATGAAAGCTTTGAGTTTGGGTCAAGGGTCTTTTCACATGGTGTCATAGCTTTCCAAAAAAGCACATGAAGAAGTTTTTTTTTTTTTCCCCAAATCTAGTTATTTCTTTATTTTTATTTTATCTGTGCCAGGAATAATTTTGAAGTCTGTTTTAAAAATCTTAACCTGTGTTTGTTTTTCTTACTTAATGTGCTTTCAAACCTTAGCAGTGAAGTTACAGCTGGCCTGAAAAAATTTGTTAACTTTGAACTTTTTTATTTGTCAGTACCTTGTGATATTCTTAATATCTCATGCCTATCTGCGATGCTATGGATGATTAAAAACTGTCTTTACCTACTCTGGGGGGTTCTGCCTCCAGCTAACCTTTACTTTTCCATTTACTCCTTATCTCTCACCTACTTAAAAGAAAATAGGATGGGACCCATATGGGCAAGAGCTTAATATGCCTATAGAAGGACGAAATAAGCAGTCACGAAGATGGTATCAGATTTCAGAGGTATCCAACCATGGGACAGGTATGGGCTCTGGAATAAATCTGCTGGTCTGTTCAGCAGGCTTTCTCCTCCAGTGGCCCTTCAGGCTAATGGCAGAGAGTGGGTTTTGGAAGTAGGCAAGTTGTTCTGATTTCTTAAATGTTTCTCCCTGCCACTATCTTTCCTGCGGACATTCCGTATGCTTTCTTTTCCTGCCCACAGCAGGTACGTACTTCCCTTGTGAACCCAGTGCAGCCATCCCGTGCAGCAGGCCGCGTCCCTTGCTGTGACGTCTGATTACAGGATTAGAGAGATTTTCAGTCTCTGAACCATTGTCGAAAAAGTTCCTCTTCTGCGATGGTGGTATCTGCAGGCTATATGTACAAGTCCAGTCTGTGTATAAGAAAGGATGACAAAATAAGATACTGAGTTTTCTGATTGACTTTATGGGAGACTGTGTGGGCTGCTTTGGTGGAGGGATATTTTACTATCCATAAAGCATGTGCATAAGGATGGCAAACTAAAACCACATAGGAAATTTAATTCTGGAAGTTACAATTTTTGTTTGCCTAAATCTGCAAGGCAATATTCTGTTGAAGTAATGATTTGGTGTAATATATAGATACCAATACATTTACTTTTATAAGGATTCATGGAATAGTTCGAAGAGAATCAAGAAATGCTCAGGGAGCTGAAGGATCACTGCCAGTAGTATTGGTATTCTGTATATTCAGTAGTATTCTGATTGAGAATACAGGTGAAGTCATTGCATATGTTACCTAAATATAAATTAGTCAGCCCAGTAGTATATATAGACTTGGATATATGTACACAGTTTAGAAAATATGTCTTTGGACAGAATGTTGATGTATTATTTTTTCTCCAAGAGTATTCAGAATAGTTTTATTTCCTTGGATAGTTTCTGTAATAACTTCTTATCCTTGTAAATCTGTTAGCTTCACTGTGTTTTTGTGTAATATATGCATGCAGAACAGAAATAGTATCCTGAGATGCTTCTGCTAACCTGTCCAAATTTGATTGCTGTTTGTAATTAGGTGAGTTTAACAGACTAAAATTTACACACTCTTCTTCCCTAAAGAAATTTCAAGTGTGCAAACTGGAAAATAACGAGGGTCTCTTTTGGAGTAGGGAAACGTAAAAGCAAGGAAAAGAGGGAAAAGTACTTGTAATGCCTCATCTGCCTAGCGGTTAGGATTTTTTTTTTTTGATCCAAGGTTTGATGTATTCTCAGTGCATTGATTTATTTTCTTCACCAGCAATGCCCAGAGGGCCAGTCATCATGCAGCAAGGCGCAAAAGGGCTTGTAGCAGAACTGGGACGGACCAAGCCTCCCAAGATGATGTTATAGTCCCATTTGCTTAGCAGTTATGTGTCCATTCATGGTTCACTAATTTTGATGGTACCTAGTCTGCTAGTTTCTTCCATCAGCTTCCCCAGAAAAAGAAATGGTTCGTTCAGGATATTGTATTATGAGCTGACTGTATATTCAAAGCTTATTGAAACAATTCTGTGCTGCCCCCCACCCCCCTTATTTTTAGGGTGTTTGTAAAGCATTAATTTCCCATTGCAATTTTGTTTGTTTCTGTCTAAAAAGATTTTCTAGTAATAGTTTATGAAGGTATTCTGTGGTTTTTTTCTGCTGGCATATTTGTGGGGAAAAAAGATGAAGTTTGCATGCCGTAAATGTTGTTCTCTGTAGGACTCATGAATAGGAATAATTTAAAAAACTAAGCTGGTTTCAATTTCAGTTTAATTACCAGCCACAGGCTTTAGATGGGGAAAAAGGACTGTTCAAGTCATCTTTGCTTCTGGCAATGGCAGATTTTGTGCTTATTGTCCATTTTCTATGCTTTGTCCCGTTTAATTATAAACCTATAATTAGCAGTACAAGGTAAGTAAATTTTTCTAACAATATATGTTTCTCAATGGGATCTGAAATACATTTGGCAAGTCAGTCTGCATAGAAAAAATTTTATCTCCACTAGTTATTATTTGCAATGCCTCATAAATAACGTTCACATATGGACCTGGACTCAGGGGAGGAATATTTATGTTCTAGACTCAGGGAAGTATTTAAGCTGGAGACCACAGCAGGACACAGTTTGAGGGAAATAGTGTTTTATGTGCAATTGGTACATTTTTGCCCTCTTGCACATGTGTTGAGTGAAGTTGGGCAATAGTAAGAGCAGCTCCCTTTGAATCCATATATAAAGCTAGAATGTTTCACTGTGGCTACAGAGTACAGCCCCACTGAAGAGGCAAGAGTGCAGTGCTATCGTCTTGGAATCACCCCCCACTAAATTGGGTCCAAGCTGTATGAGGATAATTAAAGCAGTAAATATGCTTGAAACAGAAGTGGCTAGATAGAATGACTCGGTTCTGCCTGATGTCCCAAGGACTGTATCTGAAGTGTGCCTGCCCGGGATATTGTCCGTCTCCGCGCTGGGAGCCAGGCTGCACCTGGCAGAGGTTCTGGTCTGGGGACCTTAACTCTGGGACTCCAGTTTGTGCTGTGGCAGCTGAGCTAGTTGTAGCCAAGGTGACTCTTTGCTGTTGTTGGTGGTTCATTTCTGGAGTCTGCGTGACTCCAGAAGCTGGAGAACTGGGGAGTAAAGAAAGGTCAATTGCAAAACTGGTATCGGGATGCATGACAACAGTATCTTTTTCTCTCCCTGAAATGTAAAATAAAATACATACAAAATAGTCTTGCCCTCTGTCTGAGAATGACTCTTTGATTTCATTCAGCTAGGACTCTTTTTTATTCATAAACGCGTGAAAATATGTTATCCACGCTTCGATTATATATAAAGTTCAGTGCTGCTAAAAAACAGTAGGCTTTTCGTGGTGTGTATTTTCTCTTTGCTTGTTTTCCCCAAATGGTGTCTCCCCTAGCTTTACTGAATTTTTTTTTCTTCCTCCCTTTTCTTGTCTGCACAAATGTCTGTCTGCAGTGTGTCCTGTCATCGTACTCCATGGCCGTGTCTGTGTGTCCACCCCCCACTGGATTTCTCCAGTTATTGGTTCTAATAATAAAATAGTACTGACCATGATCCAGGGACCATGTTAAAATCAACCAGAGGGGAACAAAAAAAGATGCTTAGGTTAAGTATAAGCTTAATGGTGGTAACTAATTATGCTGCTGCTACAGTATGTGCTTCGATTTTACATGATATTTAGCATTTACACTAGCTATGCGAATTATGTTACTGAACTAACTATTCTGAAGTATGTCCAGTCTTCCTAATGCTGCATTTTCCCCCAAAATTTTTAATCTAGCTATTTTTATTGAATTGACTTTATTTTCTCATCTTGTTTAACAAATATAATGGAGAATCTTGGTGATAAAGGTTGTCTCAGCAGAGAAAGGTCAAAACGTTCCCTCAACACCATGCAACGGACTCTTTCTAACTTTGTGTTAAAGGAGCTAATATGTGTGAGGCATGGTTGAGCTTGTGGCAAAGCCAGCATGGGCCATGAAAATATCTGTTCTTATGCTACAGCCTAAGTCGCTCTCTTATGGAAGTTCTCAAAATTTTTTCCATGCTCAAGACTTCTTTTTCCTTGCATCCTCCATCCAGCTGATGGATGTGGGTATGATCTTTTAAGATAACTTGAGGTATCTCTTATCAGCTCCTTCCTTATTTCTCAGAAAGGCCCCAGCAACTGAGTATAAGTTTCTTCGCTCCCCGTATATCTGTTAAAATGGCTTTGAATTTCTTACTGCAAGTGTTAAAATGGTTTTCCAAATAAGTTCCTGAATACACTTAGGAGTGCACAGAAGCAGTAATAAAAAGAATTGGTGTAAAACATGGGCTGAGTGAACAGAGGCTTATGCAAGTATTAGCACTTTCGTCTGGGGGAAGCAGCGCAGCCCCAGTGGTGCGGTACTGTGCTTTGACTTTTTTGTTTATGCCACCATTTTGCAATGCTGTGCTCCTAAAAGGAAGGGGAGTGCAAGCTCCTTCTAAGAAAGATGGCCTGCATACGAGTTGCTCAAATAGAAGAGGATTGGGTGAAAATTTTTATATCACTTCCATCTTCTTTCAGTGTTGTCATAATCAGTGTAAATACCAGGGAAGACTCTTTCATGGAGGAGTTCTAGGTGGGGCAGTTATAAAGGAATGAGCTTTCCAGAACATCCATGTTTCTCTGAATAAAGCTGTATTTTAACTGTGATAATTTTAGCGATTAAAATGTAATTAGTGACTAAATAGGTAAGAGTGAAATAGAAATCTCATTGGCATGAGAGGTTTCTGACTCCTGGAAGTGTGTTAATCCCATTTGAGAATTTAAGGGGTGTGTGGGGGGAAGCAATAGTAATTATCTAATTAATAGGCATCAGGGTCTGCTTTCTGTAACTGCTTTTCAACTGCTATGTTACAGTTATTGGAGGCATGGTTGCACAGTGCAAAAACATGAGGGTAAACTTGCAAGTAGGGCAAGGCACAATTAAAACTGAAAATTGAGACCTGTAACATTAATTAGAAAATCATTAACTACCATTTATGATAACATGCCTTCATTTCTCTCCTTCCTGATCCTGTCCCTCCCCCTCTCAAAGAAATAAAAATCCAAGTTTATCACTTAATGAAGGAGAGTGCAATTATATTAAGCTTCCATGCAATCTCATAATGACTTGGGGATTGAAACCCCTGTTTTATTTCGCCCTTAAGAAGTCCAACATGCTATTGTAGCTGAGGGGAGTGAGAAAGCAAGAAGATGAGGAATGGATAGAAGGAAATGTTTGAAGAGAGGTTTTGGATAAAGAAGCAAATACTGTGAGTCTCTGTCAATATAAAGATCAGATTGGGATTAGATTGTTTTCTCAGTAAGCGTGATTTAAACATGGTTAATTTAATTTGAAAAAGGCTGAAAGAGACAGGCGAATATAGTCTCAGAGTATACAACTCGTTGTCTTGAATTCAGTGAAAAAACACTCTGCAGAGGTACCTGAAAATTTGGGTGTTTGCAAGACTTGTGAAATTTTTTACTGGGAAATATAAGAGGGAAGATTTATTACTAGGATCTACAAATCAAAGTAACTTCTGATTCATCCACAGCTGGCATGCATACTACCTATTATTTCTGATAATATGTTCTTTCATTTCATGGACAATGTGAGTATTTAGTAACAAAGAAAGCCTTCAAGATTTCAAAACACTTCATTACAGCAGTGAAGGTAGAATTGAGTAAAAAAATAACCTCATTTGTTGTTTTTCATTTAGTTGGCAAAAAGACAAACAAACCTCTATTCCTGCTTAGAATGACAACAAGTTTTCCTCGTTTTCTGAATTGTTGGTAATTAAGAAAATAAATGTTCTGAGGTCGATTGTGATGGTGTGGTGCTGTGATTGGGGTTTTAAAATATTTTGACTTCTAAGGAGGTTTTCAAATAGAGGTTTTTTTCAAATGGGAAGGAGTTGCACATCTCATTTAGTGTGGAATTACCTGCTTAGAATTGTGGTGTGTGGTGGATTTTTTGTTCTTAATTTTTTTTCTAAGAAGCATGGTGAGATTTGAAAATGTTCTTCAGCTGTAGGTGAATCTTTATTAACTACAGGACTTTATTGACTAATTCCTGACATGACCAGCTGACACCCCCACAGATTTAGGGACCATGTAGCTTGCCTGAGGCTGTTGGATTGTACTTTGGCACTCCATAAAGGGTTTTGATCCCCTCCAAGAGGCCTGTGTTAGAGCCTGTAGGGAACATGAAGATGATGATATGATCTTCATGTGGCTGAAGAAAGCATAAAGATGTTGACTTTCTACTCTTCTCATGGATGTCTTTGTTCTGCCCTAGTCTAAGCTAGTTTTGGCACCTTGCTATTGTGTCTGACATCATCAGAGCTCTCTCTAATGTGGTGTAGATAATCAACTTTGCTGTGGGCTGTGAGAATGATTGATGAATTATTCTGCTCAGAGGTGCTCCCTCTCTGCGGATCAAATGCAGTGACCAGAGATCCAGTGTTGGCAACATGCCAGCAGATGATCTCTAACAATAAGAAAATCTACTCGAGTTGGCTAAACCAGCTTTGTGCTTGTGTCAGGCACCATGCTTCAGTCATGTGAAGCCACTCAGATGTGTCGTGGTTTAGCGGCAGCTCAGCCCCACACAGTCGCTCGCTCACTCCCCACCGGTAGATGGGGGAGAGAATCAGAAGGGTAACGCTCGTGGGTTGGGATAAGAACAGTTTAATAATTAAAATTAAAAGAAAACAACAGTAGAAATGCAATGTAAAGGAGAACAACGAGAGGCGCAAAACCCCGGGGGAGGGGGGAAGGGAGGGGAGAGGGGGAACGAACCGCCGGAACGAACCGCCCGCGCCGCAGCCGCGCGCCGCCCGCCGACCCGACGCCGCGCCGCCTCCGCGCTGCCGCTGCAGCTGCCCCCACCTCAATATACTGGTCATGGTGTCACATGGTATGGAATGAACCTGCCATTGGCCAGTCGGGGTCAGCCGCCCCCACCATGGCCCTGCCCCTCCCAGCTCCCCCCGCCACGGGGCAGAGCACGGGAAGCTGGAAAGGTAGCCGACCCCCACAGTGAGGAGAATTAACCCCTTCTCAGCCAAAACCAGCACAAGATGCTACAGGAAATGTCAGATGAGCGCCTGATTTGGTTTGTTTATGTCAGGTATGTTTTGTCAATAAGACCCGGTAAACTTTACACTCTCTTCATACTGCATCACCCTTGAACTTGTGCTGGCATTCGCAGGACAGCACTATAGTTTTTTTTGACCTGGTGAGAAAGCCAGAGCTGGCTGAGCTGGACTGCAGTGTTGTTCCCAGCTGCAGCAGGCATGCATGTTCACAAGGCCAGGAGAGAGACTGTGGAGGTATCTGGGACACCATCTGTTTGGCAGAATGGAGTTGGGTCAAGACTAAATCAGTTAGTCTAGCTCTTAGTGTCATTATGTAAAACTAACTCAATTTTTGTTTTAGAGTGGGCTCACTATAAAGATGACTGTTAATGCTCCAAAGACTATAGCACTCTTTCTCTTGAAAGCTGGTCTTTTCAAACATAACTTCGCAGATATTAGGAGTCTTCTGTGTAATCAGATGATCTGATGAGCATCTTAGTCTTCCTTAAGATACTTCAAAGTTGTTGCTTACATGGCAAAATGTGTTGCTGCATGGCAGGACCTAAGCTGCTGCAGTTCATGTTTGTAGTCATAATTCAGTCCGCATGGTGTGTTGGTTGGGTAAATGTAAGCTTGAAAGCAGTGGAACGCCAGGTCCCCAGAAGATACATCAAGGTAGTAAGTGCCAAAGCCCTGGTGGCATGCAGAGGGGTTGCATTCCTCTCATCACAGTTTGCTAAAGAAGAAAGTCTGTCTGATTTGTGTTTGAGGAGGATTAGGGTTTGGTAATGCCTATTCACATCTATCAAGACTGGGGTCACCGGATGCTTTAGGTGGATTAGGAAATTCTACTTCTGCCACAGAAGAATCTCATTGGTGGACCTTGTAACAGTTTTCTTTGGTATCCAGCAGTTTGTAGTATAACATTTAGATGGAAAAGTTATCCATAAATCATCATTTCTGTTAACATGTGGTTTGTACAGACATAAGTCATTATAACAATTCAAAGCTCTAATCATCATGATAATGGAGCCTAATTGCTAATATCCTTAAACTTTAAGACAAAATCTATGCTAATACCATCTGAAAGCTGGCAGCAGTTTACTTCTATTTTGATCAAACTCCTATTTTGTGGGTGGGGGGGGGAAGGTGTTCTAATTATGTACTTGAAAAATGACCTTGGGATTGTAGATTCAGGCAGTCATTAGAGTTATCTTTTTTTCCTTTCCCCCTTCAGTAAGTAAAGAACTGTGAATTCTCACCTACAATCTAATAGGTGAGCATGGTCTTATTAAAAATAAATAATCAAGCTCTTGGAAGAGTTTAATGAAATTCAGTTTGTCTTTTCTTAAGGCTATTAAAACACAAAGGGCTAAAAAACACAACCTGGAAATAGTCTGAACTTTAATGGTCTGCCTTCAGCGCTGATCTCGGTTCTTGGGATGCTTTGAAGATGCGTATCCTGCACATCTGCTTCTGCACAAGAGGTGTTTGTTAACTGAAGAAGGTCAACAATTGCGTTTCCTTGCAGTGCAAAAGCTCAAATGTAAGGGTGATGTTTAACACCAGCACATCATCAGTCTCCAAGTAGTCACTTGGAAAATGGGAGCACTCTGCCACATAAAGGCCCTCTCTTAGCATATCTTTATATTGGTAGAAAGATTATTTTCTGTGCATGCATTAGAACAGAAAAATCACCCAGCAATTCTTTGTCAGGTCCATGAAGGTAATATGTTTTACTATGAAACAGTAAATCTGGTTGAGCTGAAGAACCAGTGCTTTTAACACCTCTTTTGTGTTAGCTAGGCAGTAGTCTCAAATTGCTCCTGGTTTTCTTGCAAATATCACTTAACACTGTTTCTTCCTGACTAGCAACCAGGATCTTTGCTGTACTTGTTATGTATGATGCTATGAGCTGGTGGCTGTCATTCAGTGAAGCACTTGTGCCCTGAATAATACATGCATTTCTAGACACTTCATGTCCGTCATAATTTCCTTTTTTTTATTTTTATTTCTCCTTTTTTCCTTTTGGCATTTCTACCATGGGTCTTGTCAGAGAGCATGTGCTACCTCTGGAAAAAGAGGTCCTTCCCACATTTGTCAGCTCTATCTTATGGTCTGATCTGTACCATTCATTCTCTTTCATGCAACTTTTCAGAGTGTGTTTAGCTATCCCTCAGTTTTATTTTCAGCTTCCTGTTTGCTGCAGCCTGAAGAGTGTATGCAAGTAAATATTTCCCCACCTCATAAAAATGATCTCTTAATTGGTATTTGAATCTCTAGTAAACAGTTTTCTTCAACTCTGATGCTAGGAAAGCTGTCCTGGTAGACACAGTTGCTTGGTTTCTGCAAGGTTTCATATATACTATTAAGAATTTATCTCAAGCTTTTTACAGGTATTGCCAGTAACACTGATTCAAATTACTTTGTTGTGTGTTTTATGGAAATACATTCAAAAAAATAGAGGCAATCTTCTGCAGCAGTCTGTAGCCAATATGCTGGGCTTAATCAGCAAAGTTATGTTTGTCTGGGGGACTTTTTCACAAAACATAATTGAGGATGACAGCTTGGTTATGAGAAGCTTGATGTATACATCAGTTTAAAAGCTTGTCACCTACTTGATGCATTAATTCAAGTCCTTTGTGCAAGCCAAAGTTCCTATTCTAGGCAAAGCATATGGTTTGTCACTTAGCACATGACATGTTTTTAGATCACTGTGTCTGCAAGTGTACTGTCCCTGAATGTGAATGTACAGGCTTGTCCTGTAAAAGCTGGCACCAATTTATTACCCATTCAAATAGTTCTACTGTATTGTTGGGACTATTTATAGCTTAAATATTAGGAAGGATGTTCAGGGTTTAGCCCACAGCTCTCCTTTGCTATCCTTTGAATTTTCCCTGTGAGAAATGACTTCCATTCATCCACCAACTGAAATAATATTCATAGGAGCGTAAGTGTATTCACTCGTATTTCTCTGTAATAGTCATATTGACAAGTCTCATAACTTCTAGACAATTCACTTAGCTTACTGGGTGCTGAACCTGATTTTATAAAGATTGCTTAATTCATCAGGGTTAACTAGACTTTAGCCAGATAAAGCTGAACTGAAATAAAAACCAAACTGAAATCAAGATTTAGGGAAAGCTGTTCATTTACACTTTTGATCAGCAACGGTGAGTAACAGCAGAGAAGTAGAATTTGTGATTGGGGTCATACATGTAGGAATGATTTACTCTTCAATACATCAGAGTAAGGTCCAAAGTCCACTCATAAATTATGCAAAAAATTAATAATCACTGGATATTTGTACTCTGCAATTTCATGTAGTTGCCAAAGCATATGCACATTAGGTTAAGTACCTTTGTGTAAAATTAAGTAGACTGCAGATGTAATGGAAAATATTAAAATCTTCACTTTAAACTCAACACCAAATAATATGCAGCTCCATGAATGAACCTATTCAGACTATTTACAAATGTACTGTGCTTGCAACCAACTTTCCCTTCTCCATAGATATGTAGCAATTGGGAAAAGGACATCACTACGTAAAATATTGAGAATGCAAAATGCTGTGTCTTTGAACATTCATTTGCATTCTGGATCGTTGCTTAGTGCTATTAACCTTATTCAATTTCCTTTCTGTCTGCAGCTATTGATATGAATGTGCTTTCTTTGTTTTCATACACTGATTAGCAAATGTCAGCAACAGAATGCGAATATCTGCATTCATACATGTCCTGGAGCATTTACTATTCATGTTTTGCTATTAGTTATTCACTACTTTTTTTTTTTTTTTTTAATTAGTGCTTGCCACAGTTCAGTTGGGAAACAGAAAAGGTACTTTATGACTTGGGTGAAAGTTTGCACACCAGCCTGCTGAATGCTAAATTTTGGGATGAGAATTTGTGAAAAACACATAGGAGATGTTTTGTCCAACCCTGGGAACAAGTGTTTTCCCAGACTGCTTGAAGGGGCAAGCTATGGGCAGCATTGATAGAGCTTTTCCACAGAAATATTTCTCATTTCTATTTTTTCCAGCTACTTTTGTAACTCAGACAACCGTCAAGTAAGGAAAGATTGTGTGGTGGGTGGTATTCATTTCAATGGCTGATAAATACCATACTGGTATCTGAATTTAGGTATCAGTACTGTTAATGTTTGCATATTCTTCCCCTCTGCAGGTAAAACAGGAGAGGAAGCATCCTTCCAAACGCTTGCAGGCACAAAAATTCACCTGGGCATAGAACATGTGAAAATTGAGAAGTATAGGACCTTAACGACATGGTGAAAGATAGAGTGCCTAGTTGCATTGGTATCTCTGAAAGAGGTCTTAGAAAGGTTGTGCAGAGCTGTGGCAGTGGTATTTAAAAATGGACTTGTAGGAAAGTGTGGAATCATCCCTGAAAAGGTGTGTCAAGGTCTGAACTGAGGCATGAAACAAAAGTATCAGTTGCTCTTGTACGTGCATTTACATAGAGATTTGGGAATGGGTTTCCTGAGCCTTGGAATATAGGGTTTGCAGGCTGAGCGAGGCGAGCAGAGTAGGCAACTGGCTGCGATGTGGATGTCTCTGGTTTTGTGAGGAATGCATCTAATGTCTTCTGTTTCCTGGTAACAAAATTAGCAGCCTTGCTAGCTACATTATTTACAGTGAGCAGTTCAACATATGTTCTGATTAATGTTCATTTTGCTCGAGGTTTTCTCTTGTCTGTTTTAAACAACATTCCAAATAAACCTGAGGTTAGTAGGTGTTAGGTTTGCAGGCTGTTGCACTGGGGACAAATTCTCCTGGAAGCTGTGGGAGATGAACACATTTCTGACTTCAGAAGAAGAGGCGGCAAATACAGGAATGAAGTAGTGGATTGAGCAATCAAAAGAAAGCTACATGGTCCTCTTCCATCTCTTAAAGTAAAAAGTGCTTTGCCTGGCTATGACTCTGGCTTCTTCTGTTGATGCTAGCAGGGACAGACTTAGCTTGGCACAATGCACTGCAGAAAATAGTTTTCCTGTCTCACTGTTTCTGCACTCACATAGGACAGCTAGAAGGTGACTTGTACTGTCAAAAGCTCTGCCCAGCTGAATTAAAAAAAAAATGCCAGTATTTAAAAATACATTTTAATCACCAATTCGTGTCAGTATTTATTTCATTATCACCTGAGCTAGACATACTTATGGAGGCTACACTTACTAATTTATCTCAGGAAGCAAGTTCTTGCTCAAGGAGCAACTAAATGGAGGAGATGCTAATTGTGTCCTAATATTCAGTGACATTTAACATATTTTGGGTCACTGCATATGCACTGGGGATGGGATTTGATGACTTGAACCTGTTTCTCAGGTTCTGTATCTTTGCTGTTTTAAAGGATTTACTGCATATGAATTTCTTTCTGTAGTAGTTGGAGACTGTTCTGTTGGGTTTGAGCAGTGGATGGGAGCTATCACAAGCTCCCCAGCTACCTCTTTGAGGAGCTGAATGGGTACTTGAGTGGTGCAATGGGTCTTACCAGATATCTAAGGCTTTTCTTGGGTGTGTTTTGTGCTATAAGATAAATGTAATTAGGAGTGACTAGTTCACTGAACAAAGGGAATAGGAGTTTTAGGAAACTCCTGAAGTTTGAAAGAGGAAACCTTGTAGAAACAGAGCCCAAGCATTAGCTTTGTTTTCCCCTCAGTTATTTATATTAATCGTAAACAGTATCTAGTATTGCTTATGAATGTGGAGATATTTTGTGGGTTTTGTTTTAGTGTGGTGTTTTTTTTTTCTTTATTTTTTCAGCAGACATACAGGGAAGCTTTTAAAATCTTTGACTAACATATCTACACTTAATATTATCAGCTTAGAATAAAAACAAAAAAGTACTGTAGGAGAAATTGATCTGCCTTCACAGTGGTGAAGTTCCACTGGTGACAATAGGGTTTTGTGAGATAAATCAATGTAAAATTAAACCCCTTACAAGGCTTATAAATAAAGTGCTTTTTGATCAAGGGCCTCTCCATTGCATGAATCTTGGAATATCTAAAATGTAATAAAAAATTTCCTATTGAAAATATTAGACAGGGCTGTTAAAATAATCTGCTGAAGGCTGCAGATCAGAGGAGTCAAGAAACGATATTAAGTTCATTTTTCTTTTAAGTGTTCTGTCTGCAATTGTCTCTAACATGCTTGACCGATACTCCTAGAGTAGGGTAAAAATAAATGTGAGAAGAAAGCCATTGTGAGAAAATTGGTGAGCCGCTTTCATTATTGTATCTTTATACAATAGCGCTAATATAAAGTAACCATTACTTTCAGGATATTATATTGGATTAATACTGGATTAAAGAAAACCAGAAGTTCAACACTCTTGACAAAGACTAAGTAAACAGTAAACTCCTGCTTCTCATGTCTTTTAAAAGCAAAAAAACAAAAAAAAAATTCCACCCACCCCCAATTGTGGCAGCTGCATCTTTGTGTACATGGATATGTGTATGTACTATTGATTGTACACCAGTACAGCTGCTGAAGAACTATAGTTTCCATCCCACAGAATGGATTTGACAATATTTCAAGACTGGCTTTTTACTTAGGATAAAAATCTTTCTGTAGAATAGAAAACATGTTGCTTGAAGCTAGCTTGATATAATTCCCCATCGTCCTCAGCTTTAGTAGTAGGACCACTTAATAGTTTTAATGCATCAGACGCTGCATCGCCATTCACCTTTATGGACTGAGATTTTCAGGAAAGTATTATCTCCCATGGTTTGCTGTTGCTCCCATCATACAACTTGGTGGTTCAGTCAGGGAGATAAGTTTGGTGCCAGACAGGGAATATATTCTTGCCAGTGGGGACAGTCTACAAAGCAGAATGAGATAAGGGTTACTTCAGCATTTCTAGCAGAGGTAGATTAATCTTGAGTAACTGGGAGATAAAACGGCAGATGAAATTCAATCTAGATGATGCATCCTGGGGGCAAAAATATCTTAAATAAAATGATGGGCTTTGAACAGACTGTTACTGCTGAAGAACAAGATACTGGTGTTGTCCTAAATGACAGCATTGACTTACTGTCTTGTTTCAGTCAAAGTGAATTGAGGTTTGGAATTACTGGAAAGGAATGGAGGGCAAAACAGAGATTCTTATTAGGCCACTGTTTAAATCCATGGTTCAACTGCATTGTGAATACTGCCTAGAGTTCTGAGTCTTCCATCTCAAATTGGGCATTATAGAATCATAAAAGGGTCAAAAAGAGTGCAAAAATTATTGTAAGGATGAAAAAAGGCTTCCATAGGAAGAAAAATAAGGTGGGAAAAGGGTGTAGAGACAAGTGTGATGCAGTGAAAGCTTCAAGGAGTTATGAGGGGATCAAAGTGGGTAAATAGCAATTAACTGGTTGTCCCCATACAAGAAACAATGGGTATCATTTAATGGATAGTTGGTTTTTCACACAACATGTGACTGGCTTGTGGAACTCCTTGCCACAGGGCTTTTGGGTGATAAACAGCTAAATAAACAAACCCCCAAAAGCAAACAAACAAAAATCCTCTTGGACAGGTCAATGGAAGAAACAAATCCCTTGAGGGATATTAAATAAGCTATCACTGCTGGACCCAGAAGACTACTCTGGATTAGTTACTACATGTTTGCCCTACCTTCATACAGTTCCCACTGCATTTGCTATTGGTCACGCTCAGCTAAGTGTATATTTACTCTCATTGAGTATAACCATGTTTATTGCAATCATCTGAAACAAAGTAGTTGTGTGGTTGTACAAATGAAAATATTTCAATTCTGCACTGTTAAGAAAAAATATCCATGTTTTTAAATGAATAAATAAACTCAGAACACTTTGTATACAGTTTCACTTACGCTTCTTTGGTCTCAACCATATTAATATCTGCGCTCTAATGTTGGGATATATTGGTAATGAGAGCAGGACTGGAAGTAACTGATATTCCTTTGACTTACTGGATCACTGAGGAGTTAAAGTAGATGCCACAAAAATGCAGGAGTGAGAAGGTGAGCAGCAGCATTTCCCCATATGTTGGTACATACGATTTTATGCCTTGCTTTGCTCTGAACACAAGACTTATGGGCCTTGTACAAGGACTTTGTCAACAAAGCCAATCTCTGGTCCTCGTTCCAGAGAGAGGCAGTGATTTCTTTCTGTTGGTAAGTAGAACGTTATCTGCAGAATGGCTGGACTAACCACTTACTGGGTGAAGACTTGCCTTTATCGTAGAGGACCAAAACAGTTACAGAATTTCTATCAAAGGGTGCTTATCCCAGTCTTACCCGTTGCTCCAGGGGGAAGAGGATAGGAGTGTTACTGCTGTGGGGCACAGAAGCCAAACAGGACTATCTTTGAAGATGCTCTTTAAGAAAACAGTGCTAATATAAAATGGAGATGGAGATTACAAAATGGATTTCTCAGGGGCTTAGGAGTGATTTATTTTATGCAGGAAGGATAAATATGTGGATGTTTATCTGAATAAATTACTAGATTATCTTTCTCTGTGTTCCCAGAGTGTATATACTCTCTAGAAATTGCCTGCTTAATAAATTAAGCAGCAGCAATATTCAGAGTGGAAAAAGTGAAATTAAACTGGCTGTTGAACTTTTGCCACAGAAAGGAAATTACTTCTCCATAAACTAAGAACATGTTTAAATAGAGCTACAGAAAAGGAAAAGGAACTTTTTCTTCCTCCAAAAAGTAATTTCCTTTGACATTATATTATTTCCATTCTTAGTTTTTGGATAAAACAGTTCCGTTTGCAAATCTGTTGCCACCAAGTGATAGGGACACTTTTTTCCTGAGTAGGAACTTGACTGAAAATTAATTTTCAGAAGAATTGCAATAAATTCTCAATTTATTCTGGGTCAATTTGGCAACTAAATTCTTGTTAATATTGATAAAGGTTTTTAAAAACCCAAAATGTAGTGTTTTGGCATTTTAAAACTTACTTCCTTGTAGGTTTGAAACAAGGATTGTAATGAAAAATCT
Source organism: Phalacrocorax carbo (assembly GCF_963921805.1). NCBI lineage: Eukaryota > Metazoa > Chordata > Aves > Suliformes > Phalacrocoracidae > Phalacrocorax > Phalacrocorax carbo. The sequence continues at coordinate 35,692,285 of NC_087515.1, read as the reverse complement.
CATTTACATAATAAAGTTTAATTTTATCTTGGAGATTTTTAAGCTTATTTCAGAAGCAAAGATATCTGCTGAGCCAGAGTGAATGTATGTGTGTATTTTAGAGTTATACTTCAGCAGACCAAACTGTATTTATTGATTCTGTTGCTAAACAGAGGAAAAATCACTTTTTCCTAGTTCTAATGTTACCATTGTCACAAAATACTTGGGTTATTAGAACTACCGAACCAGCATAAACATGGAAAGTTTTGTCAAAATTTTTTATTAGTCAAGTGTTATATCCTAAGATATTATGAATAATTTCAAGTATTGCTTGTTTCTTGGAAAATCCTAAGACTGCACAGAGCATTTCAAATGAAGACAATGTTAAATCAACACAGTTTTTACTCACTGTGGTTGGCTTAACAGCATTAGAGTCGTTTGGCACCTACTTCTCTTGAAGGTGGTGGCATTGAGAATCGGCAAATTAAGGGCAGGAATTAATTTAAGAAAAAATTAATATCTCTCAAACTGGAGAGGAAAAGGGACTTATCCTCCTTATCTGTCAAGTAGCAATGTTTGCTACTTCTGTTCCTCTGAGTCCCTGAAAAAAATAAGTGCATGAAGATAAACATATAAAATGTGTGCACTGTATCTGTCTGTGCTTATAGTTCTCTGGCAAATTTTAGTCGTGGTTTTGTTTCATTTAGTGTATGTTTTCTATAAATCTGTGTGGTGGTGAAAGTGTGTGAGACTGAAGCTCTTTGACTTATGATGTCACAGTTATCATTGCTTTTAATGCAAAGCAATAAGTTTTCCTAGACAATACACAGTTGATAAGAAAATCATGCACAGTATTACAAACATCCATATGCATTTCAGAATGTTCAGATTGCTTTGCTAGGTTTTTTTTTTAATGATTGAAACATGCCACCATAACCTTAGGTTGTAATTTGCTCAATGCTATTTCTCTTCAGTTGAACAAGGGTTAAATCCTTACATGAACTATTTGAGAACACTGGCTTGTAAACACAGCAATCTTTTGGCACTCACGGTAGAAACCAGTTGCACTCTTGTAGCTTGTGGTTTAACACAGGTTGCATTTTGGACAATATGTGGTGTATATGCTGTCAAACACTGATCGTGTGTGATGTCTTGCCGACCTTAATTATGTCCTCTTATTTGTTCAACTATCACATTACCAATATCAAAGAATTGGCAAATACATACCGATATCGTACTGTGCGTGTTATCCATATATGTTAATTTATGATTATCGTTAAGAAAGATAGTATTTATGAAACATTTTCTGGAAAGAAAAAAAGCACCCTTTTAAAGGTCTTTGGTTAAAAGTACAGTAAAGTTCTGATCAAAATACATGCAAGGATAAATAAGGATATGGCAGGTGGCCAAGTGAAAGTAAGTTTATGGGTATATACCATAATTCAAACAAAGAGTGGTTCTTTGGTTGTAGAAGTCTATTTGATTTTATTTTCACAGGGAAGTGGAGAAACTAGTCTTGTAGCTGTCATGCATTTTTCGATCAGTCGTGCAGGAACATGCAGGAAATCTTTAACATGATTGTGAAAAAGATGGCAGTTCTGCTTCTTCTATGACATTGGTAAGTGATTTATATAGATATGGCAGATCTGACAATGACATATAAATTTACAGCATGAAATATTTACATCTGAGCTTTATCCAAGGTTTGACAATTGCATTGAAGCCTCATTTTTTTAATGATGACAACCTGGAAAAGTATAAAAAGATACAGATAGAAAGTATTTCTAATCTGATGCTCCATCAAACACCACTGCATGAAAAAGGAGGGGGAGCGGAGAGGAAAGAGAGAGAGGCCTCAGCTGTTCTCGTTGCATCTCTCATTTCTCTTTGTCCCAGCAGCTACTGCTGTAAATTGTGGTATAGACCTAAGAAGCGAGTAATTTCTCTTGTCATAATAAAACTCTGGTTTTCATGAAGAGACCTTTTGACCAGTCTGTGGTCTTATACACAGACCATCTAATTTAAATCAAATGTTAGCAAGAAGTCAGTCTTCTTTTGTAATGTCTTCTGACAGAAAATCTACGTGCATTATGTTCAAAGGATTATGGAGTAATTAGTTGTTTTGTCTCTTTCATGGTTTATTTTCGAACAATATCAACTTGGTTGGGAGTGTGATCACTAACCCAGCTGTAGAGATTGCAAAAAGCACCTGAGAAGTAAGCATAGAATAAGCTTGTTTTCATTAAAATGGTGATTTCATTACCACTAGTAATGCTCACCTACAACTTCTGATGCTGATGTGCAGTGTTGACTCGGGATGAGGTATGCTGATGTAATGAAAAGGTTTTGTCAGAGCCTGAACTTGTTACCCTGGACTGCTCCCACATATCTGCTTCCAAAGTCAGAGTCAGGTAAATGAAAAATTAAGCGTGATATTGATTCTGTTACTGATAATGTGGTTAAAAACACTGTGAAACTGAAACAAAGAATTGGTGCCGAATTCAGCCTGGAATTAACTGATGAAAGTCACTAATTTTTACCCAAACTCCATGCTGCAAGCTCGGTGCCAAGTTCTAAAGAAGGAAGAGTGGTTCTTTGCTCTGTCAAAGCTGTTAAAAAGTAGATGGGAGAACAACAATGTTTTAAGCTATATAGAAGTGGAATGGAAAAAAATAGAAGTGGACACAATAGCGATGCTCCTCTTAGTGTTGTTTCAGGGTGACTTAAAAAATCCTTCTTTTAGAACAGTATCACTTTGTGGGCCAGTATTCAGTTTGCAGCCCACTCTAAATACAATGTACTTTTTTTGGGTGGCACAGCTGACTAAGTTGCTATTCCTCATTTTGTTATTTTTATTCAATTTTCTCCCCATCCTCTTGTGTGGCGTGACGTTTTTTTTTCTCCATTAAATCTTATTTTATTGATGTTAGGCTATTTCTGTTTCAAGATCACTTAGAATTCTGAACCAGCGCTTGCAAAGATCTGAGTTGTGCACAGAGTCTCTTTATCCAGGTTATTAATGGAAGTTTTGAACAGGAGCAAGCCTAGAACATATTCCTAGGTTGAAATAACCCCTTGATTTGACATAAAATTGTTGATACTCATGCTTGCACTGGTGGCTGTGCAGATAACTCTAAGGTCGTCATGCATCTGTGTTCTATGGGTCCTGGGGACGGGCAGCATCCATTGCTTCAAAGAGTTTGCAACTGGCAATGTAAATCAGTCATTTTATATAGGTAAAGTTTACAGGGTGCTCATACCTGCTCTGCAAAATAGTTATTGATCCATAAGTGAGGAATGGTGGAAAAATTGTTAGTTACATTGGTTTTACCTAGCTTGGTTATATAATGTGATTTCTGCTGTCTTTAAAAAAGTCATTAAAGTCAAGAAATAGTGTAGCTATTTTTTTATCCATTTTCTGTAGCTCTGTCATAGAATGAATTTGAGCTGGATTGATACAGATTGCTCTTGACACATCCATCTCTTTATGTAATGTTGTATGATGTTTTAGATGCTTACCATACCACTTCCTTAATAATGTCTTTGAGTATTTTTTGTAGCTTCAGTCTTCTAATCTTTAATTCCAAGGTTTCCTTTAAAATTACAGATTACATTTGATCTTTATAGTCGTAACAACTTCAACTGTCAAGTCAATAGAGCTGGAACTATTTTATTTTTATGTGTGTTTACAATGAAATAACAAAAATGTAAAAAAGTTAGCCAAACAAGGAAAATATGTTAAAAAAAAAAACAACCCAGAAAAACAACCCCCAAACCTAACCAGCTAACTGATAAAACCTAACCCAAAACAAACAAAAGAAACAAACATATAAAAATACCCTACAGAACAAAAAAAAAAGTTTTTAAAAAATTCCTTTGTTTCCTGACTCTTCATGTAGTATAACCAGGCTCAAAACAGCTCTGATATAATTCAAATATTAATTAGCTACTGTTGCTATAGATGCTCTATTGTAGTTCTATACTGTATTTCCAGCTACTGTAGATGCTGTCCTCCTGACTCTGGAGTAAGCAAAAGTGTCTGAACTGTAAAATAAAAAATTAGTATAAAGATTTTGCTCCATATTTTACACATTGATGTTAATAAGCCTGTGTTCAGCTTGCACCAGTGGAATATTAGCCAGAGATCAAATCACAAATGTTGCTGTGACCTAAACAAATGTTAAGTCATGGACAAGTGGAAAAAAATGAGAAGGCTAATAGCATTTGGAAATCATTGTAATAAACAGTTGAAATATTTTTATGAATGTAAGGTTTTTCATTTTAGTTCTGTAAGAGACTGTTAAGCTCTGGAATAAAATGTTGCTTCTGAAATTTCTGAAAATATTAGTTGTTAGTTAAAGCGGTAAATGCTTTTTTTCTGCCATCTTCCCAGCTATTGCTTTGAGATCTGACACAGGTTTCTGAATAGTCACAAGCTTAGATATATTGAAGTCATATTTGATGTTTTGGTTTTTAATACTCTATGGATTTGTTTTTATTGTGCCTAGCTTGAAAGGTTTTACCGAGAAAGAACTTTTCTTGCCTCTTTATGACAGGTGGTATACAGGTACCTCCCACTCAGCAGCGTTTCCAGTTCTCTCATGGCAGCCTGCAGCTGCTTTTTATTCACAGCATGCTTCTGGTGTCATTACTTCTCAGTTTCTGTCTTCTGCTAGCATCAGGAATCCTCCTGAGACGTGTCATCTCTATCACGGCAAGTCAATATTCATTTGCTTTCTTCAAGGTCCAGAGCTCTGCCCCATACAACACCAGGGAGAGTCTCATTGTTGAAGCAGCTAAGCAGAAGTATAATACCCCAGTGAATCGCTGGTGGGCTTGCGTTCCCAGAGTACGTAAGTCCTAAAGACAATAAATGGTAGTTTACCCAACTGATTATCTACTGCTTTAAAACCCAATCAGCTGTTTACAATGAGCTCCTTTCAGTCATGCACTATGAATCTAATAAAATCATGCTGGAAAGCAGCATCATACTATGAGGGCTTTTTCTCTCCACGTGAGTCCCTTTATAGCTTGCTCAGAAATAAGGACAGGCAAAGCAGTTTAAATAAGAGCAGGGAAATGGTGAATACTGACAACTTTTTTTCTTTTCTTTTTTAATCCACAAAGGTGAATAATGCAGAACAAAGTGCTAGGTGCATTTTCCTCCTAAACTGTTATTGACTTTTTTCAGTGTGATCTGTGTTAGTATATTGTTGGTCTTTTTGAGCTTTTGAGTTGGTCATTATACTTAAAAGAATATTTTAATGTTTATACAGTTGCTTTTGTTTGGTTTGGTCCTTCTCTGGAACCTGTTCACAGGAGGGTTTTCACTTCAGAGACAACTTGGAAGCGAGTCCCTATGGAAAGGGAAATGCTCTTAACTGAGGTTTACACACTTCCCCCCCACCCCCAGCAACTTCTTAAGACCATAGTGAACAGCATTCAATAGGAATATGGATAAGAAATGCTTCAGGAGCACAGTCTTGGAACAACCCTCTAGAAGATTAGTTTCCTTTTGAATGCACAAATACTATCACAGAGTGTATGACTTCCCCCTAGGCTCCACCCAGAAAAGGAGGTGGCAGCTGATCTACAGCAGGAGACTTTAAACTTGGCTGAGAAAGTGGTCCTGGAACAGAGATGTATGACTCTTTTTTTTTTTTTTTTTTTTTTAAAGTAATTTTACATTTATGTGAGTACACTATATATATTGCATACGTTGTGTGTATATGTATAACAATATATAACTGCATATGTATTCAAAGCAAAAAGCAGGTTGGGTGGTATTTGAAGGTTACTTTCCAAAAGGTATGCATAAATATGCTTAGTGTATACCTTTTATATGAAAACTAGCTATTTGTTTTCAGGTTTCTTTAAATCATAAATTCCTAATGGCAAGCTAGAGCAGAAATTATGCACTGGGTTTGGTTGTATTTAATTGTTTTGTGTTTTATTGAAATGGTGATGCAATCTTCTGGGCTAAGTCAATATTAGGAAACATTTTTCTTTCTTTCCTCTTCTACTTCTCTCCCCCTCACACCCCACGAGAACACCAAGGAAAGCTAATATTTTCCTTTAGTCTTTACAGGGATTATTAGCATTTTATGCCACTGAGGTCACATCAAGACTTCATTAGAAATGTAGAGGAAATTAACTTTACAATTTTATGGCAGGAAACCCAATGTTCAACATAGAGGTGTGATTCATAAAACTCTCATTTGCTAAGGGCCCTCATTCTCATCTTACAAATTCTCCTCTGTTGCTACTTAAGAGGGATGCACTGAGGTTTACTTAAGCTCATTGTGCCTCATGGAAGGACCTTATATGTGTAAAGTATTAATATTATCCTGTGCTGAGGTCATAATCCTATTCTTAAGAGTATTTGAGTCCTAGCGTGGGATTAAATACAGGTTCCTTACGTAATTAGTAAAGGAGTATTTTGAAATCATTGCTGGAGTACAGATTGGTTTGGGCCATCCCAAGTGAATTTTAGGCTTTCTGTTCCAGCCAGTGAAAATCCTGTTTGGCCTTTGTACTAGAATCTGATTGATTTATTATTCCAAGCTCTGCATCCACCTGTAAGTGGTTCTTGCAAATAAAGACAAGATTTAAATACTGAAGACTACTCCCTGTGGTTTCTGCTTAAACAGAAAAAATGCAGTTGGTTGTTGACCTGCAGGGCTGCAAGACCCTGTTCTTGACAATATAAGGGAATCTGGGAGTGGGTCTGACGGCTGTTGGAAACACTTGAAACTCATTATTTCGAGTGGGTGTTTTAATCATCAGCTATAGAAAAACCTTTCTTCCTTCAGAGGTTAAATCTGCAAACCTACATCTCAATCTAAGTGGGAAGATGGTTGTAATTCTGTAACTGTGCTTGGCAAGAAAAATAAGGTTATTACCTATGATTGGCAGTACTAAAAGAGCAGCTGGAATTTATACCGATTGTGAACTTTGTTGATTGTTGAACAGCCGACTGGTGGGATATTTCATCCTAGGGCTCTTCCTAGGTGTTTTGCTGAGTTGTGGTATTGCATGTATACTGGGTTTCTAGAACAATGAATCGTTTAGGTAGGAAAAGACCTTTAAGCTCATCAAGTCCAACTGTTAATCTAGCACTAAACTCTGTCCCTAAGCACCACATGTATGTGTCTTTTAAATACCTTCAAGGATGGTGACTCAGCCTCTTCCCTGGGCAGCCTGTTTCAATGGTCAACAACCCTTTCAGTGAAGACATTTTTCTTAATATCCAATTTAAACATCCCCTTGTGCAAACAGGGGAGGAAACAGCCTCAATCACTTCTTACTTGGGAGAAGACTGACACAATCACTTCCCCAGTCCTGCTGGCCACACTATTCCTGATACAAGCCAGGATGCTGTTGGCTGCCTTGGCCACCTGGGTACACTGCTGGCTCATGTTCAGCTGGTTGTCAGCCAACACCCCCAGGTCCTTCTCTACGGGGCAGCTTTCCAGCCACTCTTCCCCAGCCCTGTATTGTTGCATGGGGTTGTTGTGACCCAAGTGCAGGACCTGGCACTTCGCCTTGTTGTATTTTATATAGTTGGCATCAGCCAATTGATCCAGCCTGTCCACATCCCTCTGCAGAGCCTTCCTACCATCAGGCAGATCAACGGTCCTGCCCAGTTTGGTGTCATCTGCAAACTTACTGAGTGTGCACTTAATCACCTCATCCAGATCATTGATGAAGATATTAAATAGAACTGGCTCCAATACTGAGCCCTGGGGAACACCACTTGTGGCCGGCTGCCAACTGGATTTAAATCCCTTCACCACAACTCTCTGGGCTCAGCCATCCAGCCAGTTTTTTTACCTTGTGAAGAGTACACCCATCCAAGACTCCATAACCTTCCCTGGCACCAAGACCAGGCTGACTGGCCTATAGTTCCCCAGATCTTCCTTCCAGTCCATCTTGTAGATGGACATCACACTTGCTAACCTCCAGTCAACTGGCACCTCCCCCGTTAGCCAGGACTGCTGACAAAGGATTGGAAGTGGCTTGGTGAGCACTTCTGCCAGCTCCCTCAGCACCCTTGGGTGGATCCCATCGGGCCTCATTGACCTGTGGGTGTCTAAGTAGGGTAGCAGGTTGCTAATCATTTCCCCTTTGGTTATGGGGGTTTCATTCTGCTCCCTGTCTTCCAGCTCGGGGCTGGGTACCCGGAGAACAACGGGTCTTACTATCAAAGACTGAGGAAAAGACATTAAGTACCTCAGTCTTTTCCTCAGCCTTTGTCACTAGTTTCCCTGCATCTAGTAAAGCATAAAGATTCTCCTGAGCCCTTCTTTTGTGGCTAATGTATTTAAAGAAACATTTTTTATTGTGTGTTATGGCAGTAGCCAGATTAAGTTCTAGTTGGACTTTGGCCCTTCTAATTTTCTCCCTGCTTAACCTCATAACATCTTTATAGACCTCCTGAGTTACCTGCTCCTTCTTCCAAAGATCATAAACTCTCCTTTTTTTTCCTTTCTAGTCTGTGGTGCAAATATAACCTTTTGAATAATTCCTTTATTCTCTTCTTTTTCATTTAAGTAAGATGAACTCCTGGTCCATTTCACAGTTAGTTTTAAGGTGTGGAAATGAATACTATGCATGCAGGTGTTAAAGGTACTATATACTTAATACAAGACTGTAAGAAATAGAAAGTCTCTGGAATTACGTATTCTGCAAGATATACTTTATTTATTTGGAAGTCTGGTTACAAGGTACTCAGTGTAATTTCTGATTTAAAAAAGAAGTGGTTATGCTTAAGCTCAGTACAAAGAATCATGATAGAAATTGGGGAGAAGATGAGAAAGATGTGGATAAACAAAGAGTGGGAGTGTTACAGATCAGGTTCTGTTTTACAAAAAGGGATATTTTGATATTTAATGGTCAAAATAGATTGGACCTATTAAAACTATATATAGTTTTATATATATATAAACCTATATAAAACTCCCTAGTCACTAATCACGTCTCAAATGGCAAAGGCTATCCGTTTTTCAAATCTTTCTTCATTAGTAAAAGCACAGCTGTATTGGTTTTCTAGTTTATTTTCATTTTCTATTAGTATGTAAGGTAGAAATGGGACCCGAGTTTTGATGGTCCACTAAGGAGACAAGGGAGGCTTACCCACCCTGGGCCAGCAGTCACCAGTTGGTCAGCCTCAGAAATCTGATCTGTTTCCATGTTGAATGGGTGTTGTTGGGAGCTGGTGGAATGGGAGAATGTTTCTGAGGGTGCTCAGACTTTGTTAATGCATCACGGCCTCTGCTGCCATTGCTCACAATGAGAAGCAGCCCTGAGATGGTTGCTATTCTCAGAACTACTGTCTGTGTAATGTACTTACGGCTTGTGTGATTAAGGAACATATATTTAACAAACATGGTTATAAACAAACATGTCATCAGTATTCCTTCCTCTCAAATCCACCACAGAAGAGATAGTGATGTGTCAGGTTGGATTTAACGAGTTGACATAATGACAGAAGTGCAGATGTGCTTGTCCCCAGATCTGGCAAGCTCTTAGTTACATACACACATCTGCAAACTGAAAAGCCTAGGTAACAGTTTAAGGACCTGCATTGTCTATAAAGACAGTAGGGATTATAGGCATGTATAACTATGTTTAGTCAGGAGTAAACTAATACTTTTAAAAGAAAGATAACATTTTAGAAGGGAAAATCTGAAAAATCCTTGTTGTAAGCTCTTCCTGTACTCTGAAAAGTTGCTGTCTTGGAGAGAGCAACACAGTGCTGTGAAGTGCAGTGGCCAGTGGTGAGGCTGCCCTTCAAAGACAGTTGTATGGACTCTGTTTGGCAAAGAGGTAGATCCGTAGAAGAAGGGAGGGAGGGAGCAGTTTGTTGGGAAGAGGACTGCAGAGCATACTGCTGTATATCACTATGCTGTGCCTCAGCCTGTGACAGTCACAAGAACTGCAGAGACAGAGATTATTCCTGTGCTTTGGTTGCCCCAGGACTCTGGCATTTCCCAGGTGGTGGTTTTTGCCACTGCAGGCAGGTGTTTGTAGGCTGAGCTCCTTCCTCCTGAAGGGGGAAAGTTCAAATCTCAGTCTCCAGTCTGATACCTGCAAATTATCTTTTAAATTTTGCTTTCTGTAAATGAAAAGTTATTTTTTTTATTAGAATGCTTTCTTCTAAATACGTTTTTAGAAACAGACAGAAGTACTTATTGAGTCATATGCGCAAGAAACAGTAAGTACAGTGTAAAGGCACATTCCAAACCCCACTGAAATAAACTACAAAACTCCAGATGACTTCAGTAGGCCTTGGAGCAGATATTAATGGACGATGTATTAGGCAGAGCACCTGCTTAAATATTAACTATTATGTCTAAGCAGGTGCTCTGCCTTCCTTCTAGCTGGTATTTAAGTTCTGGAGAGCACATTTTTTGTTGACAAAAGATTTATTCTTTAAGAGGTTGGTTCATTTTAAAGTTTGGATGTTGCACTTGTCAAGTATAGATAACAATGTTGTTGAGATATATTATGATACTGTCCTACATAAAGCTACACAATCAGTCCCTTTCTAAATTGGAATTTTTGTTGGCAGTAACAGTAATGGGTTGGCAGAGTACAGAGATGCTGTTGAGCAGAGTATTGGTGCACTGGCTTAAAAATTGGATCTAAGAAATATTGGGGGAGAAGAAGAGTACCCTGAGTTGTAATATTAGCTTTTAGACTGAAGGGAGCAAAAGATGATTGCAATTCACCTGCTGTCATGTATGATAACATGTTTCTTGTGGTTTCTTTTATGCTTCCAGTAGTACTGCAAAGAACATATATATTGGATGAGAGTTATTCTCAGTTGTCCAGTTCCTAATTTAAGCTGATTGCCTCTGTTCCTTCTGTGATAAGGGTGAGCTGCAGTTTGCATCCTTCAGCCTCGAGCTTTCTTGAGCAAGGGCAAGAGTATAACATGCTTCAGCATACTGTAACAGTGCTTGACTGTTTTTGTGCAGGTGACCACCTGGAAGAGCTGTGTGGCTCAGCACATCGTGTAGATCTGCTCCTTTAACTGCTGGCCTGGAAAGGGCTGGTAAAAATCTTTGTGGGTTTTTCTTTCTCCTTTGTTTGACTTGCATTCTCTGGGGCTCTGCAGAGCGTGCCCTGCTGAAAGCACAGTGCTTCACCTTGTAGCCTCCAAGGCTAACCAACAGTTGAGCACAATTTTTTAACCTATTGCCAAATTTAAGTAAATATCAGGTGGTACCTCCTCTAGATTCTATCCAATTGCACAAAATACAGTACTTAGGAGACCTGTAATGTACAGCTGCCAGAAAGTGGACATTTATACCTGTGTGATGAGCTCTGTGCTGAAAACGGAACTGTTTTCACATTGCTGTTCATTCCCCTCTGGTCCCTTACAATGCTGGCAGAATGCTGTGCTCGCAGAGACATAAGCTCTTCAGGCTAAAAGGGGATTACTTTAAGATTAAATGCAATGACTCCTTCCTGCTACTTAGAAAATAGATCTGGGGAAAAATACCCTGTTGCTTAAAATGCTACCTTCCCCTCACAGGCTCACTGCTGAGGGCCTGCGACCTAATGGTTTGCCTTGGCAGGTTTTCCCCTCTCCTGCCGTTTCTCCCCCTGCAGCTGCTCATTTTGGAGCCTGCGTGGCTGCATGCATTGTTAAAACCCACAGCTGCTCTGCATCCATTGTAAGCTCCAGCTATTGATTTAGATCCTCCAATTTTTATGTGTTGAAAGAGAAAATGGTTGTTTAAAAAGGCATTTGTGTGGGACCTGGAGTCAGCCAGGGCCTTGAGGCAGAACAGCCTCAACTTCTCTGCATGGCAGATGTGCCAAGGTGCCCAAAGTGGCACTCAGTCTCTGGTCCTTGTTTTATTATAACAAACACAAACTAATAAGCTAGAACAAGAGAAATACTTTCAGAGAGAACACATAGATCTTTTGGGTCAGGCAGACTTAGGAAAGATTTCAGACTTTTTTATTTCAACTCCATTGGGTCCTTGAAAGGTTGGACCTTTCTTCTGACTTTGCTTTTGACAAAAGCTGCTGAGAAAAGCTGGTGTCAGTGGTTTTGTGGGTTGAAGTAATCCCCACCCCACTCCCATGCTGCCCTCTGGAGCTGTAGGCACCTCTCCTCTCCATCTCTTTTGGGCCACCTGTGGCTATGCTCCTCTAAACACATACCCTGCTCCTCAGAGATGTACAAGTCCATATTTACACTGCAAGCTCTGTGCTTGGCAGTGTCTCTTTCTCACCTGGCACATGTTACAGTCTACAAGCTTGCTGTGCTTGGATGTGCTCAGCTGCTGCCAGGGAACAGCATGCTCCCCATCGCTGAGAGGCTCTTGCTGGTATCTGGGTGCAGCTTTTGCTGTGCAGCCTCACTCCTTCTAGCAGAGTATGGTGGATGTAGCATTTACACAACAAGTAGGGGAAGCACAATTAATAATGCTACTGCCCATCACATCACTTCACACGTGCTTTTTAGCTCTTGAGCATTTAGTTAAACTCCTGGAGGGATTATTTTTAACATTAATGTCACTTGTTGTGCATCAGCCTCTGCTTTCTTGTCAAGCAGGTAAACGCTGCAGACTTCACAGAGCTTTTCACAAGTTGTTATATTTTGTTGATATTCTGGTAGTAAGTGAGGAATATAAAATTAAGATTTTATATCTTAATTAAGGTTTGGGATTGCTTTCAAGGATTCGTGATTCTTGGGAACTGTTTTGGATGTGCCCTGCAGGAAGGCAGTGTTCACTCAGGATGATTTGAATTATGTTTCCTGGGAGCTCTCCCAGAGTTTATTGTGGTTGCTTTATTTAATTTGCTTCTACCATTATGGCCCTGCAACCATCAAAGTCCCACAAAGTTTAGCCCATTGGCTTTAGAGGTATGAGCTAGGACATGAATGGCTGACATAAAGAAGAATGCTAACATGCTATCTCAACAGCTGCAATGCTGTATTTTCTATGATAATCTAACACAGAAATATTTTTCCATGTAGGTAACTGGAAGTTCAAGGCAGTAATACAGTTATCTCTCAGTGCTTTTTCCCCAACTCACACTTCCACCCTGAGAGGTAGAAAGACATGTTAGAGAAAGCCGATCTGAGCAGAGAATCAAGTTGCTCTAAATCATGGCATTGAGGTTTTTAAGCTAAAACCCAGGAATCTGGGGCTCTAGTCTTTGCTACAGATTTCCCATGTAGTCTTAAGTGAGGTTATTTAACAAAACTGTCTTTTGCAAAAGGAAAATGCTGTGCTCACAGAGATAGCTGGGAGTAGTTTTTTCAGTTGAAATCTCACTATGCCATTGTAAGGACAGACAGAGGTGCAGCATTTTCAATATATTTGAAAATTTCAGTTGCATACAGTAATGGTATTTTGAAATTGATATTGCTAATTCAACTTTAATGTTAATTGTTATAGTAGGTTAAATTATGAGTGTGGTAATAAACTGCAAAATACATTTGATTTGTTTTAAATCTGCGAGCAGAATGAAAGAAGTGCCAATTTATATCAAAATAAGTGTTCAAGATGTACCTGTTTTTAATTAAGGGAACTATTTGCCACAAATTATTTGTACTGTTTAGATGTAGAATTGGAGGTCTCCATCTAAAGGTAAAGATACATCTGCATATACTGAGTTCAGTTCTAATGTGTTTATTGCATGCCATAGAAATGCAGATAGACCACTACACTTACTCCAAGGATGGGATGAGGTATAGAACAGAAGCAGATTTCACCCCTGGATTAAGGTAGGGAGTGAGGAAAGGAACAGGTGTCTCCAACTATCCAGTTCTCCATGCTGGATGTAACTATTTTGTCCTTCAGGAGAGTTGCTGACTTGTCGTAGGATGCATGTTGTGCATTAGCCATACAATTTGGATGGCCTACGCGTGCCCATGATGCAATTTATTTGCATCCACACTAGAATCCTTTTGTGCCTACTAGTTGGGAGTTTATGGTGTGCAGGTTTAGCAGCTGAGGTTATGCATGCAATATAAGATTTATAGTGCATCTTTGTACAAAGCATGTTTTGTATGCGTTGCTGAATTCACAGCTGGCTCTTACACTGTGGAAGTTATGGTGTGGGCACATTTTGGGGAATTTGTAGCATGACAAAGGAAGCTTGTCTCACGTTTGAAAGTTTGGCACTTCAGTTAATACTGAAGGGCCAACTTTTAGGATTTGGGAAGGAACATGTGTTTTCTAATTTATTGTGCTCTCAAGTTCTACATATGATCTATCATATATTCTGTGCCAGTACACTCACTTGGCAGTCTCTGTTTTGAGCTGTAGCACAATATTAGTGAAATGCAGTCGAAGTCTCCTTAGGGAGGCTGTTTGTATATCACTGTGTGTACAAATGGCACTATTGGTAACTGTAAGAAGGAATTCAAGAAAGCTAAACAAGGTTGTATTCTAGAAGATGGTATCTCCTGTGTAGTGGTAGCACTATATCCAATTCCCTCCTTGTTTACCCCACGGGTTGCTCCTTACCTGGAACAAGGAAGATTCACGAAAGAAATTGATTAGGGAAATCTGGTTCTTTGCAGAAGAGAAATTCTGCTGTTTATAAAGATTTATCCTAGCAATGTGAAATACCATGCATGAATAAAAGATGCACCCCGCTCTTAAAAGGAGAACATTTACTGCTTTGAGATTTCCAGCATGGTCTCTTTAGATATGCATTCTCTCTCAATGTAGCTTTCATGGGATTTGTTTTATTTTCGTGTAGTCCATTGTTTCACTATAACCCTGTAGCTGAGGTGTTGCAACGAGCGAGGTTAGCTGCTTGACCCACAAGTGACTTCTGGAAAAGCTTGAAAATCTGTGAATGCCTTTGTTTCTGCAACTTGAAGACAAAGCGGTTTCTAATCAGGTTGCAGAGAAAACCCTTTGCAATAGCGAGAAAGCTACTGATAGGGTTTGACTATCATTCACTTGCAGATTTTCACTAGACCTGAGAAACAGTGTGGAGTACGGGTGCTACAAAAATAATTAGTATGTATTCAGTTAATGACTTGTCACTCTGGCTTTATTTTGGACAAAGAAAGAAAAAAACCCTTTCACATAAAATTTCTCAAGACTTGTATGGAAGCACATTAGAACTAATGTTATTACAAGATATCAAGATATGTAGTTGCTTAGTTTTTAATTAGGGAAGGTATGGTGAATGCACAAGTGTAATTACAGCTCCCGCCCCCCAAACCAACAATTACTGGGGAAAAAATGTTACTGACACACAGGACCCTTATTTATAAACATAAATTTCCAGTGATGCCAATGAAAATACAAAGATATTGACCCTCAGTATCCAGCTTTACCTGGCTCTTGCTGTTGTCTAAATTAGGAATCTTCAACTGGCATGAGGTGAAGATCCATACAGTAAGCATCCTAGAAAAAGTGATGAGAAGGTTAATGGGCATTTTGTAATTTTTGCTTATGTTTTATTTGGGGCAGAAATGCTTATAAGTAAGCGGAACTCGAAAGCTTGGTGTACAATTTGATAATTACTTGAGTGAGTCAAAGACTTCACTTGATAGAAAGTCTTCTGTTGGTATTGTAGGCAGATGTTAACTTCTGGAGATGTTTTGAGGGGTCTGGGCTGGAAATTCCTGGCAGAGAGATGTTGGGAGGATGTGAGAAACACAAACCAAACAGTACAATGAAGCTACTGAAAGATAGGCTGGTCAAGACGCACATGCTACTAGTGTAACAGAGTTTTTTTTCAGATGACAATAAAGATGTCAGAAAATCGCAGGCTCTGTAGAAAAACATACAGATTTGTGCCTATGATGCTGGCTAATAGCCAAACACTTGGAATAGTGTGTTAGATACAGGAATTTACAGGCTGCTCTTCTCTTTCCTTGCCCCCTTCCATCAGTGAATTGCTGAAGAGGTTATCTTTTAACTGTAGTGTGTCTGTGAGAGACAGGCACATTCCACTGTGGAAAAGAATTAATTCACTGCCTCCGGAAAGCTGATACTCTGCAGCTTAAATCTAAGTTGTCTTAATGGGTTTTATACCGCTAGATAGCAGGCATTCTGCTCTATGACAACTCTACTTTTGAAACTTGCTGAACATACCTAATGGAAATGGATGTAAAGTGCAGTGATTGTTCAGCTGTGACGCTGGGAGACAACATCCTTAAGGTAAAATCCTCCAAATGAACTGCAGCTGCAGAATAGTTGCAGGATAAGGAAATTTGTCATACAACCACTAGGGCCCTACATTGCTCCTGAGTGGCAGAAGACAAAAATACAGTCTGTAGTTACCTACAGTCAGAGATTAAACTTCCCAGTTTAGGTGTGAATCTAAAGTTCTTTTTATGTGTGTGTTTTACCTGTGTAAATAACTGATTATACTGATGTGCAAAGCAGCCTATTAAAAGGTTAAATTAAATACCCACAGCCCTTGTAATAAACAGTGACAAACCCTTTGTTACAATTTCTGATCTATTTTTTTCCTTAAGAGATGACAATGCCTTCCCTTCGTTTACTTGCTGCTTGAGAACCTCAGCAAGGATATCATAGATTCTTCCTGACCTTGTCACAATGTTGTCCTTCACTTCATGATGCATTATTTAAGGTGTGATACGGTGTGAATTTGAGCAGTATAAAGCCCTAAACGTGGACATTTTTGAGTATCCAAGTTTTTGCTAAGCCTAGTTGGGTGCCAGGCTGGGCTTATGCACTTGAGCTGTACTACTCAAAAGGTTTGGCTTTGTAGGGAGATGGGGCCTGCATGCTTTGCTCAGTGGCTCCTTTTAGAGCAGAGCAGGAACTTCACCAGCCTCAAAATTAACAACTCATAAATTGGCATGTTACATGTATCATCTTAGAGCATGCTCTAAATATTGAAATCTGCTTGATAACAGTTATGTATTTCAGTAGGTTTACTAGTAAACTCTGGCATGAAGACCCTTTCATTAAAAACCTTCCCTTTAGACACCAGATGCTCCAAAGTCTGTAAAACTGAATTTGGATTTAGATGTCACCGTTCTGTTGTACAGAAGTGTAATTAACTGTTACTGGGAACATGAAGGAGGAGGATGTCTGGGGTTTTATATGTATCTTTTGAGAATTTTGCAGTCATAGTGGTGTTCAAAGAGGACTTGTGTGACACTGGGATTTTAGGGCTGCAGTCTCTGGGATACTACCATGATAAATAACAAATGACGTTTTGGTGAATAGAGCCCTTTGTAATGGAGACCCTTTAGAAAATGATAGATCAGACTCCTAACTGATGTTCTCCAGTATTGTTCATGGCTTGAATATAAATATATGCATATATATATTTCATACATTCTGAGATTTTTGCTCTGTAGTTCTAGGAGGTTCTTCACTGAAGTGCATCATGGTGACCTGAGAGCATTTCTGTAGTGCCGGTTGTTGGCTGAAAGGATCTTTGTGCTCTTCAGATTGTGGTTATAGAATCATCCTCTTTCTTTTACATTTTGGTGTGGTTTTTTTTTTTTTTCCATTTGAGAAGAGGTCTAAGAAATTGGGTTCTTTTATCTCAAATTGAAACTATCCTAGATGAAATCTCAACACTTACTTTTATATGCTCTACATACTTTAATATGTCTCTGACTATGAAATAAAATGCATCTTCTCAACAAAATAGCTTCTCTTTTACTGCTGTTTCACTCTGCAAAGCATCTTCTGCAATATGTTTAACTTCCCAGTAGCAATTCAGCTCAGTTAATATACTACAAGTGTAGAGCTTGTGTTAAATCTGCAAAATGACTGCTCACCCAAAAATAATCTCACTAAAGAAACTCTGCTAAAATCTGTTAACTTATCCTAATAAAAAAGATGTAATGGCTTTAGAAACTTTTAAAGAAATGCTATGGAACTGTAAAGCATTTAGCAGAATTTATTTTATTGCACTTTTAGGTGAGCAAGGTATGAGGACAGTTGCTTCCAAGCTGTAGCTGTGAGAGGCACAGCTTGAGGAGAGCCTTTCTTCTGAAGCTGGTGGTACACCAGCCAAACAGAACATTTTCTAGACCTCTTTCATGGTGTAACTATCCCCTTCAGGGCTGCCACCACTATCCCGTTACGTGCCCAACAAAACATGCTTCTGCCTCTCACTCCCCCACGCTACCAGGTAGGCAGAAGTTAAGTATAGGCTTACTCTCATTGTGGAGTTCCCCAAGCAGTGTGTTTTAAGAGCACTGGCTAGAGTATGTGGGCTGCAGTGCCACAGTTCTGGGGACTGCTGCTTGCATGGAAAATGGCACATCTTTTGTGCCCTTGCTCTGAGGAAGCTGCTTCATGAGACATGACTAAAAGGACATGCTTACTTAAAAGCACAGAATTGCACTACTAAAGCTATACAAATAGAAAACAATAAAATGCATTAAGATTATATTTAATAAAGTTTTCTCTTAGCTTCTAAGGCTATTGTGTCCTGGGAAAATATTAGAACTATGCCCTTCATGCTTCTGTTTTGAAACATGCCTACCAAGAAGTACATAGAAAAGTCTCACTGGATGATCTGCTGCTCTTTAGCCTCGGATAAAAAGGCTTTACCACTCCTCTCCACGTGACTCTCATTCCTGCGGCTGGGCACTGGAACATGGCTTGTTATTTGCTGAGGATTAAGTTGTTTTTTTCTCTTCTTCTCAAGGTCTTTTGAATGTATGCCTTAATTGATGCATTTCCAGCCTCAGCATTGCAGGAATATATATTTTTTTTTTTTTGCTTATTTTAGGCCTTTTCAGATATGACACTGAAGTTTGTACAGATTTTGTGTTACAGACATTGTTAATCACATGTATTTCTTAGGCACTGCTGAAATTTGTTTATTTTGCAATACGTAAATAACTTGGATTCTCAGTTAATGATGAGGAACAAACCCCACTCCCTCCTCCATTTTAGGGAACTCTCAAGCGACTTGTCAGCTGGGGTGGTGTCGTGTATGTTGGGGTGCTCATGCATTTCTGTTTCATGAAAGAGAAAAAGTGTGGCAATGCATTGTAGCAACAAGAATGGGCTCCCTACACCAAGCTGAGGACTTAAAACAAGAAAGAAGCGGTGGGTAATAATTAATAGACCAAAAATTGTGCATGGCTAATACTTTAATGGAGAGGCATATAAAACAAAGTGGGAATTAACTCAGTGCTAAGACTGCTGGGGCATGGAAGAACAGCAACAGCATAGCTCCCAGGTTTGCTGTTTCTCCCACCATACTGAACCCTTTCAGTGGAAAGCCTGAACAGTCGAGCCAGATCCAGCTAGATAGCAGACTTGCAAAACATGCAAAGGATGGTATTTATCCATACCTTGGTGGAAAAATAAAGATGAATGGGCAAGATTATGTGTATGATCATCTCTTTAAGTTTGGAGAGCCTGATTGCTTGACAATAGTGTGATGTTATGGCAGCAGTAACGATAAGCAGCTGGCTTACACTTGCACAAACTTCTACTGGCTCCTATTCTAATATGGAAGAATTTATCCAGATTTTCAGTAGCAATATTTAGCAGGTCATCATGAATGAAGAATTAATATTTTTGCCATCACCATGGCTTCACTGAAATTTTGGCTAAAGCGAAAATGTATGATCTTTTCCTCAGTTGGCCTTTCTATTGTTCATTTATTTAGCTGTGGCTGCTATATTTTTTTCTTATAGCTGCCTGCTGTGAATTTCTGGATGTGCAGCATTGGTAAGACTTGCTGTTGCAATAATTAGCATGAAAGGATGCAGAACCTTGTTTACCAGACTTAAAATAATTTTATAAACACCTTACGATAGCTGAATTATTAACAACTCTTTCCTTACAAAGAAAACTTCGATTTTAGTATCATTTAATGCAAGTAAGAATGGAAAGACAGAGGAAATAATGGGTAGATATTAATGTTTTGTTTAAAAATCACATGCATTTTATATGTTTTCTGCATTTAAAATTAAATGATGGAGAAAAGAAAGAAGATGCTTTCTCTTTTCAACATTGGAAAGACTGTATCATATAGAAGTTTTTCAGAAGATTGGTATCTCTTAGTTTCAGTTAGCATCTGTGGTATTCTAGGAACCTTCCAGGCACAGAGGATACTCACTGCTCCTTCACTGGAAATTTTATAATTCCAGATTACAAGGACAGGCAAGGATTAAGAAGTTAGCTTGGCAGAATGATCCTTTAGGCTGTCTCCCAGCCTCACTTGAGAGAACACAGGAGAATATAAATTTAGATGTCTACTTTCATTTTATTGCTAAAAGTTTTAAAAATTTTCTGGAGAGTGTTGCAAAGTGTTTTTCACTGCTCTGGCTCAGGAATGAAACTTCAGCGATGGAGCCTAGTGAGAAAAAGGAAAGAAGCTTGTTGAACATGTTTTTATTAACCTTCTGCTTCCAAGGTCACTGTTGGTTCATTCAGCCCCCCCCACCCCCCCCACCCCGTGAACCGTTTGGCATTGGGTGTTTCCATTAATGTAGATTTGAGAGGAGGGAGAAAACAGGTTTCATCCTCCTACACACTGTGACATGTTTTGCCCTAAGGCAATATTCACCCCCAGCCCCAGGCGTTATGTGAAAGAATGAAAGGCAAGGTGTCGGTGTGTTTGCAGCAGCGGAGGTGGTGATATCTGAGTTGGTGGTGTAGTTATCAACACATACCTCTAAGTATCTGCTGATCCTAAAATGTGTTTTTCACCTGCAAAGCTAACGCTGGTGGGCAAGTCTGTGAGTGCTTCTGCAGCTTGTTGTTCAGTAGGAGGGATGCATGAGCCTTCCCAAAGTGGGTGTGACAATCACATGGCTATCAGCTTAACGATACAAGTGAATTGTCAAGTAAAATAAGCAATTGTCATGGTTTTAAACAACAGATAACATTATTTCTTTTGAAGTTTTCTTCCAAACAAATTATTTTGTGACTATTTGAATTACACATCTGAAATATTTTTCAGTAACCTGTAAAAAACAAAAGTTCTATTAGAAAAAAAAATTAGCTCCAGGAACTACAATCACCCCTGACTAAATGCAGACATCCTAAAATGAACAAAAAAGTTTTTAAAAAAACCCCAAAACTAAAAACCCAGACAAACCTATTGGAGAAATGTAAAGCACTGTAAATAATCTCAGACAAATACGGCTATAATAGAATGAGCTTATACTGACTCAGTCCACTAATTCATACTTATTCATGTAACAAATAGAGTTCAGAAACTTGAATTTAATTTGTAGCTTGTGGACGAAATGCATCTGAAAAGGCTGCTAAGTTTGCTTGTGTAAAAAAAAAATCCCAATATTTCATACATTTTCATCAGAAGTAATAAATAGTATTTCCCTCCCTATTTTATTTTAGTGTAAAGCAAACAAAAATTATTTTCGGGTTCATTCTTATTTAAAGTTTTGCAGAAGTACAGGATCTTCAAACTGAATTGCAATTTCTATTTAAACCATGGGATAAAGAATGAAATTCATATACAAGTTTAATAGACAAATACTACTGTTTAGGCTACTTGTCATTGCAGCATTACCATGTAACTGGCTGAAAAAAATGCCGGTTTCCCAGGACAGAATATTTCTGCAACCCTGATGAGGTGTAACACTGCGGACATTTACTTGCTCATGTCAGGCTGCCCTTTGCAATGTGGTAAAGCATAATTTCTTTTCCGAATAACTGGCTGCAGATAACCTCAGAAAGAGGAATGAAACAAGTTTCAGAGAAAACTAACACCATTACCTTCAGGTCCTCATATTCAGTCAGATAAGTACTGATGTTTGTCATTAAAATTGAGAGAATGTATGATCCCTTTGACTCCGTTTTTTGTATTTTTATTTCTCACTTAGATTGAAGTGTCAGATACCTGCAAATGGTATTGTACTAGTAAATAATTAAATCATAAAGAAACGAGCCGTGGCTGCGTAGTCTTTTCAGTAAAAACAATTGTTTATTTTAACTGTGTTCTCCAGAGCAGTCTTTCAAAAAATAGTATTGGAATTTATTTTTTTTTAATATACAGATTCTCATACATTTAATTCTTTCTCTAGTCCTTGTTTCTGATCTTTTATTTTCCCTTTCTCTTTGTTTCAGTTATTTTCCATGTCAGTACTTTCTGCTTTCAGAATTGTTTAATGCAAGCTAAATTATCCAAATCATATAAAAATTTAGAACTTCAAGTTAAACCCCATAATTTATCCATTGCGAATTTTTGCCATATTACTTAAAATGTGTGAAGAGGAAGAATCACAGATGTATGAAATCACACATTTCAGTTCTGGTTTCTCTAATATATAGCTACTGGAAACAAGAGTATCAGTATATATAGCATACAGATTTGAGTGATGTATACGTTAGCATACTTGGGGACTGATCAGACTCCAGATCAAAAAAGGCTGACCCATGAATAAGAAATGGGTATGCCTTTTCAGCTCAACTCAATCTCTTAGAAATATACTGGAAAATAGAAGAGATCAGCGGATACCATGTGACTGAGGACTGTGGAAAATATCTTTCCAGTAATCTGACGGCACCACTGCATATGAAGCTTTTCAGAGTGAGGTATCTAATATCCAGTATTATACAGCACCATTTGTTTGGATTTTGATGTAAAACTAATGGGCTACATCAACACTGAAGTTAGGGATTAATCTGCTCTACCTAAGGTAGCTAAAAGTTAGATACCCACATCCATGTTAATTTTCCTCTGTCTTTTGTTTCATTGTTGGGAAGGAATAGATGCTTCTCCATGGCCAATTCCACCCTAGGATACAGGTGTCTGAGACTGGCTGGATGGGCAGTGGTGGTATGCTTGCATTCCTCAGTTCCTGGATGCTTAACTTGAAAATGAAGCCCTTATGAGCTCTCAAAGGAGAAGACAGGCAATGCCTTCTAAAATGTTAGACCCCTAAAACAGCTTGCACAGGGCACACAAGTGTGAGAGTATTTGCTTCAGTTTTAAATGGGATGCAGTAAGTAGTACATGCAAGATAAGGAGTACATGCATACTGGCATATGTAGAAAGTCAAGAGAATTTTATAGCTAGAAACCAAAAGTGAAGACAAAAGCTGTGTGTTGTCATCTGGGAAGGCTCGTGTTTTTCACATTGTTTGGTTTTGGTTACTGTGCTTCGTCTGTGTCGGGAGAAAACAACTTGCATTGCTGCTGTCCTTCTCCCCTCAGCTTTTGTCATCTTGCCCTTCTGCAAGTAACAAGTAACCACCTTTTGTCACATTTATTGTGCTTCTTTTTCTTCCTCAGCTGCTAATGTTTCCATCTGTGTGGTATCATACACAAAAAAACAGGGATGCCTGAGATAAAGTAGTCTGCAGAGATTATCTCCATTCATTGCAAACATATAGTGCCTGATTCTGACATCCTCTTTTTACAGTTCCTCCACTACAATGACTGTCCTCATAAATAAACCACTGTGAAATTATCAAGAATGAAAGAATCTGGCCCATCATGACTCAGCTTGATTAAACAGTGAAAATAATTAGCAGGTAGCTTACAGGAGATGTCAAGAGAAATTTTATGGCATGTCTTGTTAGAATGATTAAGATGGGAACACCTGAAGCAGCATGGGGGCGTTACTGATGTGGAGAGAGAGATATTTTGAGCTTGCCTACCACAAATGTATGCATGTACCCATGCTTTGTCAACCTGTATGGATTACTTGAGTATTTACCAATACTTATAAAATACAGGCACAAAACTGAGGCTACAAAAGTTTGCATACACATACTTCTGAGGTCCGTAAAAGATTGGCTGGGAATTTATGGCATGAATATTGATTTCTAGGATGCCTGTCTCCTGATGTGGGTTGCTGCTGGTGTTTAAGGGGCTCTGAGGATCCTGAGTCACTGTTGATATTCACCGGCCACAGCTGGCTGTTGAAGAGCGTGGGTTTGTCACTCTGACAACTTCTTTTAGGCTTTCTCATGGGTTGGAAATGTAGGACTCATTTGTATTGCCATATACTTGCTCTCTAGTATAACTGAGTGTTCAAATCCCATGCACATAATTATTTTGCTGCATTGTATCATACTAGCATTGGCTATTAATAATCTATTTGTCACTGAAATTGGGAATAAACCCTGTAACACCAATGTAGTGTTAAAAGGCAGGCATTCTTTATTCACGGCACCAGATGCATGGGGGATTGCTCCTTCTAACATGCATAACTTACACACCTTTCCCGTGTGATTTATATAGACCAAAAATATACATATTCATCTTATCTATACATATTCAGTATTATTCTCTTTGGTGATTGGTACAAACTTGCTCGTTCCATATGTAAATTATTGTGCAGGCTCAGTTGTCCTCTTCCATTGTTCTTTTTTGAGTAGGTGGTATTACTTGGGTGTGTGGTCCGTGAGTCGGTGGTCGCGATCTCCCCCTGCTGGAATTACCTTTTACCTACTTGGCTCTTAATCTTGGCAGTCCTGGCCAGTTTTCTCAGTCCACTACATTTTGTCATCCTTTTCTGAGAGAAGCACGTTGTCCATTGTTTTGTTCACATTAATGATTACCTAGGGACTAAGATACAGATCGAAGAATACACTGATTGGTATACTCCATGTCCCCAGATTTAACGTCCGGTTGGATAGGGCTGTACAAGGAGTATAGCAACATCCATGGTTGGTTAATTCCATCACTCTGGTTACATATTATACACCTAATGGTCACCTTTTAATTGGGTCATTTCTATATTTGGATGCTAGGCACCCAGTCAAGTGCTAATCATTACTAAGGCCATGGGTTCTGACCATATAACTTTGAATGTCATGTTTGGAAGTTTTCTGGGTTGCAAGTTGTCACTGTGTAAAATTATTTCTGCCTCTGATACAGGTCAAACGATAGCCACATCATAAATCATATTCCATCAACAAATGGAGTTGAGTTGCTTATGTAGTTGGCTGCTAACCTGAGAGTGATGGAGGAGATGACAAAGAGGCAGCAGCGACAAAAACAAAGGTTTATTAAAGTAAGTTTTCAGCTGTATCAATAACAAATCACAGCTGAGACAAATACACTTTTCAATGCTGCAAAGCTGATATGTGATAGGAGAGATCTGTTGAGATTTTCTTGATCCCTGTTGGCCTCTCTCTGCCTTCACAGCACTATGGAGGCTATGGAAAGCATTGTGAAACCCAGTTTTCAAGTGGTGTAAATTGGTTTTACTATTCTGACTTCAGCTGAACAACAAAGAATCAGATCAGCTGTTGGAACTATCTGGATGGTTAACTGGTACAATTTGGCATGTATAGGTAAGTCTAATAGAGAGAAACTCAGCCTGGTTCCAAGTGTTTATTTATACCCATAAGCATGTGCATGCAGGTATGCACACAACCATGGAATGATTTTGAGTTGGTACATATTTTCTGTTTATTCACAAAGAAAGCAAATTTAGCCTTATTGAGACAGCTTATTACTTTCTTGTATTGCTCTAGTCATGTTCTAAGTGACGGCAGATGAGGGCTGATTTCCTAATGTGCAGTTTGACTTAGTTAAGCTTACTTTTCAGAGCTAATTCATCTCTTAGTGGCAAATTGAATTTTTCCTGCTTTGACATGCTTCAAAATACATTTTTCATACACTCCCCCATAGCTGAGGATAAGATATGCAGAAAAAGCGAATTGAGACGGAAAGCATTTACCTTCTTTCTCTTTGTCACTGGTTGCAAGATATGATCTTGCAGCAGCTGTTTCATCATCAGAACATTTGTTTCCCATTGAGATTTCTATTGACCTCCACCAAAGCTTTGTTTACAGAGAGAGCAATAAGCTTTCAGGGCATTGTTTAGTTCCACCATATGGGACAGGTCCTGCAAACAAAGAAGATTGCTGAGGTCTCAGACCTGAGCAGGAAAGGCATTAATGCCAGCACACTCCCAAAAGCTAAAAGCAATGGGATAGTTTATGCTTTGGAAGGATCCCATTTTGTGAATTTACTATATGGGCTCCCTGTTTATTTCATTTTCCTTTCTTGTGGTGTTGTAACATTTTATTTCTCTGTCCAGCTTGCCTTCTCTCAGTCACATTCCTTTGTGAGGATCAGACCACTGCTGTCAGATTTGTCTCTTTCTGCAGCTGTTTTATTCAGTTAGGAGCAGCTTTTGAGCAAGGCTGCATGATCCAATGGTAGAAAACAGACACTGACAAAGATTGCTCTGTTTTGTTGTAAGCCTTGGTGATAGGGTTGAGAAGGGTTAGATTCTGGCTTACCTGAGTCCAAATTCTGGATCTAGAAGTTCTGGCTAAAATGAACTTCAGAGGCAGTGAGCAGAGGTCTTATTGACCTTGCTAGCTGTTGAATCAAGCCTTTGTTCCCTCCTTGAATCAAATCTGGTCCCACATCCCACCCCACACCTCTCTCCAGTGCCCCACAAAAGGGTGCTGCTGGTGTAAGGGAAAGATGAAACTGTCAGTAGAGTGACAGAAAGGCTGCAGGTTGTGGGGGAAATGTGAAGATGACATTGTGCTGCTTTGGTAACAGCCAGAAGAAATGGAGTTAGGAGGTTTACAGCTTGGTTGCTGGTTTCACATTGTTTTCCCCAGGGATATCAGTGCTAATACATCAGAAGCCTCAACTGATAGCGCCTCAGTGACCATGACTGCTCTCTGAGGCAGAAGCAGGCAGAGTTGAGGCTTAGCTGACCCACAGCACCCACTTGTCTGCTTTCCGTGTTGGGAGGCCATAGACAGAGCTATAACATCAAGCAGGATGAGGGCTTTCTGCCTTCCTCTGCATGCAGTGCTGTCTTTTTCATCAAACCCATCCCCAAAGGAGTATGTGCTATGTCTGTGCATCTCCCATCAGGCAGTTAACATAACCCTGAGCTCGCTGGCAGTCCACAGGGAACTGCCCAGGGGCCTGTGCAGTGCTGCATGACACAGGTAGTTTCCGGCTGGAAATAAAAAGAAACAGTGCTTTACAACTCCTACGCTTAATGAAGATTACTATGGAGGGTAATTTGTGGCTTTAATTGGGGAAGGAGCTCCAGGGACTGTGAGGAGATGGCAAACCTTTAGTGCCCGTAGGGCTCCCGAGGGACCCAGGGTTTTGGGAGCGGTCAGTGCTGCTTCTGTATGTAACATGTAGACAAACCTTTCACAAAGGATAAAATCAGAGTGAATGTGATGTACTGGGAAAGTGCCACTGTGGCTCTTTCAAGAGGGATGTAATGCCTCACAAATGGCCTGGCTTTCTCTGGAAGAAAAAAAGAGTAGTCAGTGAATCAGGTGATGAGCCAGATAAGATTACGGAACACACTAGAAGCTACTAAAGAAATTAAAACTGTCATGTGGGAAACCTTCTCATGGATTAATAACTTGTTAGTAAGGAAGGACTGCTTTCTACTACTTCTGACTTCTATGTTTTCCTCCAGCCCATCTTTCTCCAGCAATGGCTAGAGGTAGATACTACTGTGAATGGTTAGATTTTTGGGTCTAACGTAATACATCCATTCTTACAGTTTTGGTATCTGCAACATTTGAAATGTCGTCTTATTTTCACCAAAATGTGATACTACTTATCTCTGGAAATATTTTCCCCTCAACTGAAGTATTTGTTTGGTGGAGAGAAAAAACTGATATGATTTCTTAAATCAAGTGTGATATGTATAGAAAGCTTAACTTTTATTAAAGAGTGCTTTTTTACTGAGAGACTAGTTAAGAAATGAAACTTCTTACTGTAGAAACTGAGAATATACCAGCAATAGTAATTAATGTCATGTGAGTCGGAACATCCCATTGAAGTAGAAATAATTTAAGATGTTTCAGGCGCTGTTAAAGATTTTAATTTACTGGCAATTTTTTTTTGCAAGTATCATTGTAAATTTTGAGGGTAACTTTAAAGAATCTAGTGATCTAAATGGTTTGCAATTCTGGGGTTTAGCATACATTACCACTGCTGTTTGAAGAGCTTTTCAAAGACATTGTCAGGTCTGGTTTGAGTGTTATTTTAGCACAAGAATAATTTCTAATCCCTATTGTTAAGAAATAACTGTTTTATTTTAAAAGCCTTGTTAAAGACTTTAAAATAGGTTAGGAGGTCATCTAAGCTTTTTCTTTATACCCCCAGAGAGGTTGTAATAACCTCTAACCTAGCTGAAGAGACTAATGAATTAAAAGTATATGAGGTGTATGTTCCATGTGGGTGGATGCCTGGTGCTTGTGCTGGTGGTAATCCCTGCAGGCACTAATTTATTTTGAAAGTGGCAGCTGGCTAAGGAAGCTGACTTTGACTAGAATTTATTTCAAGAATTCACTTTTGCTTCGCTTTAATGTATCCTGTCAAACGTTAAAATGGAGTTTGAGAAGTATTAACAGGACATTGCTAACGAAAAAGCTCTGTCTGTGTGAGCAGTACGATTGTTAATCTAGTGCCATGGTATTTGCAATGTGAAATATAAAACAACCTTAAAGGTGACTGTTCTAAACTTACTGCTGTATATTTACTGAGCAAGTAGAGGTCTGTTCCTTCAATATGAGCTGGTGTAAATTATTTTGACGGGGGTTCAACATACTTGCACAGTACTGCTTTGTTAGGAGCACTGTTTTGAGGACAAGTTGTGGAGGTGGATGCTGCATTCTCACGGTGAGCTTGATGTGCTGGCAAAATCCATCTAGACTTGGCTGTTAACAAGCATTCTAAACCTAGCACTGAGATCCAGTTGTCCTCACACTGCAAGTGAGATACGAGGCAGTGTTTCCTTTGCCTCTCTGATGGTGTACCTGGAAAGGACCAGTCCCGTGAACATATGCAGGTTTAGGCCACAAACCAACAAAACTTCACTTGCAAAGAAGAGTTTGCAGCCTATTTTAAAAAATAAATTCATGTGTTCATGACAAACGTCTTCTCTTGCTGAAATTTGGGAATATGTAGGTATCATGAATACCTCTGCATTGGAGCTACATTAAATGCAGACCAGGGCATCTAAGGGAATCTTATCAGTACTGACTGATGCAGGACACATCACAGGTCACACCAGGAACTTCTGAAATGACAGATGCCAGCCTGTAAGAAGAATAGACATTCACCCTGAACTAAGAAGAAAAATAGTTTTAATTAAACAAACAAAACTTTTCCTGTGTAAGCTTCAAATTGTCAACGATATTTCTATTTCAGTTAAGATTTTCAAGTCCTACTACCTTGGATACATGTATTAGCTTTTCCAAAGCAGCAGAGCAAACCCTTAGGGTTGAAAGAAGCTTGCATGGAGAGATGACATATTTCTTTTCCTCTGATAATATTGCAGTGCAGCATTTCTTAATATATACCAGAAAAGATTAATGTCTGCTATCGAATAGAACAGTAGTAGCTGGAATTGTTCACTCCTTTGCTCCCTTCCTTCTCAATATGTGGGGAAGAACCTGATCTAGAGGGATTATATTTTATCTGTGGATTCATTTTCTTTTTTCAGTTCATGAAATAACAATGACAGTAGTTGATGTTTGTATGAGGTAAACATTTAGAATCATTGTTGGATTATCGAGGGAAGTGTTTTATGGAGATAATTTCACATATGTCAAATTTCCTGTGGCTCTTGTGGCCCCTGTGGGCAGACTAGAAGGCCCTTTCATAAAATGGCAGTGACTTTGAAATATTAAAAAGTAGGAAATATGAGTTACTGCCGTTCAAGTGTTGTGATGGTCATTTGTTTACAAAAGATGGAAATGGGTATAAAAGGGGAACACTTTCACACAACAGCATCCAAGGGTATCAATTGTCTAAACGTCAGTGTTAGACAGTCTTCTCTCTACCCTTTCCACCAGGTAAATCAGTGCAATGGGTCATTCAGGTTGCCAGGGAGGGAGGCACAGATCCTGCTCCACTTGCTGCAAGCATGGGGTCACGGTGGGCTCCAGCTCAGGTGGAGACTGGTGGAGCTGCTAAGGCAGGACTGTGTGCCTTAGGGAGTGAGCTTTTTGCAGGAGGTAAGTGTAAGGCTTGAAGGAGGTCTCTATCTATATTCAAGCTGTACTGTGGCACAGGGGCATGCAGGCCTTTGAAATAGGGGTAGTGTTAGAGAAAAAGCCTTTAAGGCATCTGTAGTTGACCTAGGGATGAAAACAGCTTCTCTGGTTTGCTTACACTAGCCTGTTTTCTCAAAGCAAGACTGGAAAGGCCTTGCTGACTGAATCTTCTTTCAGAGGTTATAAAAGAAACATGTGAATAGTGTATCACCATGGTGTGGAAAACCAGTGGAGAGCACAAGCCTCTCTAAGCCATGGGGATGATCAGTTTGTGCAGGTTGGTTGTTTTGTGCTTTTTTGCTTTGCAGATACTGACATCTCAAATTTTAGGCCTTCACTTCATATTGTCACAATCTGTTTTTTTAACAACACATATAGCTGTTCTCATAAACTACACGTAGCTCTTTTCTGTGTGTACCTTGCGCTGCCAGTTTTTAAACACTGCTGACTTTCCCTGTCCCATGCAGTACTGCGACTAATGATACGGTGAAATATCTACACTTAGAACATAATATTCTTTTGTCCTAAACTGAACCACTCGTCTCCTGTTTTACTTAATCTCTAGGGCAGCTGTTCTGGTGAAAGTCCTTCTTACAGTGCTAATAGCACAAATGTCTACTTACAAGGGTTGTTGCCCCATATTTTCACCAAATATTAGCTGGCAGGTGATAACTACTGTAGCTGTCTTGTGAGGGCTGTGGTGACAAAGATAAACCTAAGGCTAATTTTCTGAACAAAATCAGTGAGCTTGAGCAAGTCTTCTTGTTTGAAAATTAGATAACGATGATCTTAGCTGTAACATTTAAAATTATGTAGTAAATAAAGAGCTGGATGCTTTCTCATATAGTTAGCTCTTAATTGTCATCTCCAGTGGCAGTGACGGGATATGCCAATGTTTATGATGGATATAGAGGTTGTTCAAAAATTTCTTTGGGCGACAGTCTGGAAAATCTACATTTGCTTACTCTGTGGAGAATAACATCTGTTTTTCTCTTCTTTCTTGACAATAGGCACCAACTATATTTTATCATGACATAAATTTCCCAGGGAGACAGTAGGTATTGATCCATAAATTACAAACGTCTTTTCTGTGTGTGTCTTCAGAGTAAGAGGTTTTCTGTATTAAAAATAAGAAGCTGTGGTTAGAGGAAAGCAACAACTCGGTAGAAAGGATTCACCATAGCCAGACAAGAGGCTTGGAGCTGGTCTCACTGCACTTGTTGACCAGTGCCCAAATGGTTTATATTAGCACTCATGTGCTTCTTAGTATTTGTGCACTGTTGAATGAATGTGAAGGAGTGTGCAGGGCACCTTTCCCCTTTGTACTGCTGAGATTGGCTCCTGAAAACAGGCAAGCGTGTCCATTAGCATGTGAATAGCAGAGGTTGTTAGCCAACCCAGCAAGTAAATCACAAGTCAGACCTTAAAACATTATTCTAGTGATGCCACCTGTCTTTGAGGAAAGCATAGAGGTGCCTGATTGGAAATGATGCTTTGGAAGTGAAGGCAAAAGCAGTATGTTTGATGTGATAAATATTCTTTTTGGACTCATGATTTCCAGTGAAGTCAGTGACCAGAACTATTCTGTATAGCTTTGTTCCTGCAAAGGACATATCCATGTGGTGGATATAACATATAGTGCATACTAACATACTGGACTAATGCCTTAAATCATAATCTCAGAATGTCATTCCTCTTGCAGGAGGAACAAGTACAAACAGGAATGGCCAGACTATTTCCCCTCTGCTAAATCAAGCTGGGACTGCTATGTCTGAAATGCCACAGGTGGCTTTGGTTGTTGTGTATACACAACAGAGAGAACGTAGCTGAGAGTATGAACTTGAAGCAGGTGTAACCTGCTATATCTGTGCATCTCAAAGCTGTGTACTTGCAACTGGGGAGAGGGAAAATGTGTTCTATTTTGATGTGGTAAGGCTTTAGTAAAGATGGTGCTGTATGAATTGAGGGGGGAAAAACCATATAAATAAAAAAAATGCAATTCTGTTCAGACTGGAGAATACTTTGTTGTTAAAATACAAGTCATTCTTATAAGGCTAAGGTGTACAGAGCAGATAGTGAATACTTGGTCTGGCAAGCACCATGGATTTACTCAGTGCAATTAAACTTTAACTGGAGGATCATCCTGGAAGGCAAATGATGGGAATTCTATAATTTTCCATTTTAATTCTAAATGGATCCAAAGTAGCTATATTGTACTGCACAGCTAGAGATGCGGACGGACAGACAGTGCTCAGATACAGCGCTGAACTCAGTCTGAATCTGGGCTAGTGGCTAAGCATTTGTGAATGATAACATCAAGGATCTTCAGCTAGAGCCTCTCTAGGGCTTGCACAAAGCTTCTCCAAAATACAAACTTTTCTGAACTAGTGCCTAACTGGAACCAAATTTCATGGGAGCAGGTTTGTAACCCCAGACCAGAACGTGACTTCCAGTATGGAAATGCTGAGAAATTGGGAGAGGCAGACTGAAGTAATGTTCAGATTCACTGCAATCCTAATTTACTATTCCTGTCTTTAAGGGCTTTTGATTAGGGAAAATGAGCTTCTCTGTGGCTGAGGGACCACATTACTTAAGACCTCGTTGTTCAGACCTCGAACATTGGCTTTGCTGTGAACCAGTCAGAGTTTCAAAATCCAGTTGGTCCCAATGAAAGCAATCAGAAGGCCTTGGGAAAAAGTGTTCAGAGTGAAAGCAGAAATATTGTGTAGGGCTGTGCCAAAAAATATACTTACTGTACACTTAACTATAATTGTGTGGCAACTCTGGACTGCAGGCTGTTGTAACTAGTGCATTTTGCAATATAATTTTGTCAGGAAACATAGTTTACAGCAAATAAGTCACCAACTTTTGGGACCTAATATATGTAATTTAATCCTATTAAATTTGTTTTCTTCATTTACAGCAGGACCAGCAGCAAGCAAAACAGTGATTCTGTGCCATTAAAGTTTCCCAGATGCAGTCTGTGCCAAAGACTACACAGATACTGCCATTAAGGCTCCCTGAGAGACTGCTCTGAGCGGCAGAAAATGTGCTATATATTCTGGATGTCCTCATAAGGCTGAATGTGAAAGTAGACTCAATGTGAAATTGTCTCAAAGAAAAGCAGGCATATAATGAGCCCATAAATAATAGACATCAGATGTGATACTGACTTTTGAGAAACATATATCATGTGCTTTTCCCCACTTTTACATTAAATCCTAAAGAATATTGTTTCTGTTGCTCCCTTCCTCTGGGCTGATTACAGATTAGTTATTAACTGAAAATGAACAAATGGTGCTTTTCAGTTTTGATCACTTAGAAGGTTCTTCCCTGACAAGTCTTGACCTCTTATTTTCACTTCATTAACTCCTTCTGTGTACGGTCTAGGGTGCACGCTACAGTACAATACAAATTAAATTCTATGCTACCTAGAATATATATTTTCCCTTCAACTTTGTTTTTGAATCACCCAGGTAATTTTGTTTCCAAGGGTGAAGTCAGTGCAGTCAAACTTGCGTTAAAAACTCCCAGCCTGTCTGAAAGGCCTATTTTATTATTTCTTTTTACCCTTGCAGGCTGTTGGAGGGCTCTGAAATGTTTTTAAAAGACTTGGGAAAGACTTTGAACTTCAAATCAAACCTGCAATTTTTTAAAAAAATAATTCTTTTTTCTAATTGGCCCCACCATAATGGTTGGTGAATCGGGCAGCGTTTCTGTGTTGTTAAGAGGGGAAGTTCTAAGCTTTGTTTTGGAGCTTATTTCATTTCAGTGGTGTTTCAGCTTCCACAGGGTTTCCCTTTTTGATCTGTGTCTGAATTTAAACTTGCATGGTGGACCATTGTTAATAACAAGAGGGGAGGCAATCTCATATGGATTGGTCAGGGAAGTATTTTTAGCTGTGGGCTGTTTCTTGATTTTCCTGTGTCTCTGAGGTGTGCTTGCTGTGGATTGACTTCACCTGTGGCTGCTGTGCCTCCAAATGTCTAGAAAGAGTTTGGTTTGACTCGCTGAAAGGGGGAAATGCCTTTGCTGGCCTGGCCCTCTTTCTAGAGGTACAACATTTCACATAGGAGGTTTTTGTTGTGGCAAACTGCCACTTTTAAGTGATGCCAGGAATGATCTGAAAGTACAAAACTGCAAAAGAAGGGGGTTTTATCCTGAGATGAGATCTGGGCTAGCAATGCATTTTATAATGATCGCTCCTGAT